>NC_058371.1:39561145-39869166 GCF_018350175.1 Felis catus | reverse complement strand
TGTTCTACTGATGTGCTTTGCTTAAGCAAGTCACCTAGAAGAGAGCAACACTGAAATAAGAGAAGTCTAGACCCTGACCTTTGAGAGAAGAGCTGCTTTTGTCCCCCTAAAGTAAAAAATTAAAAAAGAAATATGCTCATACATACACACACACAAAGACAGAATATGATGTTTTGAATATCTATTAATTTAGTTGTTGAGTGAATAAGTTCCCTTCTAAATGTCTTTACCATCCGGTGGCTTTTGCTGATTTAGATAAGAGTAGATCCTGGGCCTACATTATCCAATTTATTAGCCACTAGCCACATGGTGATTTACATTTAAATTAAATAAAATTCAAACTTTGGTTCTCTCTAATCACCAACCACATTTCAAGTGCTCAGTAGCCGCACATGAATAGTGGTTACCATATTGGACAGCATAAATATAGAACATTTCCATCATTGCAGAAAATGCCTTTTTACAGTGCTGTCATGCCCAAAGAGAAAACAAGGACAAAATGAAAGTTTTCAGTTAACTTATAATAACTATTAGATTTTACTGCCGTAGTTGAAGAAAGCTGTTTTTCATATAAAAATTAATACCAGCCCTTTTTAAAGACACTGGAAAAATCAAAACCCCATTCTTTGAAACTAGTTTTCAATGTATTTTTTTAAACAGGTTCTTAGCACTTTACTTTTCAAGTGATTAAATTAAATCATTTCATAAATCATAACTTAGTATCTTCAGGCTTTTTTTATCCTTGTTTTGTAGTCCTCAAATTGATGATACATAGTTTCTAACACACATAGAGCAAAAACCAATGAATGCGTTATTTATTCACAAATAAAAATTGCTAAACATTTATCCTTCTGTTATTTTTAAATCTGTATAGATCTAATGAAAGTGGCAACAGTTTTTGTTTCTGTCCCTTTAAACATTTCTCCCTAACATCACATTTGATTGTTTCCCCCTTAAAGGTATATCAAGATCCAAATAATTCCTTGGTTTTCTTCATACTTTCTTGCTCTTAATAACTTGGATTACATGAATTAAGTTCAGTTTCATATATGAAGCAAGAATTTTATTCCAGTGACTTAGTTAATGAAACATTTTTTTGTATTTATTAATTTACTTTTTAACATAACGAAAAGGATGCACATGGATGCATCTTTGACTTTTTTAATGAAAATAAGGGACTTAATCATAACTCTTTTCAGTAGGCTTGGTACTTAGTTAAAACTGTCCTGTTAGGAAGTCATGATGCTCATGCTTTCCTCTTCCGTTTTAAATGTTTTAAATCAGGCAACAGACTCAATCCAGTAGGTCAAATTCCAAGCAAATTATGAAATTCTTATCATCATTCAAGTACAGATCGGTAAATGGTGTGATTTGAGTTTGTGTTATTGTTTTCTTGTTGGCCTAATTTAATATGTGTTCTACAGAGATTCATGTTAGTTAAGGGAAATTTTCATTATGCTTGAAATACATAATATTTTAGTATAAATACAGGAAAAGACTGTACACAAATGCCAATCAATGATTTGAGGCCTTTTAATTTTTTTAAATAGTAGCCTTTTGTTTTTTAATAGCCTTAGTTATTTAAAATTTAGATGCACTAAAATGTCATTGCTGTCACTAACTTTGCTGTGAACAGGTTATGTGTAATTCAGAATGCTTTGCACCTAGAATAATTTCCAGATTTATTTTGTTTTGCAGTTTTCATGTTTTGACAATTGCCCCACCATTTATAACACCCAGTTTTTGGTTGTGTAATGAATGGTAAAATTCAAACATATCTAATAATTTAATAATTTGCCTTATTTTGATTAATAAATTCTATCAAAGATTTGAGGATAGAAAAGGCTTTTTTTTTTTTCCTATAGTATTTTTTAAACTTTTCAGATGAGCTGGAAAACACCTTAGTACATTGGAGTTGGAATTGTATTGATTACAGTCCCAGCTCTAAAGCCTTATACTCATGTCTTAAGTATTATTGATTGTTCTATGAATTGTTGTTAGTTTCCTATTTGGCATCACAGTTATCCACCTTGCAGTTAAGATTTGGCAAAAAGGATATTACTTGGTATATTCTTATTTCTGGTTGACTATTGAATTTATAATTCAACAACTTCATTCTTTGTCATTATAATCCAAAAATGAAAGCCACATAGAACTCTAAATTTCTCACTTCACAATGGAATCAATACAGATTTAGCAACATAGTACATAACAGCATCCAAGGATTTTTCCACATGTTTACCAAGTTTACCAACCATTTACTGTATATTAGATCGGTGGATTTTCTGTTTTTCTGAGGTGAATGACTTATTAGCCTCAGTAAGAAATTTTCACTAAAGTCACAGAAACATTAAGTCCAATAAACCACCAGAAGACAGATTTTTAATTTTTTTGAAATCTTATATTGTATTTCCTTTTGATATCACTTATTCATTTTAATTTTATGACTGCCAACTTGTTATGGTATTAATTATATGTATATGTTTATATGTATGCATATAATATATGTATATGTATATGAAGAATAAAGTTAAGATTTGGTCAAACTATATTTTCCCATTCAAGTACAAAAATGTTTTCAAGGCTGCAAAAAGTGTACAGTTGTTAAACAAGTTGTAAATAAAGACTTGTATAAAAATTCAGTGTAGATTTTTCTTCTTACTCTTAAACCATGACAAACACACAATAATTATCTAATACTATTCATCCACTTGCCTTTGGCACTTCCCATAGTGTACTATCAATTTAAAGACTATGCCATTGGGGCACCTGGGTGGCTCAGTCGGTTAAGTGTCTGACTTTTGATTTCAAGTCAGATCATGATCTCATGGTTGGTGAGTTCGAGCCCCACATCCAGCTCTGCACTAACAGTGCAGAGCCTGCTTGGGATTGGGATTCTCTCTCATCCTTTCTCTGTCTTCCCTCCCCTGCTTTCTCTCTCTCTCTCTCTCTCTCTCTCTCTCTCTCTCTCTCTCTCTTTCTCTCTCTCTGTCTCTATTTATCTCTCTCTCTCTATCTTTCTTTCTCTCTCTCTCTCTCAAAAATAAATAAATTTTGGGGTGCCTGGGTGGCTCAGTCAGTTAAGCATCCAATCCTTGATTTCAGCTAGGGTCATGATCTCACAGTTTGTGAGTTCGAGCCCCATGTCGGGCTCTGTACTGACAGTGAAGAGCCTGGCTTGGGATACTCTGTCTCCCTCTCTCTCTGCCCCTCCCCTGCTTGTTCTCTCTTTCTCTCAAAAATAAACATTAAAAATATTTTTTAAATAATCTTAGACAATAATAAAGTTTATTCCATTGACTTATTGTAAATTACTAAATATTCTTTGAGGGTTTTTTCCAGTACCTATCAGAGATTTTGTTTTGATTTAGTCTGGTTCTTAATAGTTGTAAGCTGATTGTCCAAACTTCTTAAGGGATAAAAGCTAAACATTACAGCTTCTCCCCTCTCAGAGTTACCACATTAGCACCATCAACCTTACTACTGACAGTACAGCAATAACCAATGGTAGAGTAATTGCATTCTTTAATAATATAAAGCATTATCCTTTTTTAAAAAAAAAAAGGGTTTTTTTTAATGTTTATTTTTGAGAAACAGTGCATGAGTAGGGGAGGGGCAGAGAGAGAGAGGGAGACACAGAATCGGAAGCAGGCTCCAGGCTCTGAGCTGACAGCACAGAGCCTGATGTAGGACTTGAACCCACGAAATAAGAGATCCTGACCTGAGCTGAAGACCAACTGAGCCACCCAGGTACCCCTAAAGCATTATTCTTGAAGCATCCCATTTAGGTGATTAGAGCTCCTTTTCCTTTCCTTCCTTTTCCTGCTCCTTTTCCACCCTTAAAATTCACCCTTTTTCTCATCTCCACCCTAAACCTTACTGGAATATGACATCTTTAATGTTGGATAAAGTGGCAGTGGCAGTGTGGAAATTGATTGTATTTACATTAAAATAATCAGCTAATTAATTTCAAAGTGAAGTTAGCACCAAGATAAAAAATAGCTATGTAGTCAAAATAGTGCCCATTTTAATGTCAGATAAGTATAAGTTTTCTTCACTCATTACCATGGAGATACCATATATATTTAACATTTTCTGAGTGTCTCTCCTAATATTGAAGTGAAGGACAAAGGTAGGTTGAATCAGAAAATAAGCAAAATATTTTTGGCCTTCAAAGATTTGGTTAAATGAAGCACAACACAGAAAAGTTCCCAAATAGAAACATCACTCAGGGGGCGCCTGGGTGGCACAGTCGGTTAAGCGTCCGACTTCAGCCAGGTCACGATCTCGCGGTCCGTGAGTTCGAGCCCCGCGTCAGGCTCTGGGCTGATGGCTCGGAGCCTGGAGCCTGTTTCTGATTCTGTGTCTCCCTCTCTCTCTGCCCCTCCCCCGTTCGTGCTCTGTCTCTCTCTGTCCCAAAAATAAATAAACATTGAAAAAAAAATTTTTTTTAAAAAGAAACATCACTCAGGTAAAACCTACCAGTTTGCCTTAAATACATTTATATACTGTTCAGGTTATTGCTGCATCACAAACCACTCCAAACCTTAATGGCTTTAACAATATAATCTCTCTCTTGCATCTGGAGACGGGCTCAGCCCCTCATTGAGCTGCAGATAGATGATGGTTGAGGCTGGAGCCATCTGAAGGCTTTCTGTCACACATCTGGTATCCAGACTGATACAGATGGAATACCCGAGGGCTGATCAGGCAACTCCACACACAACCTCCTGACATGACTAGTTTGGACACTCACAAAATGGAGTCTCAGGGTAGATGAACTTACACACAGCTAGCTTCCTCAGAGTGAGTTCTAAGAGACCCAGGTGAAAGAAAGCTTCACAGCTTTTAGGACCTAGGCCCAGAAACTACATAGCATCATTTTTATTTGTCAAAATTGTCACAGACTAGAGTGGGTTCTGAGGGCTGACCAAAAATACACTCCACTTCTCAATGGAGGAATACCAAGTTACCACAGCTGCCATTGGAAGGAAGATTTCTATGAAGATCATACTTCTGAAGCCAGAATCTTTCCATATCTTTTAAACCCTGTGCCAAGCACAATCATAGTGGTATACAATCAGGTACATAATTTCAGTATGAGCAAAACCTGAGGTAAATACTACATAAAACTCCACTAAATTTGAAGCCACAAATATGCTCATAGTTCTTTTATCCAATTGTATATAAAATGAGCTAAGGGGTGCCTGGGTGGCTCAGTAGGTTGAGCGTCTGACTCTCGACTTCAGCTTAGACCATGATGTCACCGTTAATGGGTTTGAGCCCCATGTGGGGGGATGCACTGACAGTGTGGAGCATGGTTGGGATCCTCTCTCTCTCTCTCTCCATCTCTCTCTGCCCCTTTCCCACTCCCCCCCCCCAAATAAACTTTAAAAATGAGCTAAATGTTTCTACACCTTACTGTAATAGTTAATTTCTATGACTATGTATTAAGGAAATTGTTGAGAATATAAATATCTATGTCTATATTCCTAGCCAAAGTTCACTGCCTTTAAAGAACATGTTTCCAGAGATCCCCACCCCTTGCATAACAGCTGGAAAGGATGAAATGGAAGTACACTATTGAAGTTTCTTATGCTATACTTGTAGGAATATAATATCACTTGAGGGGTGCCTGGGTGGTCAGTCGGTTAAGTGTCCATCTTTGGCTCAGATCATGTTCTCACAGTTTGTGAGTTTGAGCCCCATGTCAGGCTCTGTGCTGACAGCTCAGAGCCTGGAGCCTGCTTTGGATTCTCTGTCTTCCTCTCTCTCTCTCTCTGCCCCTCCCCTGCTCTCTCGCTCTCTCTCGCTCTCTCTCTCTCTCTCTCTCTCAAATAAATAAATAAACATTAAAAAAAAAGGAATATAACATCACTTGAAATTAGACCATGTTAAGAAATGTAGTATAAGTCTTAAAGCATGCACTAACAACACAATAAAGTTACAACAAATAAGTCCACAAAGGAGAGAAAATGGAATAAAAAATACTCAATTATTCCAAAAGAAAACAGAAGAAGAAATGGGAACAAAGACCAAATAGAAGACAGATAACAAGAATGTAGATTTAAACCTCATCCTATCAGTAATCATATTAAATGTAAATGGCTTAAACACAGAATTAAAAAATAGGATATAAAAGGAAGACCTAACTGTATACTTTCTACAAGAAACCACTTTATTTTTTTTTTAACGTTTATTTATTTTTGAGACAGAGAGAGACAGAGCATGAACAGGGGAGGGGCAGAGAGAAAGGGAGACACAGAATCTGAAACAGGCTGCAGGCTCTGAACGGTCAGCACAGAGCCCCACGCGGGGCTCGAACTCACGGACAGTGAGATCATGACCTGAGCCGAAGTCAGACGCTTAGCCAACCAAGCCACCCAGGCGCCCCAAGAAACCACTTTAAATATGAACACAGAATTACTTAAAAGTAGAAAAGTGGAAAAAAAAGTACAAAAAAATATAAAGAAATATTGGGGCACCTGGCTGGCTGTTGACAACTCTTGATCTCAGGGTCATGACTTCAGGCCCCATGTTGAGCATAGAGGTTACTTAAAAAATATTTTTTAAAAGATGTATCATGTCAACACCAATTAATAGAAAAGTGGAGGGCACCAGGGTGGATCAGTCAATTGAGTATCTGACTCAATTTTTGCTCAGGTCATGATCCCAGGGTCATGGGATCGAACCCCATGTCAGGCTCTATGCTGAGCGTGGAGCCTGCTTGAGATTCTGTCTGTCTTCCTCTATCCCTCTCGCTCTCTCTCGCTCTCTCTCAAATAAGAAATAAGTAAAAAGGTAGAATGTCTACAATAATAACAAAGGGGCTATAGTTATCTCAAAGCTGGACTGGGGAACAGTGTACATTCAAGTTTACTTACGTAACTGTTAGTAGGTTTTGGGTCTTACTATTGGCCAGCAACATCAGTTTCTTGCCACATGTACCTTTCCATAGCACAGCTCACAACATGGCAGTTTGCTGCCCTCAGAGTGAGGGAGAGCTCTGAGAGACATAAAGGTGCCCACACCTAGTCATGAGGTACAGCCCACATTCAAAGGGAGGGGATTATACAAAGGCATGAACACCAGGTGGAGTTATTAAGGGCTGTCTTTGAGGCTATCTGCCACACCTTCCAGTAAGAATCTGCTGTCATCCTTGCTTGTTCTGTACATAGTGTATCTTTTTACTGTGGCTGATTTTAAGATAATCTCTGTATCACATTTTAAGCAATTTGATTTTGATTTGCCAGTATATATTTTTCTTCACATTTTTTAAAATGTTTATTTATTATTGAGAGACAGGGAGAGCATCAGCATGGGAGGGGAAGAGAGAGGAGGAGACACAATCTGAAGCAGGCTCCAGACTCTGAGCTGTTAGCACAGAGCCTGATACAGGGCTCAAACTCAGAAACCAAGAGATCATGAATGACCTGAGCCAAAGTTGGACGCTCAACCAACTGAGCCACCCAGGGGCCACTTTTTCTTCACATTTCTAATGCTTGCAGTTCATTGAGATTTGTGGATCCATAGATTTATATTTTTCATCCAATTTATAAAAATTGCAGCCATTGTTTCTTCAAATAACTTTTCTGTCTCTTCTCCTTTGGGAACTCTGGTTACATTATTAGTGAACTGAAGTCCCATAGCTCACTGATTAATCTCTTTTCAGTTTTTTTTCTCTGTTTCATTTTGGATAGTTTCAATTGCTGTCTTCAAATTTACTCCTTTTTTCTTCTGTAATGCCCAATCTGCCTTTAATGCCATTCAGTGTACTCATCACTTCTAGAAGTTCCATATATTTTTGGTGTTTTGGTTTTATGTATATCTTCCACATCTCTACTTAATATGTTTAATCTTTCCTCTAGCTTCTTGACAAATATGGAACACCGTTATAATTGTAGAAATGTCCATGTCTGTTGACTGTACTGTCTTTGTCTGTTCCTGGTCAATTTTGATTCATAGAATTTTTTCCTCTTGATTACCAGTCGAATCTTTCTGCTTCTTTGCATGCCTAATAATTTTTAATTGTATACCATAGATTATGAATTTTATTTTGTTGAGTACTGAATTTTTTCCTATAATAATCCTTAAACTGTTTTTATGGGGTATGACTAAGTTAACTGGAAACAGTTTTATCCCTTTGCATCTTACCTAAACAGAGCAGTGCTTACTCTAGGATCATTTTGTCCCTCTTTTTCCTGTCTCCATAGTTTACCTTTTCCAGAATGTCATATAGTTGGAATCACACTATACTATACTAATACTATACTAATACTATACTGTACTGTACTATACTATACTTACTATATGTAATCTTTTCAGATTGGCTTCTTTCACTTAGTATTTGTATTTAAGTTTTCTCCATGTCTTTTTGTGACTTGATAGTTTTTTTTAGTACTGAACAATATTCCATTGTCTGTATGTACCACCATTTATCCATTTGCCTACTGAAGGACATCTTGGTTGGTGGCCAATTTTGTCAATAAAGCTGCTATAAACATCTGTGTGTGTGGAATTTAAAATACAAATGAGGGAAGGGAAGCAAAAATAATATAAAAACAGAGAGGGAGGCAAACCATAAGAGACTCTTAAATACAGAGAACAAACTGAGGGTTGTTGGAGGGGCTTGGGTGGGGGGATGGGCTAAATGGGTGATGGGCATTAAGGAGGGCACTTGTTGGGATGAGCACTGGGTGTTATATGTAAGTGATGAATCACTAAATTCTATTCCTGACATTAACTAAAAAACAAAACATCTGTGTGCAGGTTTTGTGTAGACATAAGTTTTCACCTCCTTTGGGTAAGTACCTAGGAGCACAATTGCTGGACTGTATGACAAGAATATGTATAGTTTTGTATGAAACCACCAAACCATTTTCCAAAATGGCTGAGCATTGTGCATCCCCACCAGCAGTGAATGAGAGTTCCTGTTTCTCCACATCCCTGTCAGCATCTGGCATTGTCAGTGTTCTGGATTTTGACCATTCTAATAGGTGTATGGTGGTATCTTGTTTTAAGGCAAGACCTTTTTGATTACTCTACCCAATGCCCTGTGGATTATGTGATTTCTCACTTTAGATGGCAGTATTCCTGACCCTGTATGAGTTTTGGGAATTCTATCTAATCCTTTGTGCAATACTTTCTTCAGCCTTGGTTACTTTCCTTACACACATACACTGATCATTATTTAACTGAAACTCATATACTATTCAACTGAAACACATTATTCAACTGAAACTCAACTGAAAACTTCTGCAAATCTTTGGAGTTCCCTCTTGGTAGCTGTCTCTTTTCAGGCATTCTGCCCTTAAAATATAGCCACTTTGGATTCCTCAGACTTCCAGCTCTGCCTCATTTCAGAAAGATGACTATGCTCTGTGTTTCCCCTCACTACATCATGATGATTTGGATTTTTTTTATGTTTATATTTGAGAGAGAGACACATACACAGAGCACGAGCAGGGGAGGGACAGAGAGAGAGGGAGACACAGAATCCGAAGCAGGCTCCAGGCTCTGAGCTGTCAGCACAGCACAGAGCCTGATGAGGGGCTCGAACTACAAACTGTGAGATCATGACCTGAGCCAACTGAGCCACCCAGCAGCCCTGATTTGGAAATTTTTTATAGGCTGTTAAAACAATTATAGGATTCACCTTACTTGTTTCCCACTGCTCCAGGATCAGTTTCATTTTTCTGATGTCCAGTGATCTGAGAACTGTTGTCTCATTTTTAAAAAATGTTTTTATTATTTTGAGAGAGAGAGAGAGAGAGCACAAGCAGGGGAGGGGCAAAGAGAGGGAGACACAGATTCCGAAGCAGGCTCCAGGCTCCATGCTGTCAGCACAGAGCCTGATGTGGGGCTTGAACCCACGAGCTGTGAGATCATGACTTGAGCCTAACTGAGACGCTTAACCAACTGAGTCACCCAGGCGCCCCTGTTGTCTCATTTTTTGATCCAGTTTTTCAGTTGTTCCAGTCCCTGATACTCCATATTGGCAGTAACAGAAGTCTTTATTATTATAAATGCAGGCAGGATAATGGTAGTAGAATTATACTCTTTGTATTATAGTAAAATTATATGATGTTTTAGACTTCCTTCAAAAGAATCCAGTAGGTTGGGAGATAAGTAAGGGATATTAATGAAATGAGTATCCATAAATTGATGATGATTACAGTATTTGACAGTATATTACAGAATGATAGTTCATTGTATTATTTTCCCCATATTTGGGTGTATTTGACATTTTCCATTATAAAAAATAAATATAGAGTATTTATACAAATCTATAGTAATCAAGCTAGTGTGATACTTATATAGGGATATACATAGATTAATGGAATAGAAGTGATAACCCAGAAATAACCTCTACTTTTATGGTCAATTGCTTTTTGAAAAGAGTACCAAGACCATACAATGGGGAAAGCATTCTTTTCAACAAATCATGCTGGGACAAGTAGATAGCCATATGCAAAAGAATGAAGTTAGACCCCTATGTCTCACACCACATACAAAAATTAACTCAAATTAATGATAGACCTAACTGTAAACGCTACAATTTATAAAACTCTCAGGGAAAAAAAAAATGTATATCTTGAGGTTGATCCCTCTCACCTTTGTCAAACTCTTTATTTGACTTCCAGGGCACTACATCTGTCTTCATTATTCTACTATTACCATCGCTACAGCTATTCTTTTTTTTTTTTTTTTTTTTTTGTGACTTTTGCTGGATCTGCCTTTTCTCTCCAACTTCTAATGTTTGAAATGCCAGAGTTCAACCCTTCCTCCTCTACTCTTTTCTATCTACACTCACTACATTAATAATCTCATTCAGTCTTTCATTTTTTATATAACAGCTTTGGGCTAAAGACTCCCATATTGGAGTCTCCAGTACAGACCTGACTGAACTCCAGACTCATATATTCAAATGTTTACTCAATTTATATTATTGAATATGTAAAAGGTAGCTCAATCCTAACATGTCCAAAATAACTCCTAAATGCCCTCCCAATCACACACACACGCACGCACACACACACACACACACACGCACGCACGCACACACACTTTCTCCTATTGCAACAGAATTCCCTATATGTGCACATGTCAACATCACTGCTCAAGCCTAAAGTCTTGGAGTCATCCTTGACCCTCCCTTTCTCTCACCCAAACCCAATATCCAATAGCTTAGCAATTCCTGACAAGTCAATCTTCAAAATTTAGCCAGAATTTGGCCTCTTCTCACCACTCTCACTATTCCTACCCTAGTCTAAGTCACTATCTCTCCTGGATTACTGCAGTAGGCTGTCTGGTCCTCCTCATTTTTACTTTGCCCTTCCATGCTACTGTATTTTGAATGGATGAAAGACAATCCATTCTCAACACAGAAGACACTGACCTGTAAACGCATAAATCACATCACTCCACTACTCAAAATCCTTCAATGACTCCCTATCTAACTCAAGAGTAAAAGCCAAAATGCTGTAAGGCCCTATGTTATCTGCTCTGCCTTAACTCTCTGACCTCATCACCTCGTACCCTACCCTTCAACCACTCCATTGCACCTACACTCCCACACTAGCCTCCGAGATCATGAACACTTTCCTCAGTGTTTTTGGACTTCTGCCAGAAATGATCTTCTGGAAAGATATTTACATTGATGTACTCAAATCTGTATTCAAATGTCACCTACAAAATGAAGGCCTCCCTATCGACATCAGTAGTAACCCAACTCTACACTTTCTCTCTTTCCTGCCTATTCTCCTTAGCATTTGTTACTGTCAGTATTCAATAAATACAACATGTTTATCTTCTTTATCTCCCTCACTATAGTGAAAGTACCATAAGCACAGAAGTTTTTTGTTGTTGATTTCTTTTCATTGCTGTTGAGAACAGTAACTGGTCCACACTGGTCACAAAATGAATCCTTATTAAATCATGGATCATGTTTATTAATATGAAGATAGTCATTGAATGAAATGTAACAGTGAAAAATTATAAATGTTAAATATTGAATGATGTATGAATGATTAAGTACTATATAAAGTACAGTATATAAAAGGAATATCATGCAGTCATTAAAAACTATCTGTTTCTAAGAGGAAGCCAGCCTACACATTATATTTGGCAATATATTTTAACAGTTGCTTCAGAGTGTTCAGACAGAAGAAAGCTGCCTTGATAAAACTGAAATTGTCTTTCTTTTTTACAAAATTTCACATGGCCTTTATAGAAAGATGAGCTACAGCTTTCGTTAGTCTTGATGGTGGAGTTAAGCAGCCAAAAGACAAACATAGGCTCCTCGTTCTGGCAACCAGAATTAACCAGTAATCATCTACTTTACCCCTCTTATTCCCCCTCCCTTTTTCCTCCCCCCTTTCTACCAGGTACTAGCTCATGGAGTACAATCAATGTCCTGAAGCAGTGTAGGTATCATCCTTTCTGACTGTAGCCAAAGAGAAAATGGTGAAGCCTAGAGAGCACTGGGGGGGAACTGGAAGCCCAGGCATTTAACACAATCTCTAGGCACCTAATAACTACCAAACTTTTGGGGAAGACTCTGGAAGAGTGCAATCAAATTAGTAGTATCATGTAGTAATAACAGCTATACCAATGAAAAACTCTTATCCCTAATTCCTGAAAATAAAAAATTAATTGATGATAAACTATACTTATGAAAGAGGTAGATTTTGTGATATTTAAAATATACAACAATAAAGCTGTTAAAAATTGATGAATAATTTGCACTACAACTTCCATCTTATTTTATTTATACACAGATTGTGATTTATTTATATTTTAAAAAGTAATATATTTTAACATTTTTTTATTGATTGGTTTATTTGTATTTACCATGACATAGTGGTTGCTTTTCAACTCTACCTAGGCCTGTCTCCCCAGCAGTTGTGACACCTTGATATCCTTAGGAGACTTAATGACTTAATGCACCATGGACTGAAAGAGTAGAGATTCTCAACCTGGGCTGCATGTTAGAATTATAAGGGGAGATTTTAAAATATACTGTTGCTGGGGCGCCTGGGTGGCTCAGTCAGTTTTGCATCCAATTCTTGATTTTGGCTCAGGTCATGATCTCACTGTTATGAGAATGAGTACTGAATCGGGCTTTGCACTAAGTATGGAGCTGCTTGAGATTCTGTCTCTCTGATTCTACTGTTCACCATCTCCCTCTCTCAAAACAAACAAACAAAAAGACAAAAAAAACAAAACAAAACAAAACCAAAAACCAACCCACAATAAAACATGATGCCAGGGCCTCACTCTAAACCAATGAAATTAGAACCTCTGGGGGTTGGGGGAAAGTTCCTCAAAAAATTAAACATAGCAGGGCATCTGGGTGGCTCAGTCGGTGAAGCAACCACCTCAATTTTGGCTCAGATCATGATCTTACAGTTCATGAATTTGAACCCCACGTCGGGCTCTGCGCCGACAGTATGGAGCCTGCTTGGGATTCTCTCCCACTCTCTCTGCTCCTCCCCCTCTCACTCTATATCTGTCTCAAAAATAAAGAAACATTAAAAAAAAATAAAAATAGAATTACCATATGATCAAGCAATCCCACTTCTGGGTATGTCCAAAAGAAGTGAAAGCCAGGGACTCTAAGAGATATTTCATTATTCACAACAGCCAAAAGGTCAAAACAACCCAAATTGTTATCCATTAACAGATGGATAACAAAATGTGGTATATACATACAATGGAATATTATTCAGCCTTAAAAATGGATATTCTGCTACATGCGACAACATGGATGAACCTGGGGGCCATTATGTGAGGCAAAATAAGCCAATTACAAAAGGACAAATACTATTATGATTCTTCTATGAGGATTACTCTTTGATGAGAGTAATCAAATTCATAGAGACATGAAGTAAAAGCTGATTATTAGGGGTTAAAGGGAAAAGGTGTTCAATGACAAATATTCAACCAAGTAAATTTTAAAAATAGAATTGGCTTTATTAATTGAGTCATGAATTGGGCAGCATCCCACATACCAAATAGAGTGGTGCTCCATCAAGTTGCAGAAAAGGAAAGATTTTTAAAGGTAGAGAAGGAGGATAAAAAAGGAATTTAGCAAAGAATCCATTGTGTAAGGCATGGTCACCCTCCTGATGGTAACAGAAGGGGTCTATCAGTGAATTTCCTCGTACTGACCAGTAAATTCCATGTTGGCTAGTTAAAGGTTACATTCCTGGGGATAGGGATGGGCAGAGAGGTTGAAACTGCAGTCAGGTTAGGTATTAAGTCTTGGCTTGCTGATGTGGGGCTCTTAATATAGTGGTTCCATTTGAGGTCTGTGGTTTTCTTTTTAACAGGGAATGGGGAGTTATTTAATGGGTATAAGAGTTTCAGTTTGGGAAGATGAAAAATTCTAGAGATGGATGGTGGTGATGGTTGTACAACAATGTGAATGTACTTAATGCCATTGAACAAGTACACTTAAAAATGATTACAAAGAGGAGTGCCTGGGTGGCTCAGTCAGTTAAGTGCCTGACTTCAGCTCAGGTCATGATCACATGGTTCATGAGTTCAAGCCCCACATTGGGCTGGCAGCTCAGAGCCTGGACACTGCTTTGAATTCTGTCTCCCTCTCTCTCTGCCTCTCTCCCACTTGTGCATATGCTCTCTTTCTCTCTCAAAAATAAATAAACATTAAGAAAATGATTACAAAGATAAATTTTATGTTATGACTATTTTACCATGTACACTCACACACACTTCAAATTCTTACCATGGCCCCTGGCTGCTTCTTTAATCTTATCACTTACCAATTCCTTCCCCTCATTAACGGGACTTCAGTGATATTAGCATCCTTGCTGAGCCGAGAACACACTAAGCATGTACTCCCTATCTGCTCTACATGGCATGCATTTTCCTGTTTCAGGCCTTTGCTCAAATGGGCTCCAGAAAAAATCTAGAGGGTGAAAAATAATTTTCCCTCTACTGTTCTGAGTCCTGGCTGTGAACCCTGCAATAAAAGATTAACAAGAGAAAAACAGATTTATTAACATGTATGCCTCATGTATACATGGAGGATATTTAGAAAAAATTAGTAATTCACTGAGGTTGCTTAGAATTCAGGCTTAAATATCATCTTAATAGGGAAAGGGAAGTGGGAATGTAGGCCTCTCAGGGAAGAATGATTTTTAGGAAAGATGAATGAGCCCTTAGAAGAGTAGATGGGATATGATATTTTGACAAAATTTGTCTGGATGTGGTCTCCACTTCTACTCTGGAAACCCCAGTGTTGGGGTTTATGACAACAGAGATTTTTTTTAGATTTGTCTTTAGGCAAATAAAGGGAGCTCAGAGAAAGCTTCTGACCGCATTTGCTGTTTTTCAAGTGCCTACAGCTCAGAAATTATTAGTATACCAAAGCAGCAGATTTTGAAGTGGCATGTCCTGAATACCTACAGATTTTAGGGTGGTATAATTGTTACCGTTCATTACAATGTAAACTTCATAACTACAGAGACTTTATTTACTGCTGTGAAAAAGCCACATAAAACAGTTGTTCAATGAATGTTTACCTTTTCTATATCATATACACAGTACCTGTATAATTAAGATTTTAATTTCGAAAGACAGAAAACCCTGTATTACTTAAATTCTTTGATATCAACACTTAACATTCAAAAGAAAAAAAATGTGCACAAGAGACATGAAGCTTAATAGGGAGCACTGGAGGCCAGTTACCTAGATATGGGTGAGAGGTGTTGGGTTTTCAGCTGCCCTTATCCACTGCTTCTAAGACACTCTGTTCAAAACAAGAGAGAACCACCTCCCATACGAGGGGAGCTAACAAAACCAACACCTTCCTAAGTATCAACTACAAGCATTCAGAAAGGCCTACAGACAGGATGACGTGTGTTTCTGATGTCCCTAGAAACAGTGCAGTTTCCTCACTTGTGGCCAAGTGCCCATCTCAGACCTCCAGGGCTGGAGCGCAACCCGGGTCTCTCTGGTCCGCATCTCTATGGTTGGGAAGCGAGAAAGCCGGAAGTGGGCCGCCGGTGGGGGAAGGGAGCGAGGGGCGGGGCCGCGAGGGGCGGGGCCGCTGCCACCACCTCCGCTGCGGACCGAAACGAGATGGCGGCCACTGAGGGGGTCGGGGAGGCTGCGCGGGGCAGCGCGTCCGGTCAGCCGGAGCCGCCGCCGCCCCAGCCGCACCCTCCGCCGCCCCAGCAGCAGCAGCCCCAGGAAGAAGCTATGGCGGCTGAGTCCGGAGAAGCGGTGGCGTCCCCTATGGACGACGGGTTCCTGAGCCTGGACTCGCCCACCTATGTCCTGTACAGGTAACGCCCACAGCAGGGCCGCCGCGGCGGAGGCCCTTCCCTTGAAGGCGTGTGTTCAACCCGGCCGGCGGTTCCGGGTAGGCTCCTCTGGCCTCAGCGTGTCCGGCCGAAGTTTCCGCCGCTTTCCTGGCCGGCCGGCCGGCCGGGGTAGGGGGGCGCGCTCGCGGCCCTCGCGCTCTTTTCGGGGTTGCTTTTTCCCGGAGTCAACGTTGTCACCTAGAGACAGAGGGGAGACCAGAGAGCAAACAGCGTAGAAACTGCAACACACTGGACAACACTCTTTCTTAGGCTGTTTGGGTGTGATTCAGGAATTCAAGAAATATCCCGCTCTCTTGCATGCTCCCACAACGCTAGCCTGATAATCTGAGTACCGAAGGGTTTGAGTGCTGTTTAATAGCCGGGCAGGAAATAATTATTTAAATATAAATAAGGTCCGGATTTGCTCACTTTAAAAACAAGGTGTAAGGGCTTCCCAGAAGTTTGTACTGTTAAAGTGGAGACAGCTAGTGTAAGGTCTTTAAGGTCTGGGACATTTTCATTTAACATTTTCTTTAATATTTTAGCGCCTACCATCAGGCACCGAGTTTAGGCTCTAAGACTGAAAAGGTATTTGTTCTTAAGCTGTGTAATACATCCCTACATCACCTCCTACATAATACAAGAGGTGTGCAGTAGCCAGTACAGGGTACTTTGTAACTTTCTTGCTTTTTCTCCCCAGTCTCATCCCTGTCAGTTCTTTGCTTTGGTAATGCCAGTTCCCTAGCTGCAATGAACTTGCAAAGACAATGGAGAAATCCTTGTGACTTTTCTTTTGTCTTGTTTTTTTTCTTATGCAGTTCTAGGTAAACCCATTAGATAGCTTATTTGCCTTGGTTTTATGAATGAGTGAAAGTCACTATCCAGATTTTGTTATTGGAGTTTTACTCATTTAATTTGGCTGTGGTAGCCCCATAATCCTCACACCTCCTCTCTGAATTGTAAAATATTCAGCTGCTTCACTTGGCTGTGTCTGATTTTTCAGTGACTAAATGATAGCCTTACCTTTCTCGTGCCACTCCCCCAGTCTCTAGGTCTCACTTCACAACTTCAAGATTGAGTAGATGCCACAGAATCTTTGCTGCCAGTAGCTGATCAGTATAGAGAAGTAAATGATGAGTGGAAGGAAAAGAATATAAGTAAAAGAGTGGTTAAGACAAGTTTGGGCAGTTTGTACAGAAATATCTATAGGCACCCTTTGGTGCCGCTAAAATGTTCTTTTAGCATTTATAATGAGAAGGAGGTTTCAGTGAATGCTTACTGTATGTATTACTTACTATATATATATTAGTATATATATGGAATATATTTACTAGCTATGTGCTTACTGTTAAACACATTTAAGTGCTTAACGTGTTATCTCATTTAGTCCTCCAAACAGTCTTCTAAGGCTGGGTAGTGATAGCATCTCCATTTTATCAGTGAAGAAACTGAGGCCCAGAGAGATTAAGTAAGTTTCTCAAGGTCACACAGCTGGTAAGTGGTAGAGCCTACATTCTAAATCAGACAGTTGTCAGGTTCCAGAGCCTGCTCTGTAAAGACCAACTGGACCCCCTTGCAGTATACAGTAAACTAATAGTGTTTACTTTGATTTTAAAATGTGAGTTCCTAGCAAATTGTTATTCAATATTTATAAATGCTGACTAACTGCAAAAAGTCTCATTAAACCAATGAACTGAATTGATTTCTAGGGTAAAACTACTGTGTACCTACTGCAAAAAAAACATGTTTTTCCACTTCTATAAAAACTTTAAATTTGGGAACTATTGTTTAATTTCAGTGACAGATTTTCATTTTTCTTTATGTTACTTTAAAAGTTTAATATGTAAAGCAAAATGGCAAAACTTGGTAATGAAGAATCCAACCACAATTACATTAATGTATTTATAATTGACTAATATGGATGCAAGTGTAATTGTTGCTATTGTTAAAAACACCAGAGTTGTTCTTTCTTCTTATGTGTTTGAAATCACTGAAAAAATATACTTATTTCAGGGACAGAGCAGAATGGGCTGATATAGATCCAGTGCCGCAGAATGATGGCCCCAATCCAGTGGTCCAGATCATTTATAGTGAAAAATGTAAGTTTATTTTCATTAGGAAAAAGTCTATAAGTCAAACTTAGTAGCAGAGTTGAAATTGACAACTATATGGCTAGGTAGATGACAGGTTTTTGTCTAATAAAGATTTAAATGACTTAAGCTAATACTGTTTTTTATAATTCATTTTCATGGTTAAAACTTTCATTTTGTCCAAAGAATGGACATATCCTAAGTATAAATAATGAATAATACATTATAATATGTAATAGCTACAGTATGGTTATGCTTTTCATTTACTGTGTAATCTGCACACAGGATACAGCATAAATGAGTTATTATGTAGAATAAACTTAGGTTGCTGAAACTTGCGCATTTTGAAATATATTTCAGCAGTGAAGTGCTAGGCTCAGTTGGAATACATTTACTGACTTTAAAATGAGTGGATTATTTTCTTTGACAAAGTATCATTCTTTCATAATGAATGTGAATGAAAATGCTTTGTAAATTGAAGGTCATGCAAATGTTAATTGTTAGTTGTTCTTCTAAGAAAGGATAGATGAATAAAATGGAATGCTAGTTTTGTATTTTTGTGTGCGTGTATAATTCTGATTTAAATTAGTTCTGCCCCCCACCCCAAACCTCATACCTTTTCTGTGTGCGTATATATGTACATGTTTCAGTTAAAAAGCTCTGTTATCCAAGATCATTCCTTTTTTAGGAAAAGCATTTATTGTACTTTTCTGACTATGAAGTAATGCCAAGAAATGTTTGAAAAGCAAGAATAATGGTCTGAAGGTTTGACCTATCAAATATGAAAATGTAGTACTAAAAATAACGTGTGGAACTAGTGCAGAAATAAATAGATTTGGTAAGAAATCTAAAAATAGATGAGCATAGATGGGAACTTAATATTTGATAAAAAGAACATCTTATAACTGTATGAAAAGATGGATTAATCAGATTGGTTTTGCAGCAGTTGTCTATGCATTTGGATATAAGCAAAATTATATCCTTGTTTCATGTCTTAATTGGAAATAAATTACAGATGAATTAAACTTCTAAAACAAGACTAAACATACTAGGAGCAAACAAAAGAATAATCTTTTGTTCTTTTGGTGAAGAAGGTATTATTAGGCAAGATATAAAACTCAGAATTGAGGAAAAGATCAGAAGATGTAACTGCATAAATGCAAAACTTTCACATGATGAAGAGAGATGATACAAAGATAGAATTCGTGAGAAGAGATCTGTGAAGAAATGTTAACCTCACTAGTAATCAGAGAAGTGAAAACCACAACTTTTTCAGATTCATGAGGTCACTAACAAAGATGTTGGAGAAATAAACTGATACAATCATACATTTCTCATTATGTTAAAAGTTATTCAATAAAACCGTTTTTTGCAGGCTGAAAAAATTAACGTTTAAAATTCTTACATATATCATGATTAGAAACTACAAAGGAAAACATAGAGAAATATGAGTTGTCAATCAAAAATTGATAGGTATATATATCAAAATTTAAAATCTGTACAAGTGAAGACACCCTGAATAAGTTAAAAGGGAAACAGCAGTATGGGAAAAGATACACCATATGAAACAGAATTGATATTCAGAACTTTGTAAGGAATTCTTACAAAAGGTTAAGGAAATAGGCAACTTAATAAAAAAATAGACAAAGGGTATATGAACTGGTAGTTTACAGAAGAGAAAATTTCGTTGGCTTTGAATTTTTTTTTTTTAATGTTTTTACTTAATTTTGAGACAGAGAGAGACAGAGCATGAGCAGGGGAGAGGCAGACACAGAATCTGAAGCAGGCTCCAGGCTCTGAGCTGTCAGCACAGAGCCCAACTCAGGGCTTGAACTCACAGACTGTGAGATCATTACCTGAGGCTGACGTCGGACACTTAACCAACTGAGCCACCCAGGCGCCCCAAATTCCATTGGCTTTTAAAGAGGAGGAAAAGTCCATTATCATTAGGAATGGAAGATACACAAAATAAAATGGGCATGTTATTTCCTGAACACACATTAAAAGGCAAAAAATTAAAACTATCTTATGATATCAGGTATTAGGACATATGAATGGATGCATATATTTCAGATGATAATTTTCATGTTTAGCCATTTTGGGGTTTGGTTTGTCTAGTAAAACTGGAAAATGCTCATATCATAACCTTGAAATTTTGCTTCTAATGATACATTCTGGTACACTCTGACATAGGACATCAGAGGTTAAGAATACTAGGAGGTTAAGAACACAAACATTAGAGACAGAACAACTGGTTTAAAAAAAAAATTCTTTTTTTTTTTTTTTTTAGAGAGAGAGGGTACAAGTGAGCCAGGGCAGAGAGAGTGAGGGGGGGAGAGAGAGAGAGTCGCACTAGGGGCAGAGGTGGGGGTGGGAAAAGAGAGAGGGAAGGAGCTCACGGCGGGGGGGGGGGGGGGCGGTGGGGGGGTTGCTCATGTTCACCAGAGGCATAGCAGAAGCTCATCGGAAGCAGGGCTCGTGCTCACCTGAAGTGGGACTCAAACTCGCTAACTGTGAGATTATGACCTGAGCTGAAGTCAGATGCTTAACTGACTGAGCTACCCAGATGCCCAAACTGGTTTAAATTCTGACTTCACCATTTTATTGGCTCTATAACTTTGGACAAATTATTTAACCTCTCATTATTTCCTCCTAGGTAAAATGAGGATAATAATAACTGCAGTTGACTCTTGAATACATGAGAGTTAGGGGTGCTGACCCCCCCCAACTCAGTTGAAAATCCACATATAACTTTGGACTCCTCAGAAGCCTAGCCTACTGTTGCTGGCAGTCTTTCTTTAATAACATAAATAGTCGACTAACATATTTTGTACGTTAAATGTATTATATACTGTATTCTTACAATAGAGTATGCTAGAGAAAAAATGTTACTAAGAAAATCATAAAGAGGGATGCCTAGCTGGCTCAGTCTGTAGAGCATGTGACTCTTGATCTAGGGGTCATGAGTTCAAGCTTCATGTAGGGGTATAGTTTACTTAAAAAAGAATTCATAAAAGAAAATGCAGTACTGTATTTATTGAAAAAGTCTGTGTATAAGTAGACCTGTGCTGTCCAAACCCATGTCGTTCAAGGGCCAGTACTTTATTGAGTAAGTTATACACATAAAATAATAAAACCTCTCTGGCTCAGAGTAAGTACTATATGGTTTATTTAAATCTGTAACATTTTTTGAGGAAGCATAATCTTGGAAGCCACTTATATATGTGTGTTTTGGAAAGTGGATAAATAAAATGTATCATTGTCATACAGTTGAGTACTAGATAACCATTAACAGGATCTAGATTATTTATAACATGGACAGATCTCAGAAACAGTGTTGAGTGAAAAAAGCCACGTAAGTTTTAGAAGCTTTGGATAGGACATTATATTAAGTGTGTAATTTTTATTTTATATTTTTTAATGTTTATTTTTGAGATACAGAGTGCCAGTGGGGGAGGGGCAGAGAGAGAAGGAGACAGAGGATCCAAAGTGGGCTCTGTGCTGACAGTAGCAAACCTGATGTGGGGTTCAAACTCACAAACTGTGAGATCATGACCTGAGCTCAACTACCTGAACCATCCAGGTGCCCCTTAAATGTGTAATTTTTAGTTTAGAGAATACTTTAATATTGAAGACTACAGGAAAAAAAATCTAATGAATATAAAATTCTATTTATATAACCCCAGATTCATTTATAAGCCTATCGGTTTGGCATATATAGTTGTAAGGCTGAATATTCTATTTCTACTTGTAGAATTCTGCCCCCAAAAAAGGCATTCATATGTAAATTATGCCATGGCCTTTGTATGGAATGAATAGTGGACAAAGAGTGTTGTAGATGTGTATATGGAAGAACATATAATTGAGGAGGAGAATGGCAAAATGAAAAGCAGTGTGAATAATAATATAACAATTTCATTAAAAATAAGTAACTGGGGTGCCTGGCTGGCTTAGTCTATAGAGCATGTGATTCTTGACGGGGTCATGAGTTCAAGACCCACGTTGGTCATAAAGATTACTTAATTAAGAAGAATTAAAAAAAAACAACTGTGTTTATATGCTTAGAAAAATGTCTGGTAACCACCAGTACCCTTGAAAGAAATCCAGTGCATTGGAGAGTGGCATTGAAGTGGGGAAAACTTCATGTACTTTTATATTGTTTACAATGTTTGCATGGAATATGTATTCTTTCTAGTTAGAAATGTTTTTTAAAGTAAAACGTGCTCATTGTAGAAAATTTTGAGTATTAAAAATCAAAAGAAGAGTCTCATCATCAAGAAATAACTACTGTTGGGTCCCCTGGGTGGCTCAGTTGGTTAAGCGTCCGACTTCAGCCCAGGTCATGATCTCCTCTGTGGGTTCAAGCCCTGTGTTGGGCTCTGTGCTGACAGCTCAGAGCCTGGGTCCTGCTTTGGATTCTGTATCTCCCTCTCTCTCTGCCCCTCCCCACTCACACTCTCTCTCTCTCTCTCTCAAAAATAAACATTAAAAAAAAAAAAACAAAACAGAAAGAAAGAACCACTGTTGGGCTCTCAGTCGGTTAAGCATCTGACTCTTGATTTCAGCACAGGTCATTATCTCACGGTTTGTGAGTTCGAGCCCTGCATCAGGCTCTGCACTGGTGGAGCAGAGCCTGCTTGGGATTCTCTCTCTCTGCCCCTCCCCCATGCACTCTCTGTTTCTTTTTCTGTCTCTAGAATAAGTGAATAAACTTCAAAACAAAACAAAACACTGTTACCCTCAACAAAGTAGTTTTAGAGGGAACATACCTGAACATAATAAAGCCCATATATGAAAAACCCATACCTAGTATCATCCTCAATGTGGAAAAACAGGGCTTTTCCTGTATGGTCAAGAACAAAACAGGATGTCCACTCACCACTTCTATTCAACATGGTACTGGAAGTCCTAGCGACAGACAACAAAAAGAAGTAAAAGGCATCCACATTGGTAGGGAAGAAGTAAAACTTTCACTATTTGTGGATGCCATGATACTATATATAGAAAACCCGATCATCAAAAAACTGTTAGAACTGATAAATTCAGCAAAGTCACAGGATACAAAATCGATGTACAGAAATTGCATTACAATACACCAGTGATGAAGCTGCAGAAAGAGAAATTAAGGAATCACTCCCATTTACAATTGCACCAAAAACAATAAGATACCTAGGAATAGACATAACCAAAGAGGTGAAAGACCTGTACTCTGAAAAACTATAGAATACTGATGAAAGAAATTGAAGATGACACAAAGAAATGGGAAGACATTCCATGGATTGGAAGAACAAATATTGTTAAAATGTCTGTTCTTCCCAAATACCCAAAACAATCTATATATTTAATGTAATCCCTGTCAAAATGCCAACAGCATTTTTCACAGAGCTAAAATAATCCTAAAGTGTGTATGGAACAACAAAAGATGCCAAATAGCCAAAGCAGTCATGAAAAAGAAAAGCAAACCTGGAGGCATCACAATTCCATACTTCAAGTTCTATTATAAAGCTGTTGTAATCAAAATAGTATGGTACTGGCACAACAGTAGACACACAGATTGGGGCACCTGTGTGGCTCAGGTAAGCGTCTGACTCTTGATCTCAACTCAGGTCTTGATCTCAGGGTAGTGAGTTCAAGCCCTGTGTTGGCTCCGTCCTTGACGTGCAGCCTACTTAAAAAAAGAAACACACACACAGATCAGTGGAACAGAATAGAAAATTCAGAAATGAATCTGCAGTTATATGGTAAATTAATCTTCAACAAAGCAGGAAAGAATATCCAATGGGAAAAAGACTTGTCTCTTCAACAAATGATGGGAAAACTGGACAGCTACATGAGAAAGAATGAAATGACTACTTTCTTACACCCTTCACAAAAATAAATTCAGAATGAATTATAGACCTACATGTGAGACCTGAAACCATAAAAATCCTAGAACATAGGCAATAACTTCTTTGACATTGGCTGTAGCAACTTGTTTTTAGATGTCTCCTGAGGCAAGGGAAACAAAGGCAAAAATAAACTATTGGGACTTCATCAAAATCCAAAGCTTCTGCACAGTGAAGGAAACAATAAAATTAAAAGGCAACCTATGGAATGGGAGGAAATATTTGCAAATGACATGTCTGATACAGGGTTAGTATCCAAAATATATAAATAACTAAACCAAAAAAGTGAATAATCCATTAAAAAATGGACAGAAGACAAGTAGAGATTTTTTCAAAGAAGACAAATGGCCAACAGACACATGAAAAGATACTCAATATCACTTATCAGGGAAATGCAAATCAAAACTATAATGAGATATCACCTCACAATAGTCAGAATGGCTAAAATCAACACAAGAAACAGCAGGTGTTGGCGAGGATGGGGAGCAAGTGGAACCTTCTTGCACTGTTGATGGGAATGCAAACCAGTACAGTTACTCTGGAAAACAGCATGGAAGTTCCTCAGAAAATTAAAAATAGAATCACCCTACAGTCCAGTGGTCATACTACTAGGTATTTATCCAGAGAATACAAAATACTAATCATAGGGTTACATGCATCCTGATGTCTGTTGCAGCATTATTTACAATAGTCAAATTGTGGAAGCAGCCCAAGTGCCCATCAATCGATGAGTGGATAAAGAAGATGTGGTAAAGGGCACCTGGGTGGCTCAGTCAGTTAAGTATCTGACTTTGGCTCAGGTCATGATTTCACAGTTTAGGAGTTCGAGCCCCACCTTGGGCTTTGCGCTGATAGTGCAGAGCCTGCTTTGGATTCTCTTTCTCCCTCTCTCTCTGTCCCTTCCCTGCTCATGCTCTCTCAGAAATAAACATTAAAAAGAATAAAGAAAAAGATGTAAATATACACAACAGAATATTACTGAGCCACATTTGCAATGACATGGATGGAGCTAGAGAGTATTATGCTAAGCAAACTAAGTCAGAGAAAGATACCATATGATTTCAGTCATAATTGGTATTTAAGAAACAAATGAGCAAAGGAAAAAAAAAAAAAGAGAGGCAAACCAAGAAGCAGACTCTTAACTGTAGAAAACAAACTGACAGTTTACCGGAGGGGAGGTGGGTAAAGGGATAGGTTAAGTAGGTGATGGGGATTAAGGAGTACACTTGTGATGAGTACTAGCTGATGTCTGGAAGTACTGAGTCATCATATTGTACACCTGAAATTAATATTATACGGTGTGTTAACTAACTGGAATTTAAAAACTTAAAAAAAAAAAAGAATGTTCTTGATGACACAGTAAGTTACCAGTTTAAAAAAAAAAAAAAAAAAAAGATGGGCACCTGGATGGCTCAGTAGTTAAGCTTCTGACTTCAGCTCACGTCATGATCTTGAGGTTCATGAGTTCAAGCCCCACATCAGGCTCTCTGCTGTCAGCACAGAGCCTGCTTTGGATCTTCTGTCCCTCTGTCTCTCTGCCCCTGCCCCACCTGTGCACACTGACATGCTCTCTCAAAAATAAATAGACATTTTTAAAAAAGAACCACCGTTAATATTTGGTATATAGCCTTGTACTCATCTGTGAATGTTTCTGCAAAGTTGGTTTCATATTGCATATATGTGCATGTGTGTATGTTTTATATGTGTAGATATGTGTGTACATAAAATAATGTATATATACGTTGTATATAGAGTTAATGTGTTACAAGCGTTTTGTTATAACTTGAAAATTATTTGGGAGCTTGGTTCTTAGTGCATAATATTTCATAGTTATTTGCCACTTATGTTTCTAAATTTTATTCTGGTATGATTTAAATTCAACTTTTTAAGGATAGTGTTTAGGGGCGCCTAGGTGGCTCAGTCAGTTAAGCATCTGCCTTCAGCTCAGGTCATGGTCTCGTGGTCTGTGGGTTCGAGCCCCGCGTTGGGCTCTGTGCTGACAGCTCAGAGCCTGGAGCCTGTTTCAGATTCTGTGTCTCCCTCTCTCTCTGCCCCTCCCCTGTTCATGCTCTGTCTCTCTCTGTCTCAAAAATAAATAAACGTTAAAAAAAAAGATTAAAAAAAAAAAAGGATAGTGTTTAGAAGTAGGTAACCTTTTTATGTCTCAGAATTTCTTTTTTCAATATTTATTTATTTTGAGAGAGAGAGCACAATCAGGGGAGAGGCAGAGAGAAGAAGAAGAGAGAGAATCCCAAGCAGGGTCCACACCAACCACCAGTGCAGAGCCCGATGCAGCACTTGAACCCTTGTGAACTGTGAGATCTGACTTGAGCCGAAACCAAGAGTCGGATGCTTAACCAACACAGCCACCCAGGCACCCCATGTCTCAGAATTTGTAAAGAGCTGTAATTGTTTAATATACATATATAGTATGTATGTAATATATATATGTATATTGTAATTGTTTAATATATATGTAAATGTTTATTATTTAAAAAAAATTTTTTTTTAAGTTTATTTATTTTTGAGAGAGAGAGTGAGACAGAGCACGAGTGGGGAAGGAGCCAAAAGAGAGAGGGAGACAAAGAATCTGAAGCATGCTCCAGGCTCTGAGCTGTCAGCACAGAGTCCGACACGGAGGCTTGAACCCACAAACCCCAAGATCATGACCTGAGCCGAAGTCGGACACTTAACTGACTGAGCCACCCAGGCACCCCTATTTTTTTATTTTTGAGAGATAGAGTCTGAGCAGGGGAGGGGCAGAGAGAGGGAGAGACAGAATCCGAAGCAGGCTCCAGGCTCTGAGCTGTCAGCACAGAGCCTGACGTGGGTCTTGAACTCACAGACTGTGAGATCATGACCTGAGCTCAAGTCAGATGCTTAACTGACTGAGCCACCCAGGTGCCCCAGATCTGTAATTGTTCATGTTCTTCTCTGATAATTTCACTCTGGGGGCTTTAGTCTAAGGAAACAGTATGTGCACGTATGCATTATATACGTAACTTAAATTTTTAGTGAAAAGTCATTGGAAGCTTAAAACAGTGATTTTTTTTTTTCAACGTTTATTTATTTTTGGGACAGAGAGAGACAGAGCATGAACGGGGGAGGGGCAGAGAGAGAGAGGGAGACACAGAATCGGAAACAGGCTCCAGGCTCTGAGCCATCAGCCCAGAGCCCGACGCAGGTCTCGAACTCACGGACCGCGAGATCGTGACCTGGCTGAAGTTGGACGCTTAACCGACTGCGCCACCCAGGCGCCCCTAAAACAGTGATTTTTATAAAACAAAATTGTAAATGATCCACATTGCCAATATTAACAGACTGGTTAGGCAAACTAGGATATATAGATATGGTTTTTATACATAATCTGTTAAAAGTTTTTGAATTACCAGTAGCTGGAAAATTATACAGTATTAAGAAAAATAGCATAGCATGTCCACATACGTTTTTAATTGTGGAAAAAAGTATTTAGGAGTGTTTACCACATTTTTTTTTTTTTAATAACGTGTGTTGGGCTATCATCTATTCTGTGCCATAGCACAAACTGTGTTATGAGGGCATTTCAGCTGCAGTATCTACTAGTTCATTTTGATTAGTGGCATGGCTTTTGGCATCAGTCTAGATTTGGGTTTAACTTCTGTCTGCAAGATACACTGACCCATTGTGAACTTGTTGATCTCTCTGAGCCTCAATTTCTCTTGTGGAAAATGGGAATACATCAGGTTAATATTTGTCATAGTCTAAGTTTCTTCAGTTAAGAGATTGGCGAAGATGAGAAGTTTTAATATATTAGTGAGGATATGGAAAAAAATAGGCTATTCATACATTCTTGGAGGGAATATATATATATTGATCAGATCTTTTTTAGAGCTTAATTTTGCAATACCTGTGAGCATCAACAGTGCACATCACCTTGATGCAATAATTCTACTTGTAGGAATTTATCTTAACAGATGTGCTGAATTTGCACATGCACACAAAAGCATGAGAATGAGATAGCAAAAGAATGAGATATTCATTGATAGGGGATGAGTTAAATAGAATTTGAGTACCATACAGTGAAATGGTCTGCAGCATATGGTGAACTTTGTTTTTTTTTTTTTTATGTTTTTTTTTAATGTTCATTTATTTTTGAGACAGAGAGAGACAGAGCATGAATGGGGGAGGGTCAGAGAGAGAGGGAGACACAGAATCTGAAACGGGCTCCAGGCTCTGAGCTGTCAGCACAGAGCCCGACGCGGGGCTCGAACTCACGGACCGCGAGATCATGACCCGAGCCGAAGTCGGACGCCCAACCGACTGAGCCACCCAGGCGCCCCAACATATGGTGAACTTTGTAATGGAATGTTATGTCTTCCCATCTCTGTTCCTCAGTGTATTCATAAATAAGCATATATTTTTAACTAAATGAGTAGCATGCTGCTCCATTTCTTCTGTTTTCACCTAATAGTCATAGCAGTTATTCCGTACGTGTATGTACCAGAGCAGCCTCATTACTAATGACTGCATAGTATGTCGTTGTATGAGTGTGCCATAATGGACTTAGCCCATTGTTTACTAATGGAAAGATTATTTGTTTCCAATTTTCATTGCCTTTTTTTTTTTGAAGCCAGTCAGATTTATCAGTGGGTGGTTATATACCAACTTTAGTAAGTTCTCATTAACCTATTACCATCAGACCAGCCTTTTAAATTTTTCTTATGTATGTAATCAAATACTCCAGTAAATTTCCTTGGATGCTTTGGGTGTGTATGGGAGTATATTTGTAAGAAAACTTCCTAGAACTGGAACAATAGTTCCAATTGATTCAATGAGTATGTAAATTTTACACTACCTTTAATAATGTGTGAATGAAAAAAGCAAGGCCCAGAACATAGAGTGTGATGTGATCTCATTTATTTTTTTATTTTTTTTAAGATTTTATTTTCAAGTAATCTCTGTACCCAACATTGGGCTCGAACTACAACCCCAAGATCAAGAGAGCTAGCCATGTTCCCCACTGTGATCATTTGTATTAAAAAATGGGAGGATGGATTTAGAATATATATTTGTATATCCATAGAATGTATTTGGAAGGCTACAGTAGAATCAGTTAACAGTGGTTGCTTCTGTGGAGAAGGACTGGGAATTTAGTCAAATTTAGTGTGAACTTTTTTATACTGTTTGAATTTTCTACTATCATGTACATTGCTTTTTTCACTTATAAAACTGACAAAATGTGAGAAAAGTAGTAACTGAATATATTTGAATATATGCACTTTAATTTTACTTTAATGCATTAGGTCTTTTGGAGATTTGGAGTCTGGCATTAACCCCTGTACATACACACGAGCAGGAGGCACAGTTACACATATATTATGGCTGTGATACTAAAGCATTCTCAAGGTGGCATTCACATAGTCATTTGACTTTCTTTTGTTTATTGTTATAAATGATACACATGCAGTATCTTTCCTCATAAGATAGAACAGCATTTTGTATTATAGTGCTAAGTTTAAACAAGAAAGATAGTCCTAATGCAATGGTGTGCTCTCTCCCCAGTTAGAGATGTTTATGATTATTTCCGGGCTGTTCTGCAGCGTGATGAAAGAAGTGAACGAGCTTTTAAACTAACCAGAGATGCTATTGAGTTAAATGCAGCAAATTATACAGTGTGGTAAGTAAAACTCATCATTAATATTTCCCACGTAAATGTCTCATGTTTTAGTTCAGATGGCTCTTTTTTTTCCTTAACTAAACTTCAGTTGTTATCAAAATAATAATTCATGCTCTGAGTTTAAAAGTCAGAGACTGAATGAAAAATGACATCCTCTGCCCCCTTCCTTCTCACTACCAGGGTCCCACTCCCCAGAGGCAAGAACTCTTGGCTGTTTTTTCTTAAGCTAACCTGTATATTCTAAATATGCTGACCCACATTTTATAGTATTTCAGAGTATTCCTTTTAACAGATTGCTTTTTTTTGTTTAGTTTCATTTTCTTTGTGCCAGTCAGTAATTTGTCTCCCATGTGCTCTGATATGTATAAAATGTGTCATTTATGCTGAACACAACAGGTAATCCTTCAGCTCCTTTTTTGCTTCTTCACCTGTACATCTAGTTTGGGCACTGTACATCTAGTCTTCAGCTCTTTCGTGCGTTCATGATCCCATTTCCAGACCTGACCCTCTTTCTCTTTATTGATTTACTCTCATTTTACTGACCACATTCTTGAATAGAAGAGAACTTGTAAAAGGATGTGTGGGAAAACATTTTTGAGATTTTGTACATTGAAAAGTGTCTTAATAGAGGCTCTTCTCGATTTTATTAGTAGAATTCTAGATTAGAAATATTTTCCTTCAGAATTTTAAAGATGTTTTTCTATTTCCTTTAGCCTCTATTGAGAAGACTCATTACTTCACATTTAAACCTTTTTAGTAGGTCCAGGGAATTTTTTTTTTTATGTTCGTTTGATAATTCCCTCTCTCTTTCCTCTGTTTTCTCTTTCTGGAATGTTTTTTTAAGTCACATGTGGTATCTTTTTTATTGCTTTTTCTTATTTTCATTTCTTTGTCTTTTCATTTACATTTGTGATATTTCTTCAACATTATCTTCTGACTGTGTCTGTGCTCAAAAATTTCTTAATATCCAAAAGCTCTTTTTTGTTCTCTGAATTTTTTTTAATAGCATCTTATCTTTTCATTGATGTGTGACATGTTTTCATTTTTTTGTGTTTGTTTTGGTCTCTTTCTTTCATGTAAATATTTTTTTTCAAATCCTTGACTCTCCTTTCAAACTTATAATGGAGGCAGGACAAATCCTGATTGGAAGCTCTGTGTGTGGCAGGACTTGTCGACGGGCGGGCTTCACTGTGAGGTTAGTGAGTGGAGATGTGGCTGTTTTGTGTGAAATATTTACATGTCAGCAGTTCTCCATCTTTTCTTGTGGCTAGTTTGTTCCTCCAGAGAAGAGTCGTCTGGTTATTGCCTCAGGAGTATGTGTTTGGCTGCCACAGTTCTGGGGGTCAGGCAGGGGAAGATGGGTTGGGTGGGGGTTCTCAAATGTTTAGTATATCAACATTTTACGTTTCCTTGTTTCACCCTATATTCCTTTTCCTCACCCTATATTCCTCTGTGTCTGTTATTCCTTTCTGCTTCAGATTTTTCCAGAGAATAAAGCGACTTATGTCTTGCCAGGTTTAAAAAAACGAAACAAAACATGGTTTCTTCTCTTGTGTGTCTCCTTTACATTCACACAAAACCCTTCACTTCTGACATTTCTAGTCAACAATGGCTATGGGTGTTTCCCCTACCAAGCAATTTTCTCTGATACCAGTTGTGTATCCTACAATTTAACTCAGTTCTGACATTGTCTACCTGACATTGTGTACATACCTGAGATTCAGATAGCATCAGATCCCCCAGGTTTAAGGGCTCAGTCCCACAAGACTGCCCCCTATTTCAGATACTTAGTGCAAGTCCATTTGTCACCTGTGCTTCTAACTGATGGGCTATAAATCAGAGGTTCCCATGACCCCTTCTTAGGGTTCAGTTAATTTGCTACAGTGGCTCATAGAACTCAGGAAAACAGTTACTTATGTTTAACAGTTTATTAAAGGATGTGATAAAAGATACAGATGAACAGCCAGATGAACAGATACATAGGGCAAGGTCTGGGAGGGTCCCAAGCTGAGGATCTTTTGTCCTTGTGGAGGGTATGTCCTTCCTAGAACATGAATGTGTTCACCCACCTAGAAGCTCTTCAAACCCCCTAGTATTGGGATTTTATAGAGGTTCCCTCATATAAGCATGGTCATTTAACTCTATTTCTAGCCCTTCTACTCTATCCAGACAGTGGGAGGTGGGGCTGATAATTCCAAGGTTTGGTCTTCCTGGTGACTAGGAGCCACCTAAGCACCCCACCCAGAGTTGCCTCAATAGGATGCTTCTAGTACACTTATCACTTAGGAATTTTTAAATTTCAGGAACTCTGTGCCAGGAACCAGGGGCAGAGATGTACACATATTTTTTTTTGTTTATCTCATACCAACTTAGTAGATGTTGTCACTTCTGTGCTCAAGGTTGGGGGAGGGGTCTTGGCTGTTAAGGGCTATTTCCAGATTTTATACTGTTTCCAGCCCCATCCTTAATTCCTGGTTTTGGTAATACCTGACACCTCTGATTTCTAAACCTTTTTCCCTCTGTTGACAGTTAGGTTTTTAGCACTTTCTGTTTTTCAAAGTCAGTTAAAACTTACCTGTCAGCTTACCATTTTCCATAATTCTGACCTTTCCCAATTGCTGTGGTATCCCCTTGTCCCTAATTCTCTTTGTCCTGTGGATTTATACTGTTTTCATTCCTTTACTATCATTTTATGGGGTTTTATTAGGGTAGGAGGATAAACTTATTTACTTAATCTACCATGTTCACTGGGATTCTTAGTATGATATTCCATCATTTTGGAATGAATCGCGTCTAATATGCACTTTCTTATCTTTTAAGAAATTCCTGACTGTACATAACACAAAGTAACTTAGAATGCATTTAAAAATCTCCTAAGTTTATTTGCTGTTTTTTTAACAGGCAGTACGTCTGATAACTTTACCCATGTAAACCAAGATGCTTATGTCCATGCTTTATGAAGCCTAATTTTCTTTAATAATAATAGAGAAATACTGTTATAGTCCTATTTAGCATTTCATTTTAAAAGATAACTTTCAAAGCAGCTGTTTTTATTTTAGTATATATTGAGTTGGAAATTTTGAATTAAAAATAGACCAGAACTAATAATCATGTCTTTAGAGAAAAGTTTTTTTTTTTAATGATTTGATTCTACCTATGAAGAAATTAAAAAAAAAAAGAAATTAAAGAGAAACGTGTTTCATTTATAAGTAGGATATTTGTGGTGGCTCTAAAAATACAATATATGCTGATGCTTGCAATGGAATTAATTATATGAATAATATATCTAAACAAATAAGCTGTATCATGTAGGGAAATATTATAGGTAAAGAGATGTCTTTGATTTGCCTGCAATAGAATAGTGGTAACCAGTGTTAACTGAAAATAATCATTAGTTAACTGAAAAAAATCATTTGTTGCCTCTCACCAGTTTTAGTTCAAAATGCTGATTCTTCCAATCACCAGATAGTTGTAGGAGTTGGGACAACCCCATGCAGTTCCATTGCTAAATTATTGGTTATATGGAATACCTACCAAAAAAAGAAGCGTGTCTAACTGTATTGTTAAAGCTTTATCTGATCCTGTGGCTAGTCAGTTTATGTGGAGTAATGAAACAATGCTTAATGTTTGCTACAGGCATTTTCGGAGAGTTCTCTTAAAGTCACTTCAAAAGGATCTACATGAGGAAATGAACTATATCACTGCAATAATTGAGGAACAGCCCAAAAACTACCAAGTTTGGTAAGATGAAAATAGGAAGGAAACATGTCACTATGCTAATATTACCTTCCCAGTGATGAGATTATAGGGAATTTATTTCTTTATAATTTAAGTACTTTGCATTGGAGCTAATATTACCTGTCTCATAGGGTTTTTAAGAGAATTAAATGAGATAATTTTATGTTTAGTGCTTAAAGTGGTACCTAACATTTAGTTAACACTCAAGTGTGTGTACTGCTATTATTATTTAAAATTTTGACATTAGCATATAATACTGCTAGAAAATTTTTGAGTGAAGAATCTGAAAAAATGTTTTCTATCCTGTGTGTTATAAAATGACTTGACTGGTATTTTGATCTTTCATTCGTTTATGTATTCAAAAAATTTATATTGATGCTGGGGATACAAAGGTGAACCACACAGTTTAACAAGGAAAGCAAATAATACAGTTAGTTATTTCACAGTGCAGTGTGAAAACCACAGTGTTTTACAGAGTATATTTGTTGTAGAAACTAAGCCCTAAGTTAGCATGGACAAAACCATAGGGATTATTATGGGTGAGGGGAATAGAATACAATGAGAAAAAAGAGAGGCATTTTGGAGCAGGAGGACAGAGAGCAAATAGGAAAGAAATAGAGTTTGAACAGTACCCATCGTATACTGAGCACCCCTTGAATTAAAGCCACTGTGGTTGCTGTTATTGTGAAGATGGAGGAGGAGGTAGTGGTGAAGGTTCAACTTTCATGCGGAAGGATTTCTTTCTTTTTTTTTTGTTTAAGGTTTATTTATTTATTTTTGAGAGAAAGAGAGAGTGCGAGCAGGGGAAGGGCAGAGAGAGAGAGAATCCAAAGCAGGCTCTGGAATTTTGATGCGGGGCTTGAACTCACAAACTGCAAGATCATGACTTGAGCCAAAGTCAAATGCTTAACCAGCTGAGCCACCTGGGCACCCCAGGACCTAATTCTTAAGTTTTTCCTAAATTACAAAATTAGTAGGAATCTAGAAAAATAAATTACTAGTGTTCACTGTATTGGAATTTTTCTGAAATAAATTTAAAAGCCTTTACCTCTTGAATTTTCCTCTTGGGTAGTATCTTGCCTTCTTGATATTCTCTGTAAGATGAATTTTTATTTATTTTTTTAAATTATTTTTTTAAAATGTTTATTTTGAGAGTGGGAGAGAGTGTGAGTTGGGGAGGGACAGAGAAAGAAAAATCCCAAGCAGGCTCGACACTGCCAGTACAGAGCTGGATGCGAGGTTCAGACCATGAACTGTGAGATCATAACTTGAGCCTAATTGATTCAGATGCTCAGCCGACTGAGTCACCTAGGCATCCCTATAAGATGAGATTTTAAATTTTCCATGCATGCAAATAAGTCATTTATTAAGCATTAAATCTTTTTCCTTTTCCCTGTCACTCCTACTCACTTTTATATTTTTATTTATTTTTTTAGAGAGAGAGAATGCAAGCAGGGGAGAGGGATAGAAGGAAAGAGAGAATCCCAAGCAGGCTCCACACTCAGAACGGAGCTGGATATGGGGACTCAATCCCAGACCCTGGGATCATGGCCTGAGCTGAAATCAAGAGTCCCACCCTTAACCAGCTGAGCCACCCAGGTGCCCCCCTACTCACTTTTAGTTTATTGAATACTAATGGATTTTTTTAAAAAGCAACTTTGTTGAGATATAACTCACATATTACACTATTTACCGATTTATTTATTTATTTATTTGTTTGTTTGTTTGTTTGTTTTTAAGTAGTTCTACACCCAATGCCAGGCTTGAATTCATGACCCCAAGATCAGGAGTCTCATGCTTTACCAAGTGAGCCAGCCAGGTACCCCTACTGTTTACCTACTTAAAGTGTACAGTTCAGGGAATCTGGGTGGCTCAGTCCGTCAAGCATCTGACTTCAGCTCAGGTCATGATCTCATGGTTTGTGAGTTCAGGCCTGGCATCGGGCTCTCTGCTGTTAGCACAGAACCCAATTCAGATCCCTCTCTCTCTGCCCTTCCCCGCTTGTGCTCTCTATGTCTCTCTCAGAATAAATAAACTTAACTGAATGAGCCATCCAGGAGCCCCTATTTATTTCTTTAAGTTTGTTTATTTATTTATTTAAGTTTGTTTGTTTGTTTGTTTGTTTAAGTTTATTAAGTGTTGGACTCTTGGTTTGGGCCCAGGTCATGATCTCATGGTTCGTGAGTTTGAGCCCCACATCCAGCTCTGCGCTGACAGTGTGGAGTCAGTTTAGAATTCTCTCTCTCTCCCTCCCTCCCTCCCCTCCCTCCCTTCCTCTCTTTCTCTGCCACACCACCCCCTCAAAAATAAACTAAAAAAAAAAAAATGTGTACAGTTCAGTGGTTTTAGTATAGTTACAAATATGTACAACCATCACCACAGTGACTTTTAGAACATTTTTACTAATAAATTTTTATAAATATTTTAGCTAAAAAAATTTAAAAAATAGACTCCAACAGAAAACCTAAGCATTTTTCTAGTACAGAAACAACTCTTGACAAATTTGGCAGCTTGTCATAGCTAATTGCCAGAGTAGAAGTGAATTCAGTTCTGCCCATGAACTAGTGGAATGAGCAGTTGCTTGTATGGTGATGCTGTGGACTTCAGAAAAACTGAGAGCCTGTTTATAACCAGAGGATCTTCTATACTGGATTAAGTAGTATCACATTTCCTGTAGTCTCATTATGCCATCTGGGAATGTTTCAGAATTCTTAGACAGGATTTTGTGGTTGTCAAAAGATTACTGGACTTCCAGATTTAGCTTTAAATAAACATTCTTTAAACCCTGAGTATTTTATTTCATTTTACACACAAATTACTGTTTTGTTTCTTCAGCTCTTACTTACTGTTCTGGAACTTGTCCCTCTTAGTGTTTCTTCTGTGTTACCTTTTCTCTCCAGTAGAGTCTTGAGAATTAAAGGTGGATTTCTGTTTTTTTGAGTGTCCCTCCACATCGCCTTAATACAATACGTGCAGTTGATACCTTAGTTCTTGGATACATTAACACAAAACCTCTTTCTTTTCCCGACCTTAGGCATCATAGGCGAGTATTAGTGGAATGGCTAAAAGATCCATCTCAGGAGCTAGAGTTTATTGCTGATATTCTTAATCAGGATGCGAAGAATTATCATGCCTGGCAACATCGACAGTGGGTTATTCAGGTATTGCCTTTCTTGTTACAGTGTTTTTCAGATTATGTTTTACCTGAATTAAATAATTAAAATTACTGTTGAATGTAAGTATACTCCTGAACTGAAACACACATATAGATCATTACCCACAATTACAATGACTAAGAATTATTAAGATACTTAATTAAACCTGACATCCTTCATGTTGATTAATTTTATAACCTTTCAAGATATGTTGGTAAGTAGCTTCATATTAAAGAAGAGTAATAGTAATTTTTGTATTTTTTAGATTGAATTTGCATCCCATTTTATATTTGCTAGCAAGTTGAATAGAAAATGTAGTTGTAATTTTTTAATATAACTGTATTATTTTAATTAACAAGGGCATTGTACCTACTGGGGGTTTTGCATACATACAGTTTGGAATATGATGTTACAATAATAGTATTTTATTTCTGCCCACTTGTTAAAATTTTATGCTAAATCCTGAATAGTAGAGAATAGTTAAAACTCCCACTCTGGGCATTTTATTTATTCTGTCAAACAATTCTAGTGTTGTTTCCTATGAATTTTTTCCAGTGATTGCTACTTTGTGCACTATTCATTATACCAAGAGGATTTCACAAAATTCTTTTTTTTACTTAAAAATTTAAACTTTTCTAAATTTGTTTAAAGGGATAAATTTTCTAAAGATTTTTGGTATTTTTATTTTTTATGAAATTCTACCTTTTTGCCAGTATCAAATAAGAAGTATAACTCCATTGGCTTTTTTCATAATTATCCCCAATTTTTGCCACATTTGTAAATTTTGGCCATTTCATTTCTTTTCTTAATTATCTTTATTGTTTCTCTTCTCCTTATGATCTTTTTTTTACTAAAACAGCTCCATAATGTAAAAGTTTATATCTAAATCCAGTTTTGTATATTTCTCCACATGTATTTTAATGTAGTTTTATCATATATAAGCATTTTTAATATTCCCTTTTACTTAGTATTATATATTCATATCAAATCCATCAAATTAGTACACTTTACTATAGTTTATCATTTTATTATTACTGAGTTTGGGTTTTTTCCCTCTAAATTTTCACCTTAAACAATGCGTAAGCATTTAGTTACATAATGCCTTTTTTTTGCCTATGATTTAGTCCTTTAGAGTAATTCTTGGGTCTATTTAAATAGTATAAACATGCCTCTTGGTATCTAAATTGTTCTCAAGAAGATGGTACTGAATTACAGGACACTGCTTTGTCTTCCTAAAATTTCTTTCCTTCCTTCTGACCGTTCCCTTGTCTTTGATGACTTTTCTTTCCTCCCTTCATTTCCTTGACCTGCAACTAGCACTTTCCTCCAACTATGTGATGAGTCCCACCCACATCTTCAGTTCTAGCTCTGCTGAAATTTTATTTTTTATTAATAATAGGACATTTCTAGGGGTGCCTGGCTGGCTCAGTCGGTAGAGCATGTGACTCTTGATCTTGGGATTGTGAGTTCGAGCCCCACTTTGAGTGTGGAGATAACTTGAAAATAAAATCTTAAAAAATAATGGGACATTTCTAATTAGATATTCTGTATTTTCTCTTAGGAATTTAAACTTTGGGATAATGAACTGCAGTATGTAGACCAACTTCTCAAAGAGGATGTGAGAAATAACTCTGTCTGGAACCAAAGATACTTCGTAATTTCTAACACCACTGGCTACAATGATCGTGCTATATTGGAGAGAGAAGTCCAGTTAGTAATCTTCACTTGTTCACTCATTAAAAGAACATTTGTGTACCTGTCAGGTCTCAAGCATTGGGGTTACAGCAAAGATCAAGACTGCTCATCGGGCACCTGGGTGGCTCAGTTGGTTAAGCGTCCGACTTCAGCCCAGGTCATGATCTCACAGATCATGGGTTCAAGCCCCACATCAGGCTCTATGCTTACAGCTCAAAGCCTGGAGCCTGCTTTGGGTTCTGTGTCTCCCTCTCTGTTCCTCCCTAGCTTGTGCTCTGTCTCTCTGTCTCTCTAAAAATATAAACATTGAAAAAAAATTAAAATAAAAAAAGACTGCTCCTGATCCTGCCCTCATGGAACTAGTAGGACAGAATACATGGATGAAGTCTATAATGACAAATTTACAGATACTCTAGTATACATCTACTTTGTAGTGTCTTACATTTCTTGAAATATCGTTAACTATTAGAGATTGAGAAGAAGTCAGATTTCATAGTGTCTAGGAAGCTTTATTTTAAAACGATCTCAGAGACTCTTAATGATATAGAACACACTGAGGGTTGATGGAGGGAGGTAGGTAGGAGATGGGCTAGATGGGTGTTGGGTATTAAGGAAGGCACTTGTGATGAGCACTGGGTATTATATGTAAGTGATGAGTCACTGAATTCTACTTCTGAAACCAATATTGCAATGTAAAAAAAAAAATGTATTTTATTAAATTCTGGTGACCTTTAGATAATAGTCCCTATAGGCCATGTTACTCTACTGTGCAGAGTTTAGAGCAGGATAAGTCTTTGTTGTAGGGAGCTGTCTTGTATGTTGTAGGGTTTTTATAGCATTCCTGGCCTTTATGCCTTTTTTTTTTTTCAATGTTTGTTTATTTTTGAGAGAGAGAGAGAGAGAGAGGGAGACACAGAATCTGAAGCTGGCTCCAGGCTCTGAGCTGTCAGCACAGAGCCCAATGTGGGGCTCGAACTCATGAACAGCAAGATCATGACCTGAACTGAAGTCAGATGCTCAACCGACTGAGCCACCCAGGCACTATGCCCTATTATATCAGTAGAAAACCCCTGCCCCAAGCTGTGACAAAAATGTCCGCAGACGTTGCCAAATGTCCCCTGTGGGGCAAAACCATCTGCAGTTGAGAACTACTGCTTTAGCATACAAAAAGCTGTTAAAAGAGAATTTATGAATTGGCATGAATATTAATATCCATAAACATTAATAGCCACCTCTTTTCTGACTTTGTCTATTTTGTCTTAATGTCTGGTTGTTTTTTGGTTTTTTTTTTTCAACGTTTATTTATTTTTGGGACAGAGAGAGACAGAGCATGAACGGGGGAGGGGCAGAGAGAGAGAGGGAGACACAGAATCGGAAACAGGCTCCAGGCTCTGAGCCATCAGCCCAGAGCCCGACGCGGGGCTCGAACTCACAGACCGCGAGATCGTGACCTGGCTGAAGTCGGACGCTTAACCAACTGCGCCACCCAGGCACCCCCTTAATGTCTGTTTTAAATTTGAATATATTTTTTGTTTTTATAGCCTGATGAGAACATACTTACCATTTTAATTATAAAAGTTGTTTTAGGGGCACCTGGCTGGATCAATTAGTAGAGCGTGTGACTCTTGTTTTTTTAATGTTTATTTATTTTTGAGAGAGCACAAGCAGAGGAGAGATGGAGGGAGAGGGAGACAGAGGATCCCAAGCAGGCTCTGCACTAAGAGCAGCAAGCCTGATGTGGGGTCCGAACTCAGGAACTGCAAGATCATGACCTGAGCTGAAATTGGATCCTCAACTGACCTAGCCACCCAGGGGCCCAGAGCATGTGACTCTTGCTCTCAGGGTTGTGAGTTCAAGCCCCACATTAGCCTAGAGTTCACTTTAAAAAAAGAAAAGAAAAAAAAGGTAAAAGTTGTTTTAACAGCTCCTGGGAAGAGCTGATTTTTATGACCATCTGCTTTTATCTCCTTTGCTATTACTTCTCTTTGGATCAGGGCAGCTGGCTTTTCTTTTATGTGTTCTATATAAGGTTCTGGTGATTTAAATTAAAAAAAGGTTTATAATTAAGTGTCCTGCATTAACTCTCTGTTTCAGGCGTCTTTCTGGAGCAGCCACATACCCCTCAAAAACATCTTACACCTTCTTTTTACTGTTCTGTTCTCCAAAGCTGCACTGTCCAATGTGGTAGTCACTAGCCACATATGGCTGCTTAAATTCAAATGAATTAAAATCACATAATTCAGTTCCTCAGTTGTATGAATCACATCTCAGGGGTTCCGGATCCATATGTGGCTAATGATTACTAACTATATTGGAGAGCACATATAAAGAACATTTTCATCTCTGTTGAATAGTATTGATCTAAGGGATCAATGAACTTACTGAACAGTGAACTTACTGAAATAATTATATTATTCTTAAATGTAAATACTGGGACTTGCGTAGAGAAAATTCGGACTCATCATCCAGCCCTTAATATATATTACTTTTTTTTCTTTTAGAGTTGATACTCTGTTGTGAGGATTAGGACAAAAGTACTCTAAAGGACAGCAAAGTGTCATCTTTTTTGTAGAGTTCAGTAGCTTTCTTGCCAAAAGGTAGAATGCTTCAGGTTATTCTTCCTTAAATTAATCCAATTAATAATTAGGAATTTCATATTCCTTATTTATCATAGTGTACTTCATTAGGCTAGATGTAATAAGATACTTAAAAACTGAAGAGTGGAAAGTGGGAACTTCTCATAGCCTTCAAAGGTAGGTTACTGGGTTTCTATTACCAAATAGAAATAATCAGTCAAGAATCTATGAGATTTCCAGGGGGTTTGCCCGGTTGGCTCGGTAGGTAGAGCATGTGACTCTTGATTGCGGGGTTGTGGGTGTAGTGATTATTTAAAAATAAAATCTTTAGGGGCACTTGGGTGGCTCAGTTAAGCATCTGACTCTTGATTTTGGCCCACATCATGATCTCACAATGGTGAGATCGAGCCCTGCATCAGGCATGGAGCCTACTTAAAGATTCTCTCTCTCCCTCTTCCTCTGCTCCTCCCTCACTTGTACATGTGCTCTGTCTCAAAAAAAAAAAAAAAAAAAAAAAAAAAAAAATCTTTAAAAAATTGTTTAAAAAAAAATCTAAAAATTTTCAATATTTAAGGTGTTACCATTAATACAGATAAAAGAAAGTGCTTAAAGAGCTGTAGTTATCTAGAATTAATTGTGTTAACTAAATTTTTTAACTCTAAAGAATATAGGTGTACCTGATGATTTGTTCTTTTCCTTTTATAAAAGGAATGCAGTCTAGTTGTAGGGGGAAATTGTACTGGATTACATAAAGTAAAATATCAAAATCTCTTATTCTCTCTCTTCTCATACCCCATTGTTTAGAGTGAGCTACAATTAGTGTGAATCCTTCCAAACCTTATTAAATATATTTACAAACATGTATTACAGCAATATAGGCAATGGTATTATACACATTGCTCTTTTTTATTTAATATATCCTGGCCATATTTCTAGGAGTACACAGTCTACTAGTACTATTAATAATAGTTACCATTTATTAAGCATTTACTACATGCAGGAATTTTTATTTAATTTTCATAATTACACTGTGAGATATCTGATGAAGAACTTGAAGTTCACAATAGTTCTATAATGTGCCTAAGAGCACCTGGATAATAATTGATGGGGCTGTTAGAAGCTAGGCTTTCTGACCTCAAAGCCCATGTTTTAACCATTAAAATAGATAATAGTTTAGTGCATGTATATATAAATAAAATCCTTCAGGTATTGCCAAAGTGAAATTAATAGTCTACAATGACTAGTGAAGACATGCAGGGACATGGTTTTAAAAATAACTAGAAACATTAGGTCATGTAAAAATGTTGGGAAAAAACCTTTTCATAGTGCTGAGTGAGTTTATTATTACAATAGTCCCTCGCCGCCCCCTTTACATGTGGTTTCACTTTCCATGGTTTTAGTTACTTGTAGTCAGCCATCAGATCCAGAAACATGATCTTCCTGATGACATATGTATGGTGAGACATTAGGTAGTATAGTGTACTGCTCTGTCACAATGCCTGTCCTTTACCTTCATCTTATCATGTAGCATTTAAAAAATTTTTATGTCTTTTTTTGAGAGAGAGACAGAGTGTGAGTAGGGGGAGGAGCAGAGAGAGGGAGACACAGAACCTGAAGCAGGCTCGAGGCTCTGAGCTGTCAGCACAGAGTCCGACGTGGAGCTCGAACTCACAGACTGTGAGATCATGACCTGAGCTGAAGTCGGACGCTTAACCAACTGAGCCACCCAGGTGCCCCATCATGTAGCATTTTATTATCTTACATCATCACAAGAAGGATGAGTACAGTCTAATAAGATATTTTGAGTGAGACCACATTCATATAACTTTTATTACAGTGAGTATATAATTGTTCTGTTTTATTGTTAATCTCTTGGTGTCTATAAACTAAACCTTATCATAGGTATGTATGTATAGGAAAAAACCTAGTATAAAGGATTTGATACTTTATAAAGGATTTGTGGTTCAGGCATCTACTGAGAGTTTGGGAGCCTATCCTCTGCAGATAAAGGGGGACTCCTGTACTTGCTGTGAAAAATGCTATCCTAATGGCATTGCAATAAAACCAAGATTACTAAATTTTGGTAACTTATTTGAGCAAGTGTATAGTGAAGCTAAGTTCTGTAACTCTTGGAATTTGTTGTAATTGGATCCGAATTATATTTAATAACCTGGTTAAAGGGAAGAGAATTACCATTCTGACTGGTAATCACATCATGGTTAGAATATAATGTATATAATCACATCTTTTAGAATATAAGAAATATACATTTGTGTTGGTTTCTCATTTTTATTCTGTCTGTATAATTTCCATGCTGTCTTATTTTTTATTACAGCTCCTGAGATTATGTAGTTCTTCTTTTTGAATGACTTATGATTTGTTGGGCATATATAGATCTTAGACTTCTCAAGATTTCTTTACTGATAAGAGGAAAACCTGTTTTAGCTGACATTTTCTTCAAAGGGAAAGCCTATATTAAAGGAAATCTTGCACATCAATTTCTTTTCCTATTATGAGTTGAGCCTTCATATTAGTTAGGCGTCCCTTCCTAGAACTGGGTACAGACTTCCAGGAGGGAGGAACTACGTAAATATGAATTGATTCCTGCAGACTTGAGGGATTCTGTCTAATGTAGATATAAGTCCTAGACCTAGTCACAGCCCACTAAGATAAATGAAAGCACATATCCAAGCTCTGCTACAATCTTAGAAAACTGTTTCTAATTATTGCACTGCTTTTCAAATTATACGCGTATTTATTTTATTCTAGGTACACGTTGGAAATGATCAAACTAGTACCACATAATGAAAGTGCTTGGAACTATTTGAAAGGGTAAGAGGTTGTTTTGGATTGTTTTGTATTAAAACAACTGCTAATATGATGTATCATGTAATATGTTCCATTAATCAGATTCTAAAGGATACTAAAGAATTTTCCATTTTTCTGGATCTAAGGGAAGTGTAACTGTTAGACAGTAACACCCAACAGTGCCTTTTATCCTTCTCTTCACCTCCCAAGCACATACCATCATAGTTTTTAGAATAGTCCATGACTAGGGTTCAGAATAGTTCTATAATGTGCCTAAGAACACCTGGATAAATAATTGAGCCTGGGTAGCTCAGTCGGTTGAGCATCTGACTTCGGCTCAGGTCATGATCCCATAGTTCGTGAGTCCAAGCCCCACATTGGCCTCTGTGCTGACAGCTCAGAGCTTGCTTTGGATCCTCTGTCTCCCCTCTCTCTCTGCCCTTTCCCTGCTCATGCTCTCTCTCTCAAAAAATAAACATTAAAAAAAAAAAATTAAAGAATAGTCCATGACTAAACAATAATACAATTTTAATTGTATTTATGAGTCCTGTAGTCTTTATGTCAAAGAATGGGATATACACACCTAGACACCTAGTTTCTGTTTGGCTCAGGAATGTAATAAAGGCAAAGCAAACTATTTATAAGCACATTGCACAGATGGATAGCCACCATTTCTGTTTTCATTTCTAGAGATCTGTTAGAAGTCTTATTCCTTAAATTGACAAGATTTCACTTGCCTGGCCACTGACATAAGCAGGCTGCTTATTGAGCTTAGAGGTCTCCCTGGAAACTAGGCCCAAAGAGCATGAAGTACAGAGCCGAGTCACATTTGTTGATGTGTCCAGGGTTGGGGCCTATAATATCTGGATAGCTAAAAGAATAAGGAACCTTCTTTAAAAAAAATTTTTTTATTTACATTTATTTTTGATAGACAAGAAAGAGCATAAGTGGGGGAGGATCAGAGATAGATAGAAGGAGACACAGAATCTGAAACAGGCTCTAGGCTCTGAGCTGTCAGTACAGAGCCCAACACGGGACTCGAACCCACAAACTGCAAGTTCATGACCTGAGCTGAAGTCGGATGCATAACCAACTGAGCCACCCAGGTGCCCCTGAATAAGGAACCTTCTTAAGAAGAAATGGAAACATCTCTGTTGTTTTCTTCCTTCACTTCTTAATGTTAAGAAGGTGTTTATTTTCTGATTTAATTGTGTAGCAGTTTGAGTTAATAAATGATCCTTTTTAAGTTTCATTATTGTTTTTAACTAATTGTACTCAACTTGTAATTATCCATGATAAAATTCACACATAATTTAAAAATTTCATTTAGTTTCAGCTTCATTCAAAATAAGTTTCCTCTTGTGCATGTTACAGAGGTCATTTTCTCTTGAACTTTCTGTTATTTTTGTTCTTTTCTTGTCAGAATTGAGGATAATTTTTCTTTTAGAATTTTACAGGATCGTGGTCTTTCCAAATATCCCAATCTGTTAAATCAGTTACTTGATTTACAACCAAGTCACAGTTCCCCCTACCTAATTGCCTTTCTCGTGGATATCTATGAAGACATGCTAGAAAACCAATGTGACAACAAGGAGGACATTCTTAATAAAGCATTAGAGGTAAGCCAGTGGGGACTCTGCTTTTCTTCTTGGTGTCTCAGAATTCACCCAGTGTGGCTATATTCATGACCTTTTCAATGTGTTCACTCAGGAGTTCAGTGCAGGGCTATTTCTGCTGTTTAGGGCAAAACCCAGGTCACTAGTGAACAGAGTATATAATTATAGTGGTGTAGGTCATTTGAACATGATCTGAGTTTAACTGTATTGGCTTGAAAGCATTTGCTCTAGAGATTGATTTCCATTATCTTTAAAGAATTTTTGTTTTTCGTTTTCAGTTGTGTGAAATCCTAGCTAAAGAAAAGGACACTATAAGAAAGGAATATTGGAGATACATCGGAAGATCCCTTCAAAGCAAACACAGCACGGAGAGTGACCCGCCAACAAATGTACAGCAATAACACCATCTAGAAGAACTCGATGGAATGATTTTATTTTTTTAAGAGACTCTAATGCAGGAGTTTAAAACTAAAGTGATCATTCCCTTTGCCTGTGGTATAAAACGCACACAGGTATTGCTTTTTAACAAGAACTAAGTGTGATGCTCCTTGGGTGCTGCTGCTATTCAGACTAGTAACTTGATTCTTCTTAAGCAAAGTGATTTGGTGGGGGAAGGAGAAGAAACAAAGTCCCGTTCAGGAACTTTTGTAGTCTTACCAACATTTGTTCTAATCCCTTAGCATCAGCTCTTCCCTACAGGGTATATGCGTCAGAATTTGCAGCATTAATGAGTGCGGGTAACTTGTATGTAATGCATATAAGGTAATTTAAATTTTGGTTCAGGAAGCAGGGAATGCAGTTGTTACATTAGAGCTGCTATGCCACACTCACAGTATCTTGCTATCACTGTAACCAACTAATGCCAAAAGAATGGTTTTATAATAAAATGATAGATGTATCCTAAAACAATGACAAAGTACTTTGATTTTTTTAAATAGTATTTAAGTATGTACAAGGGACATTGTCTCAGCTTAGAAAAGCCACTGAGAAAGAAAATACTGCCATAGAACTATAGAAACCAGAATCATGATTATGTTAAAGGAAACGTTATTAGAATGTGAATTGGTCAGTTCTTTAAATTATTTTTTTCACTGTTTATTTATTTTTGAGAGACAGAGAGACACTGAACATGAGTGGGGGAGGGGCAGAGAGAGGGAGACACAGAATCTGAAGCAGGCTCCAGGCTCTGAGCTGACAGCACCAGAGCCCGACGTGGGGCTTGAACCCACAAACTGAGATCATGACCCGAGCCGAAGTCAGATGCTTAACTGACTGAGTCACCCAGGTGCCCTGAATTGGTCAATTCTTGACATCAACAAAATCTACTCAAGACAGTTTAGTCCTACAGGGTTTATTAAGGTATATAGTAACTCACAGAATGATTACCTGATCTTCCATAAATACATGGCCCAGCCACACTGTAGCACTGGGCCATCGAATTGCTGTTGCCTGTGCCGGGATCAGGAAACTGCTGACAGGCTGCCACTCCAGGACTGTGCACCCCTGCCCCATTGCGTGCGGGCACATCTGCTTCCCTTCCCACATGGTGCAGCTCCCAATTACAGGCTCACTCACTTTGGTGGGTCAGATTAGAAAGAACCTGAATGACATCTAAAACTCTGAACTGCAAAGGAATCTGGCAAATGTAGTTTATAGCTTTCCAGCCTCTACAGTTCAGGAAGACATGCCAGAGTAAAGTGTTGAACAGTTTAGTTCTCTGTACCTGTGCATAATTAAATCTCACTTTCTGAATAAAGAGTTCTTGTTCAGTGTTCAAAGCACCAAACTACAACTAAAGGAATTTATATACAGTAGGATAGTCTTCTGAAGAATTTAGGAAATAATATTTTTAACATTTCATATCTTTTTGCTGTTTTAGACTCAAAAATCTGATTTGATATTTTAAATTGTCATATGAAGTCTCATTCTTAATGTAGACCATTTCAAGCGTTATACGGAACAAAAACCTTACAGAGAAGTTGCAAGATAGCATTTACTTCCAGAAGCTATCTCATCGGTGTCCCAAAATTGATTGGATTCTGAGTTATAGGCTGAACAAAGTTCATCAAGACTGTTTAATAAGAAGCAGAATTTACACTGAGAAATGTAAGTGAAGCAGACCAGACACAGCTGAATTAGCCTGGTTACTTGGCATTTTATTTTCTGCCTGAGGTGGCAATTCATTTATTAAAACATTGCTTTGTGGGCATGGGATCAGGTGAGGAGGCTCTGTGATTTAAATGTATAACGATTTTAGGCTCTGCTAATCCTGACAAGGACCATCTCCTTAATGGACAACTGGACACATAAACCTGGCAGCACACTCCTTTCACTGGACCAGCAATTAACATGTCTGTGGAGGGGGCGCCTGGGTGGCTCAGTTAGTTAAACGTCCGATTTCAGGTCAGGTCATGATCTCGCAGTTCGCAAGTTCGGGCCCCTCCTCAGGCTCTGTGCCAACAGCTCAGACCCTGGAGTCTGTTTCGTATTCTGTGTCTCCCTCTCTGCCCCTCCCTGTTCACACTCTGTTTTTCTCTCTCTCAAAAATAAACATTTAAAAAAAAAAAAAAGAAAAAACACGTCTGTGGAGGAGTCTGCTAGTTCAGAACTACTTGGCTTAATAACACTGTCACTGTGTTGCTGATTTGCACTGTTGGTGCAAAAACAATGGTGGGTAAAACTGCTGGTGCCTTACTACGAAACAAGGCAGTGGTACTCAGTAGTTGCTGTATTCTTCACTGCCACATATTCACTGAAACATGTCTTTGATGAGTCAGTAATTATATATTTTATTCACAATACTCTGTCTTTTCAGTACTTTGTGTGACCAAATGAGTTTGTGCATAAAGCATATCTTTCTGGTTGTCTTGAAGAAAAGCATTTGTACAATTGTGAAGTGGGCCAAACAGGCCACTTCTCATAAGCACCACTTTTACTTGAAAGAACAATTGATAAACTGGTTACTCATACTTGGGTGGCTGGCATACATTTTCTCCAAAATGAATGAAGAGTTTGTCACTTCAGTTTGTCATAGGAAACAACTGAGTGTTTATTGCCAATGATAAAATTTGAGTTTTCAAATGAAAATTTTAATCTACCGCGGTAAGGCTGGCAACTTCCCAATACCTATTACAGACCTTTCAAATGAAATCAATATGTTATTAATTAAAGTGAATAATTTTTAAGAATTTTGATACTGTTTAAATGTGTCAACAATTGGGAGAGATACATAACTGAAAGAACCATTGTTTTCCAAATGACCAATTCATGATGTTATCATGCACAGATAAACAATCCATTCAGATTATAAATCAGAGAAGGTTGCAGATTCCACATTGCAACTGACCTTTGAAAAACCACCCCTTGTCAGATTTTGGTGTAGTATCAGAGTATCAGAGGTATCACAACTTCTGAAAAGGCTATTAAAATATTCCCTTTCCAACTATATATGTGTGTATGAGTCTGGATTTTCTTCATAGACTTCAACCAACACATTATATTGCAACAAGTTGAATGTAGAAGTAGATAACAAAGATCTAGATATCTCTTATTAAGTTAGACTAAAGAGAGTTGCAAAAATGCAAACTGCCACTTTTCTGTTTAATTTGGAAAATGCAGGTTTTATAAAATGTTATTTTTGTTAACATGTAATAGGTTTATTGGTTTAATAAATTAAAAATTTTAATTTCAAATATGGTAAATGTCAATAGATATTACCCACATTAAGAAAAGCTGGACTTAGAAAAGATTAAGACACCACAATGTCCTCTGGGACATCAATTTTGAGAGAGACCAGCAGCATGCTCTGCACCATGGTACCTTGAAAATGTTTATTGGCTATTGAAATACTATTTGGGGACAAAGAAGCAGAAGAGATTATCTGTCTGATGGAGTCAAGAAGGATTCACAAAGGAGAACAAATTTGTCTAGTTACATCCTTTAATAAGGCTGTAAACTTTACAATTGGTTATATCCCAAATACTAACTTATAAATTAACAGGACAGTCCAGAACATTTCCCTGGATCATTTCCATCTGGAGAAATCAATGTTTTTCAAACTGGATTGTAACTCATTAATGGGGAATTACATCAAGTCAGTGGGTCTGAACCAACTTAAAAAAAAAAGATATAGAAAATGTTTAATTTCACTGAATTCTCTCACATTATTTCTTTCATTCTACTTGATTTGGTGTATTCTAATATTTTCCCCAGCATTAATGAGTAATATTGTGTGTTAAGGTATACAACATAATGATTTGATAAATGTATATATTGTGGGATGAACTACCACATTTAAGGTTAGTTAACAAATCCATCATGTCACATACCACTTTTTTTGTGGTGAGAACATTTAAGATCTACTTTCAGCAAATTTCTCTAGTTTTTTAAGGAAGAAGGATAGATGACTGATACAAGACCCTTCTTTCACAGTTTATGCCTTTAATGCTGTACATTTTCCTCAAGCAACTGCATTAACTGTTCTCGGAAATTTTGATATTTTGTATTTCTGTTTTCATTCAGCTCAAATATTTTCTGATTTCTCTTCTTGAGACAGCATCTTTGACCCATGGATTGTATAGAAATGTGTTTAATTGCTAAGTGTTAGAGGAGACTTTCCTGCTATCCTCTGTTACTGATTGAGTTGTTTGGTTTTATTTTGTTTTCAGTGGTGACTCTAGAAACTTTTCCACCATATAGGTCTCCTTACCCTCCACCATTTATACTGTAATTATCTTTTGTACTATAGCCACTTACATTAAGAAGCTCATCAGACAATTTTACATTTTGTGCATTCAACCGCCAAACATTTTAAGGAATTCAAGAAAATAGTCTGTTACATTTACCCAGCTATTTACCATTTCTTTTACTCTTCTTTCATTTCTGATGTTCCAAGTTTCCTTCTGCTGTCATTTCCCTTTTGTGTGAAGACATTTCTTTAAGCAATTCTTTTTAAAAAAATAATTTTTAAAAGTTTATTTATTTTGAGAGAGATAAAAAACATGAGCAGGAGAGGGGCAGAGAGAGAATCCCAAGCAGGTTCTGTACTGTCAGCATGGAGCCAAACTTGGCGCTTGATCTCACGAACCGTGAGAACATGACCTGAGCTGAAACCAAGAGTCAGACACTTAACTGAGCGACCCAGATGCCCCTGTTTAATTCTTTTAGAGTAGGTCTTCTGGTTGCAAATTTTATTATTTTTTCTTAATCTAAAAATATATTTAACCTTCATTCTTGAAGGACATTTTCACTGGATGGAATTCTGGGTTTATAATTCTTGCAGCACTTCAAAAAATATGCCATTTCCTCTGGCCTTCATGAATTCAGATGAGAAATCTGTCATTAGAATGGTTGTTTGTCCATAGGTTTCTCTCTTTCTCTCTGGCTGCTTTATAATTTTTTAATTTGCCTCTTGTTTTCAGTAATTTGATTTTGATGTATCTGGGCATGGGTGTCTTTGGATTTATCTTTCTTGCTTAGCTTCTTAGATCTTGAATTTTTTACCAAACTTGGTATGTTTTCAGCCATTATTTCCAAATATTTTTTCAGCACTTTCTCTTTTCCTGTGGGACTCTGATGACAAGAATGTTAGACCTTTTATGTTTGTCCCACAGGTGCCTGAGGTCCTCATTTTTTTTTCTTTTTCTCTCTGTTGTTGGTCAGATTAAACGATTTCTATTAATCTGTCTCCAAGTTTAATGACTTTTTCTCTGTCATCTCCATTCTGCTATTGGATCTATAAAGTGAATTTGTTTAGTTATATGTTTTTCAGTTATAAAATGTTTATTTAATTCTTCCTAAGTTCTATTTCTTTACCAATACTTTTTTTTAATGTTTATTTTTGAGAGAGGTGGGGGTGGGGTGGGGCTGGGGGGACAGAGGATCCAAAGCGGGCTCCATGCTGACAGCAGAGAGCCTGATGTGGGGCTCGAATTCACCATTCATTTAGATCATGACCTGAGCCGAAGTCAGCCGCTTAACTGACTGAGCCATTCGGGTGCCCGTCTTTACCAATACTTTCTATTTCTTAAAATTCATTTGAGAGAGAGAGAGCGAGAGAGAGCATGAGCAGGGGGGAGAGGAGACAGAGGGAAAAGAGAACCTTAAGCAGGCTCTATGCTCAGTGTAGAACCTGACACAGGGGTCAATCCCACAATCCTGGGATCATGACCTGAACTGAGATTGAGAGTTGAATGGTCAACCAACTGAGCCACCCAGGTGCCCTGTAATACCTTCTATTTTAACTTTTGTTTCTAGAGTGTCCATGATTGTTTCAGCATGTGTATAACTGTTTTAATGTCTTTGTCAGATAATCTCAATATCTGTATCTTCTCATCATTGGTAACTGTCAATGGTTTTTCCCCATGCAAATTGAGATTTTTGGATACTTCGTACACCTAGTAATTTTCTATATTATGGGCGTTTTGAATGTTATGAGACTCTAATCCTGTGGAGAATGTCAATGTTTTTATTTTAGCAAGCATTTGCTATAGTTAGGTATGGGTCACAAGTTACAACACTCTGTCTGTGGCTACATTCCAAAATCAGTTCAGTTTTCAAATATTTTGCAGTGCTATTTTTTAAATAAAATTTTTAAAGTTTATTTATTTTGAGAGAAAGCACAAATGGGGATGAGGCAGAGAGAGAGAATCCTAAGTAGGCTCTGCACTACCAGCACAGAGCCCAATGGGAGGCTCAAACTCATGAACCATGAGATCATGATTTGAGCTCCAGTCGGACACTTAACTGTGCCACCCAAGCACCCAATTGCAATGCTCTTTATTTTTTAAAATTTACATCCAAATTAGCATATAGTGCAACAATGATTTCAAGAGTAGATTCCTTAGTGCCCTTACCCATTTAGCCTATCCCCCCTCCCACAACCCCTCCAGTACCCCTCAGTTTGTTCTCCATATTTATGAGTCTCTTATGTTTTGTCCCCCTCCCTGTTTTTATATTATTTTTGTTTCCCTTCCATTATTTTCATCTGTTTTGTCTCTTAAAGTCGTCACATGAGTGAAGTCATATGATTTTTGTCTTTCTCTAATTTCACTTAGCATAATACTATCCAGTTCCATACACATAGTTGCAAATAGCAAGATTTCATTCTTTTTGATTGCCGAGTAATACTCCATTGTATATATATATATATCACATCTTCTTTATCCATTCATCCATTGATGGACATTTGGGCTCTTTCCATATGTTGGCTATTGTCGATAGTGCTGCTATAAACATGGGGGTGCATGTGTCCCTTCAAAACAGCACACCTGTAGCCCTTGGATAAATGCCTAGTAGTGCAATTGCTGGGTCTAGGGTTGTTCTATTTTTAGTTTTTTGAGGAACCTCCATAATGTTTTCCAGATTGGCTGCACCAGCTTGCATTCCCAACAATGCTATTTTTTTTTAATGGTTATTTTACTTATTTTGAGAGAGAGAGTGAGAGCACACATGTGGGAGGGACAGAGAGAGAGGGAGAGAGAGAATCCCAAACAGGCTCCACGCTATTAGTGCAGAACCCAACACAGGGTTTGAACCCACAAAATGTGAGATTATGACCCAAGCCAAAGTCAGATGTTTAACCAACTGAGCCACCCAGGCATCCCTACCATTTTAACTGTTTTTAAGTGGTATTATGTACCTTCGTCTTGTGCAACCACCATTACCATTCATCTCCTGAATTTTTTTACCTTCTCAAATTGAAACTCTGTACCCATTATACAGCATCATTTTTAACAGCTGCATAGATATAATCTCTTTCAGAAAGCCCTATTGTTAAATATTTAGGTTTGTTTCTACAGTAAACATTTCTTATCCACAACACTTCATACAGTACATCTTGCACATGTATTCAATTATTTCTGCACGATAAACTCCTAGAAATGGGATTTGCTAGAGCCCTTTATATATAGGAGGAATTGATATGGGTTATACAAATTTACACTAATATATGGCTGTGGGGAAACTTTTAGATTCTGTACATCAACAGTAGGTATTACCATTCTCTTTCCTATTTGCCAATCTGAAAGCAAGTTGCTTCTAGTTATTTTACTTTTCGTTGTTCGGATTCTCAGTACAGGTTCAGTTTTTAACCCGCATCGAATTACACTCTTGATTCTAAACTTGGAAAATATGTCCGTGTAGAAGTAAATAGCACTTCTAGTTTAACCCACAAAAAGTTATATAGTCTAACTTTCAATGTTGAAACTTTTCCATCAGGTACAGATGCCAGTGCGATGCATTGAGACCTTCCAGCTTCCCTCCCCCTTTCCAGACAGTACTGTACACCTCCTTTGGCGTTTGTCAAAGTTCTTGCCTGCCACCCTTTGAATGCGTGAAACTCAGCTTTCCTGCGCAGGCTAAGCCCCTGAGTTTCCCCTCCACCAGTGGTTCTCAACCTTCAGAGTCTTCAGCATCACCCAGAAGCACAGATTGCTGCACCCCACCCGCCGCCAGGTCTGGGATGGAGCCAAGAATTTGCACTTTTAACAATTTCCCTGGAGACGTGAAGCATCTGCTTCTGGTCTGAGGACCACCCTTCGGGACCACCGCTTTGCAATGATCAGGAGCTTTTTGAAGGGTTTAGATCTTATAGCTCCACTCCACTGTACGCAACTCCAGGCTGGGCGTCCAGACTAAAGCAATAATAGGTCAACACATCATTGTCCTCAAGGACTCAGAGAGAAGCCAAGGAGAGGAGACCGGTGGGGCGCACCGGGGCTGGAATCCTGTCTGCGAGGGCCTCCAGGTGCGCGGCGGGAGGCGGACGCCAGGGGGCAGCCTCGCGCTCTCTCTGCCCCCTCTGGTTTCCGGCCGCGCCGGCGCAGGAGGCCGCGTGCCGGAGTGGGGGCCGCAGGTAGGCGCGGCGAGCGGGAGGTGGGGAGACGGGGAGGCGGGCGAGAGAACGCGGGGAAGCCACGGGCCCGGGCGTGGCGTCCCGCTCGGACTCTAGAGAGACATGGGGCTGGGGGGCGGGCAGGCGCGGAGGGCAGAAACGCTTCCTGCGGGGCCTGCCCTTGGCCGGCGGCGGCCGCGGCCCCAGCAGCGAGCGACTACCCTGCGGCCGAAAGTGGCACCTTTACGTGACGGACGCCTCCGCCTGGGTCGGGCTTGGGCTCCCGCTTGCGGGCTCCTGTGCTGCCTGGGGTCTTTCGTGCCGCCACTCCCTGGGGGCGGGGCTCCGTGTTAAGGGTATAGTCCAGTGCCGCCCGGTTTTTAAAGGCCGGCCCAGCCCTTTTGTTAGTAGTCTTGTCTTCTCCATCCTTTACCTTGGCTGTAGCACCTTTAGGTTAAGAAAGCATCCGGAACATTTAAAATAATTATTTTAATGTGCCTCGTGTTCTACCGGCAAACTGAGATTCTATTCTCAATTTTTTGGGGTAACTCCAATTCGTTTTTCCTCTGGTTGAATTCAGTACTCAATCAATTGGTAAAAACTAATTTTGTTCCATTGCCTTCTTTTAAATAAGCTGTGATTGTAGAGCAGTGGTTTCCAGTTTTTTCTGTTACCAGCTTTTTCCTATCAATGTCAGAAATCCTTTGTGTCTAAACATTGCCTAAATTTCTCTTACCCAGCCGGCCCCACAATCTTTATTCCCTAACTTGCAAAACCAGCAGCAACTTTCAGTGTCATTTTGCTTATTTCAGGACAAAATTCCTTCAGCCATACAGCCTATCCACAGCCCTTGGCAGCCTACTCCAGAAATACTCCTTTCAAAGAAAAAAGGCCCATCAGGTGTTGGGGTGAGCTAAAGCTTTCTTTAAGAAATGGGCAGTCTTGGGGCACCTGGGTGACTCAGTCTATTAAGTCAGTCTCTTGATTTTGGCTGGGGTCATGCTCTCTCGGTTCTCGGGTTTGGGCCCCGCATTGGGCTCTGCACGGACAGCAGGAGCCTGCTTAGGATTCTCTCTCTCCCTCTCTCTGCCCCACCCCCCATCTCTCTCTCTCTCTCTCTCTCTCTCTCTCTCTCGCTCGCTCCAAAAAAAAAAAAAAAAAAAAAGTTTAAAAAAATACTAGAATATTTAAAAAAAAAAAAAAAGGAGAGAGATGGATAGGCAGCTTCACAGCATCCACCCTCAACCCCTGCAGTGACCATGCTATGTTCAATTCCTGAACCTTCAACACCTGAAGGTTGAAGGATTTAGGGGAAGAATGTGAGGCTGGAAAACTTGGCTCCTCCATGTACAGTTTAGTGACCTTGGCTAAGTCACTTCACCTCTGACTCAGTTCTCTTATCTGTTAAATGGGAATAGTAACAATTATATATGCCTCACAGAATTAGTGTGAGGTTGACATTGTGTAAAAGTTGAGTTTTTGGATGAGTCTTTTTTTGAGCATTCGGAAGTGGATGTGAGGACTTAGGGATAATTGAAAGACTATTGAAGCATATAACTATCTGCAGGGCCCATAAGAAATGCATTAAATGGTAACTGGGTAATGGTGATCTAAGGTAGATTAGAAAATATGAATCTCTACACAGTTTGTACCTGATGTTGGCACCCTTTGCATGGAAGTGAAGAAAGTGGTATGCCTCCAAAAGAAAAAATATGGTATAAGCTTCAAGCCCTATACAACTGAATCTACTACCAGTGGCGAGGTGGAATCAGTGGAAGGTTGTCGGCAAGGAGGTTTGCGAATTAAAAAGATGGTGAGTTCAAACTGGAGTTGGTGCTGGATGAGAGCATCAGAGGACAGGCACAAGAAGAGATGAAGAGCAGATTTGGTGGGACTGAGAAAGCAAAGAGGAGTCAGTGTGTGAGGCTGTGAAGACAAGGAATCCTGGGTGATCAGGTAGTCAGTGCATTTTTACTGAGTTCTTGGCTATTTTCCAGCTGCTGAGGATACAGGGGTGTGCAAAGCAGGCAGATAGTCCTCCGGGAACTCACAGTTGAGGAAAAAGGAACCCACGTACTGGAGCCTGGACTTCTCAAGAGGGGCGCCTTCAAGGGTGGAGGAAAGCTCAGGGCCTGGAATGTGGGGTGCAAGGAGGGGTCTGGAAAGGGAGACAGGCTGGATCTCAGGGGACCTTATAGGAGTTTGGACTTTATCATGAGGACAGAGAGGACTGTTAGATGGTTTTAAGCAAGGGGTGATCAGATTTGTGCTTTAGAAAGACCGCCCTGTGTATACCAGCAAGAAACTTCTGCACATGCAGGAGTGTGTACAACACTTGCTTTGCTAGTTGTGGAGTTGAATGTGGCAAACTCGAGCTTCATGTGTCTGTGTGGATAAACCTCATAAACTTAATATTGAGCTTTTAAAAGAGCAAGTTGCAAAGGGTATATACAGTACAATACTACTTGTATGAAGCTCATGAAAACATCCATATATTATGTTATTGTTTATAGGCACACTGGTGGTGAAAATAAAAAGCATGTGTGGGAATTATATACGTCAGTGGTTCTTGGACTCGAGCATGCCTCTGAATCACCTGGAAGACTTGTTAAAACACAGATTTCTGGGCTTCACTTCAGCTTCTGATGCAATCGGTCTGGAGTGAGGACTCAAGGACTTACATTTCTAGGTGATGCTGCTGCAGGTCCTGGGACCACAGTTTGAGAACTCTGATGTACATCAACTTGTGGATGGTGATTACTTCTTGGGAGGGAGAAGAATAGGACTGGGAGGGGTCCAAAGAGGCCTCAACTGTATTTCTTTTTAAAAGATCTTCAAAAAAAAAATATGATGCACTGTTACTTGACAAAGCTTGATGGGTGTTCATGATATTATTTTTTAGATTTTTGATGCTTTAAACATTTCAGGAAAGAAAAAATCCTGTTTGCTGTTTGGAAAATGGACTGGAAAAGAGAAAGAAGTGGGAGTCCATGTAGAAAACTGTTGGCAGAAGCCCAGGTAAGAGATACTAGAGGTTTAGACCAGGGTGGCGGTAATAAGAAGGGATTTGAGAGAGGTTTGGGTGATAGAACTGACTGTACGTGGTGACTGGTTGATTTAGAGGTCGGGGAAAGAGGGGACCAAGTCACTTGCTTTGTGACTGGAGCAAGTAGGTGGATTATGTGTCTGACACTGTAAGGGAATCCTGGAGGAGGGGCATGCTGGTGACAAGAAAGAGCTCAGTTATGGACATCCCCAGCCTTGAGGAGCCAGCTGAGTGAAGTGTAGGAGAAAGACCTAGGCTACAGTGGAGACTTGGCAACCAACAGCATCACCATGTCTGTGAATGAGATTACGTGGAGGGAATGTGTAGGATGGAAAGATGGTCTGTGACAGACCCAGAGGAATAGTGTCAGCTAGGGTAGGGCCCAGCCAGCTTCTGCTTGCCACCTGTATTTGTATGACCTGCAAGCTAAGAATGCTTTTTACCTAAAAATGTTGGGGGGAAAGGTCAAGAGAGGAATAATCTTTTGTGACACAACTATATGAAAACTACATGAAATTCAAACTTCATTGTCCATAAATGAAGTTTTATTCAAACACAGCCACACTCATTTGTTTATGTACTGTTGTAGGCTGCTTTTACACCCTGGTGACAGAGTTGAATGGCACGATAGAGAGCTTGTGGCCTCTTATCACTTTACACTGCTGCTTGGTGGGTCATAAGTCATGTGATGCCGTTGTCACTGGATTTCAACTTTTCGCTCCTAAACCTAAATATTTACTGTGTGGCCTTTTATAGAAAAAAGTGCTGATTCTTGACCTAAGGTCTAAGTTAAGACACACTTGGTCATTTTTTGAATGTTGTAAAAGAGAGATGGCAGCCGTTTTATCCATTTCTTTAAGAGCACCTTGTGAGAATCAGGTACTGGTGGAAGAAGCTCAAGAGACTGTGAGGCCTGAGTGGTCAAAGTCGTCATAGTTCCAGTTGAAATCCATGAAGACAGGAGGGGATGGGCCAGGGGGAAAGATGCGGGCCTGGAGTCTTTATGAGAAAGGTAAGCGAACATCCATCAGAACACTGATGGGTGTAGCTGGAAAGACTGAGGGCAAGTTGAGCAGGTGGCATTGTTTCAAGAAAAGAAAGAGATTTGAGGCTGGAGCAATTCAGTAGAGCCGGTGTTTACTGGACACCTCTTAGTGACAACCAGGACATGCAAAGCAGCATTTTTTAAAATTATTATTAATTAGAAAGAACTACACTGGGTGGTAGAAGAGTCCCCTACTTCTAAGATTTTTTTGCTTAGAGGAAGCAGTGTTGCTGTGCTGACCCTTGACATGCAGCCTCATGGGCTGGGTCACTGGAAGAATAAAGTTGTCATTTACTGAGATTCTGACCGCTAGAAACAGCGGATTTGTGGGGAAAGAGCAGACGTTGAGTTTGGGAAGTATTTCTGTTATCTTTTTTTTTTTAATAAATTATTATTTTTTTAATGTTTATTTTTGAGAGAGTGCAAGCAGGGGAGGGGCAGAGAGAGAGGGAGACAGAGGATCTGAAACTGATGTGGGGCTCAATATCATGAACGGAGAGATCATGACCTGAGCTGCAGTCAGACCCTTAACCGACTGAGCTATCCAGGCGCCCCGTTTTGTTATCTTTTTAAGTTGAAATATAATTCATATGCCATAAGTTGTTTTTAATTAATTAATTTATTTTTATTTTTAAATCTTTATTTTTGAAAGAGAGAGCATGAGTGGGGGGAGGGGCAGAGAGAGAAGGAGACGCAGAATCTGAAGCCAACTCCAGGCTCTGAGCCATCAGCACAGAGCCTGACGTGGGGCTCGAACCTATGGACTTGTGAGATCATGACCTGAGCCAAAGTTGGATGCTTAATCGACTGAACCACCCAACCGCCCCTAAAGTTTGCTTTTTAAAGTGTATGGTTCAGTGATTTTTAGTATATTCACAAGGTTTTGCGACCATCACCACTAATTCCACAACATTTTCATCCACAAAAGTAATCCAGTGCCCATTAGCAGCCATTCCCCTTCCCCTCTCACTCAGCCCCTAGCAGTCACTAATCCACTTTCTGTCTCTATGGATGTGCCTGTTCTAGATATTTCATATCAGTAGAATCCTATGATATGTGATCTTTTGTGTCTGCATGTTTCATTTAGGATAAAGTTTTCCAGTTTTATCCATGTTGCAGCATGTATTAGTGCTTGATTTCTTTTTGTGGGTGAATCCTATTCCATGTTTGGATATATCAGATTTTTTGTCCATTTATCATGAGGGACTTTGGGTTATTTCCGCTGTTTGGCTGTTATGAGTAATGCTGCTGTGAACATTCACCTACAAGTGTTGGCATAAACGTATGTTTTCAGTTGTCTTGGGCATATACCGAGCAGCAGATTTGCATGGGGAACTCTATGTTTAACCTTTCGAGGAACTTCCAGACTATTTTCCACAGTGGCTGCCTCATTTTATATTGCCACCATCACTGTAGGAGGGCTCCTATTTTCTCACAGCCTCCTCTGAACTCATTCTTGTCTCTTTGATGACAGCCATTCTAATGGATATGAGGTGGGTCTCATTGTGGTTTTGACTTGCATTTTCCTGAGGACTGTTACAGTTGAGCATCCTTTTGTGTGCCTATTTGCCATCTGATATCTCCTTTGGATAAATGTCTGTTTGAGTCCTTTGCCCGTTTCTAAATTGAGTCATTTATCTTTTTATTGTTGAGCAGAAATACTATTTTTGAATTGTCTGTCAGATGTTTAAGTGATGTCAAGGAGCCAAGGGTGGTGTTCTGAGGAGGCTGGGACTAGGGCTTTACAACTGGGAGCTGTCAGCAGGTGGGGACAGAGAGCCAGAGTCTGGATGAGGTCACAGAGCTTGAGGGAGAGGTCTGTCTGAGCCCTGAGCACTACAGCAGCTTAGAGTCAGAGGCAAAAGGAGCCCCCAGAGTGCACCTTCCTGGGAACCAAATAATAAAGGCATTTCAAGAAGGAGAGAGTGATCAGCCATTCCAGATGCCACCGAGAAGTCAAGAGAAAGAAGAGAAAGGGCTGAGGCCATAGGAATGAACTTGTCAGGTTATTGACCCATTTCAGTGGATGTGACTGTGGAGCAGTGGAACATGGCATCTCAATCACAGGAAAAGAGAGTTATTTTTATAGAATTTTGGGGGTGAGGCGCCTGGGTGGCTCAGTCAGTTAAGCGTCTGAGTTCTGCTCGGGTCATGATCTCACAGTTTGTGAGTTCGAGCCCCGGGTCGGGCTCTGTCCTGACAGCTCGGAGCCTGGAGCCTGCATCGGATTCTGTGTCTCCGTCTCTCTCTGTCCCTCCTCCAATTGTGCTCTGTCTCTATCAAAAATAAATTTTAAAAAATGTAAAAAAAAAAAATTTAGAATTTGGGGGGTGGGTGGAGTTTAGGCAAAATTTAAAGGAAACAATGTTTTGATGGACTCAAAGTTAAGCAGGGCTGCCTGTAAAGATGTCAAGATCTGGTCCGGACTGCAAAGTGGATCCCAGAGTCTGGTTCCTGGGAGACCACAGGGTTCACATAGATGTTGAATGCCTTCTCCAGAAACTGCTCATGTGCAGTTCTGCACCCAGTTGGAAGCAGAGGTGGCTTCTCTGTATCAGAGAGACTTAGCTCCTCCAGGCAAGAGTGGGATGTTTCCCTGTTCTTGGTAGGACTTTGAGTGGCAAAATTTTTGATAGTGTGTGACTTTAGAGAGCAGAGTTTCTCAGTGAGTAAGAAAGCAGTCTTCATTCAAAGAAGGGAGTTGTTGATACTTTATACCTGTAGTGTGTCCTTAGGAGAAATGCTGATTTCTATGAATTTTGCAGTTGGCTTGATCCATGTGTGGTGTCCCAGCTCTATGAATGGCAAGTGGATTTTACTTTCTCCAGGAGAAGGTATGAGAGAGCTGTCCCCTCTCAAGCTTCTGTTCTTAGTGTGAATCCTCAGAGAGGTCTTCTGGCCCGGCATCATCCAGGGAATTTCTTCTGTTAGTCTCTGTCCTTGAAAGCTTATCACAATATCTGAGAAGCTTTTTTGTTTACTTGTTTATTGTCTGCCTTCTCCACTGGCTTCCCCCTAAGGTCCTAGAAGATAAGAACCACATCTGTTTTATTTACTCACAGATTCCCGGTGCCTAGAGTTGAGCTTATGGAAACGGTTTAATACATGTTGAGTGAATGAGAGGGCTGGAATTTAGTGATGGAGTAGAGGAAGTGGATTATTGGAACCAGATGCAGGACTCTGAGCTCACACCAGCTGGCAGGGCTTCACGATGGAAGCCAGGCTGTCGCAGGATTTCCCACGGCTGCCACTCCATCCTGGAGTTCAAGGGCCTGAGGGCCCCTAGAAGGGCCCCTGAAGAAGGTGGACCATTTGAATTATTGCCACTTGTCTATGTGCAGAGTTGAAGTTTTTATTCAGCAAACCTCCTTTTTGGTACTTTGTGACAGAGTATTTTCAAACCAGTGCCTGGGGCCAACCAGAACGCTGAGTGACCCAGGTGTCTGGGTGGAAACCTGAGCTGGGAGAAGGAAGACGCCCGTGGAAGGTAACTGTTCATGTCACAGTCATTTCAGACATAGGAAGCACAGAGTCAATTCTGTCACTAGTGTTCCCCATGCATCCCAGTACTGATTTTTTTTTTAAAGTTTATTTATTTTTGAGAGAGAGACAGACAGACAGAACGTGAGCTGGGGAGGGGCAGAGAGGGAGGGAGACACAGAATCCAAAGCAGGCTCCAGGCTCTGAGCTCTCAACACAGAGCCTGGCATGGGGCCCGAACTCACAAACCATGAGATCATGACCTAAGCTGAAGTTGGACGCTCTACCAACTGAGCCACCCAGGTACCCCTTTCCCAGTACTGATATTAAGCGAGCACACTGTTATGGCCATCTCCTGTGTCAGAGTACTGACATGCTTCTGCTCTGATTCTGAAACAGCTTCTGCCTCAAGCATTCTTGAGTGTCAAGCATCTGATGTCCAGGGTCCTTCCATCCCTCTCCCTTGCCAACCCCTCTGCCATCCAACAACTAGGCGGTAATGCTCCACTGCGGGCCTCACACCGGCTCTGCTGCTAGAGCTGAATTGGTGAGTGTCCAGCCTTCCTGGCAGTTACTTGGTGCAAGGATCACCACCATCATTCCAGCTCGTGTGCTCATCAGCTCTTACCCCGCAGCACTGCCAGAGCCTTTTACCTGGTCTCCCAGCCTCCATCTGTTCCACCCCAAACACATCTTTCACACCTAGCCTTGCTTGTTAAAGACACTAGGGAGCGGGACACCTGGGTGGCTCACTCATTTAAGCATCCGACTCTTGGTTTTGGCTCAGGTCATGATCTTATGGTTTGTGAGTTTGAACCCCATGTCTGGCTCTGCACTGACAGCGTGGAACCTGCTTGGGATTCTCTCTCTCTCCGCCCCTCCCTCGCTCTCTCTCATAAATAAATAAACTTTAATTAAAAAAAAAATCCTTAAAAAAAATTTTAAGGAGCTTTCTAGCACCTTCCAGGGAATATCCCAGCTCCTTAGCTGGGTTCAGGAGACCCTCAGCATCCCGCCCCTACCCCTACCCCTACCCCTACCCCTACCCCTACCCCTACCCCTACCCCATCTCCTCTCTGGCTCCTCTCCTTTGTCCATCTTCTGCCCTGGCCCCGCTAGACTAACAAAAGCAGTTTTCTTTCATTTTACTAATTATTCATTAAATATCTATTTAGTGCAAATTGCCGTGGGAGAAACAAAGACACCTTCCTTTTAGTTGAATCTAGAGTGGATGAACCCAGACGTTAGTTTGTAATAAAAAGACAGTGATCTTGAAAACAGCTGACATTGAGCATTCTGTACCTTCTTTAATCCTCACAAAGATGATAAAGCATGCAAGATCCTTGGGCATAAGAGGCATGAGAGGCTGTGTTGTCCTTAACCCCTTGTCACCCAAACACCTTAATGGACGTAAAAATTGACTGGTATTATTTCTTGTTTCATTTTATAATTCAGGAAATTACAGGGGATAACAGTATGGAAAAGAAAGCCCAGGACAGCAGGAAAGGTGCCCCCCACAGAGCAGTGCCCCCAGCTGTGGGGCTGCTCTTCTCCATGGCCCTCATGAACACACTCCTCTACTTCTGCCTTGATTGGTTTTTCATCTCCCGTCCACGCTCTGCTCCCAGCTCTGCTCACTGTCCCCACGGACACTTCAGAATGGGACAGATGAAAAACTGTTCACCGTGGCTGTCCTGCGAGGAGCTGAGGACCGAAGTGAGGCAGTTGAAGCGTGTTGGAGAAGGAGCTGTGAAGAGAGTGAGTTCTGGGTTACAGCTGAGTGTTATTGGGGTGGTGTTTTGGGATAGCAGCTTGGCACGATGTGTTAAGAGCCATCAAAATACCTTTGGCCCAGTGATCTTGCATCTGGGACTTTATCCAAATAATCCATTGGAAGGAAAAAAGCTAAATGCATAAAGGAGATTTTGCTTTGTTATTTATAGCAATAGAAAACCAGAAATAATAACTGTAAGGGACTAGTTAATTATGGTCCATCCACTTGATAGAATGTTCTGCAGCCATTAAGTGTAGTTAGGAATCTCGTGTGAAAAAAACATGATTAGAAGGAAAAAAATGCAACATGCAAAATTGCACAATACATGATTTTCAACTGCAAAATTAATGTATTTATGTAGGAAATACAGAAATTACAGAAATTGTGCTATAGTGAAGGATTATGAGCAATTTTTTTCATTCTACTTTTCAAACTCTGTCATGGTATTATATTGATGTTTTAAAATTTTTTTCTTTATTTTTTTAAGTTTATTTATTTTGAGAGAGAGAGCAAGAGAGCAGGGGTGGGGCAGAGAGAGAGGGAGAGAAAGATTCCCAAGTGGGCTCCATGCTCATTGTGGAGCCCCACACGGGGCTTGAACTCAAGAACCATGAGATCATGACTTGAGCTGAGATCAAGAGTCAGACACTTAACCAACTGAGCCAGCAAGGTACCCCTAAAGTTTTTTTATTAAAAAAAAATTGTTTTTGTTTGTTTTTAATGTTTATTTATTTTTGAGAGAAAGAGAAAGAGCACGCGCATGAGCGGGGAAGGGGCAGAGAGAGAAGGAGACACAGAATCCAAAGCAGGCTCCAGGCTCTGAGCTCTCAGCACAGAGCTCGACATGGGGCCTGAACTCACAAACTATGAGATCATGACCTGAGCTGAAGTCGGACACAGCCTGCCAGCTGATGTCTGGGGTACATAGGGTTTGGTGGGACTGGGAGGACCGTTGGAGCAGTTTGAATAGAGGGACAAGGTGGTGTGTGTGTGTGTGTGTGTGTGTGTGCGTGCGTGCGTGTGCATGCACACTTTCACATGTGAGTACAGAAGAGACCGAGGTGTGGGCTAGGGTGGAAGATTGGCTAGGTCTTGCAGGGGAGAGATGTCACCGCTTGACAAGGGTGTTAGCAGTGAATGTAGTGAAAAGTCTGTGGATTCTGGTCATGTTTGAAAAGTAGAGCCAGTAGGATTTCCCAGTAGATCAGTTGTGGAGTGTAAGAGAGGGGGACTTTGTGTGCTGTCTCCCTTCTCATCCTGCGTTCTGCTCACACTGGCTCATTCCTGGTCTCCAAACAACCAGGCGTGTTCCGTCTTGTGGCCTCTGCTGGTACCCACCTTTTTTACTGGGACACGTTTTCCTCAAATATCCATACAGCTCACTCTCAGATCATTCTGAACACCCAGAGTAACGAGCCTCTGGCCCTCTTCCCTTGCCCTGCTCTGTCTTCATAGCACATGACAAGGATCTTGGCTCAGGCAACAGGAAGAATAGGGTTACCATTACCTGAAAGGGGAGGGCCGGAAGAACAGAGTTTCTGTGTGCGTGAGGTGAACATGTTAAGGCCCTCTAGATGCCCACGTGGAGACACAGATGGTTGGAAGAACAAGTCTCGCATTTGGGTCAGGGGCAGGGGGTGGGAATATAAATTTGGGATGGTGCTGAAAGGATGTGAAGAAACCACCAGGGAGGGATGTGTGTAGAGAAGAGGACTTACAGCCAGTTGATTTTTGTCTCCTTCAAAGAGGTGACTTTGAGGGGCTGGCTGCCCACTTGTTTCCGTGTTACTGCTCAGACCATTTTTTGTATCTTTTTCAGAATTGCTCTTGGCCTTGAAGGATATATTTCTTGGTAGGTAGCTTTGATGGTGGCAAATCGTTGTTTGAGGACGGATTGGAGTTTAGGGAACCTCTACAAATCATGCCCATCCAAGTATGGGGTTTAATAATAAGGACAGTAACTCTGATTAATGCAGTTTTGTTTATTAAAGTGAAGTATGATGGGGGCACCTGGGTGGCTCAGTCAGTTAAGCATCCAACTCTTTATTTCGGCTCAGGTCGTCATCTCAGTTTGTGGGTTTGAGCCCCGTGTGGGGCTCTGTGCTGACAGCGCAGAGCCTGCTTGGGATTCTCTCTCTCCCTTTCTCTCTGCCCCTCCCCAGCTTGTGTTCTCTCTCTCTCTCTCTCAAAGTAAATAAACATTAAAAAAAAAAATGAGGTATGACTGAAAGGCAGTTACATTGTTTTTGTGTGTCTTTGGCTGAAATTTGCCCTCAGGGCAAAAGTATTTTGTGCGCTGGATGTTAGCTCCATCAGTGAGGAGTCTTGTCTGTCTTGTGCCCTTGAACCCCAGGGTCTTTACGAGTCCCAGCACAGGTCGGCCTTTCACTGCCACCACAGGGGCACTGAATTGAACGCCTCCTTGCACTAATGTGTTTCCCATCGCTGCTACCAGCTCCTTTCCATGTGGGCACCCCTCCTCACTGACACCCCAAGCTGGGAGGCGTAAGCTTCTCAAATAGGAATTTCTGTAACCAGAGTTCTTGCATCGCGCTCGCTGACCTCCTCCTCCTCTCCTAGCACCCTTGCTTCAGTAATTCTTCAGTATCATCAGGACCTCCAGGGTGTTGATCCCATGACAGTTTCACTTTCTGTCTTCACTCCCCTATGTCACCCAGCAGCAGAGCCTCTGTGGCTGTTACCCTCAGTGTCACTCTCATGCAGACTCATGCAACAGCCCCTCCACCTCTCTCTCCGTTGTGCCTGGTGGAAGAGTCCCGAACCCGGTGACCCCAGCTGTGCATCTGCATCTGAGCAGGTGCCCTGGACAAAGTCGCACAGCCTTGGGATTTAATGCATGACCACAAACCTCAGCCGTGCAGTCAGCACAGCCCAGCAGCCCTACTCTGTTCCCTCGGCAACTTTTCCTTCCCCTGCCTCAACTAATGATCTTGCTGCATGAGTTGTTTTGAAAACAGAATCTTCCCAAAGGGAATTTCTTCATCCTCTACCACCAGACCTGTAAGCCCTCCAGCTCAGGTGTTGTGACTTCTCGTGACTTCTCATGACGTCCTTCACTGGAGCTCTCCACTCTTTCCTGCTCCCTCAGTCTTCTCCACTCTGAGGGTCATCCTGGCTGGCCTGCAGACACGCACACTTTGGCAACGGAAATCCCTTTCCCAGATTCCCTGTTTCTCGGAAGCGCCGTGCATGCTCTCCTTCCTCTGTAGCGAAGATGCTAGAGCTCTGGCCCCACTTCTCTTCTTGTCCTCTGCCAGGATGGCTTCCAAACACCCCTTCTCCAGGGAACTGCTCTTATCCCAACACCTGCAAACCCCAGGTTGGACATTTCTCTGTCTTCTCTCGCTTTATTTTTTCTGCAGCCTTTGATCCAGTTGACTCCTCTGTCCTTGCAACCCTGGCTGTCTGTGCTACCACCTCTTCATGGTTTTCCTGCTCTCTCACTGGCCATTCCTAATGACTTCCCTTTGCTGGTTTCTGTTCCCTGTCTTGCCCCCTGGTTCTCAATCAGAAGCGATTTTGCTCCTCCAGGGGACATTAGGCAACAGGTAGAGACACGTTTGTGGTTGTCACATCCTGGGAGGAAGGGGGAGTGGTGCTCCTGGCATCCAGTGGGTAGAGGCCAGGGAGGCTGCTAAACTTTCCACAACGCACAGGACAGCCTCACCCTAACAAATAATTAATTACCTGGCCCAACTGTCTGTAGTGCTGAGGTTAACAAACATCGTTCCTCTTAGTTGCTTCCTGGATCCTCTTCTTTTGCCTTCTTTAGATATAGTCTTAAGTGATTGAATCTAGTGCCATTGCTTAAAGACATTTTGTGTTCTTGGGACTCCCAAATTTTTATCTCTAGCCTGTAGCTCTCCCTAAGCCACATTTGTATATCCAACTACTTACTTATTTGATATCTCTGCTTGGTGGTCTGTTGAGCATCTAAGTGTCCTGAGGATGGAACTCTTGATAATTTCCCTTCTGAGTCCCGCTCTCCCAGCCTCCCCTGTGTAGGTCAACACCACCACTTCCTTCCCACCTCCTTGCCGGAGCCCAAACCTGGAAGTCATCTTGGATCCTCTCCATCACTCCCCCTCAACTAAGCCAAGAGCAAGTTCCATCAGTTATATTTTCAAAACAGGCCCCAAACTTGTTTGATGATCTCCCTGGCCCCTGACCCATTCTAGCTGTCACCATTAGTTGTTGCCTTGGCCCGACCTGCTTTTGCCGGTCATGATGCCCCAAGCATACTTGTCTTCCTTTTTTTGAGAAAGAGAGTGATGCAAGTGAGTGAGGAGCAGAGAGAGAGAATCCCATGAGGGGCAGAGAGAGAGAGAGGGAGAGAGAAGCAGGGCTCACCTGAAGTGGGGCTTGTGTTTTGCCCGAAGTGGTGCTGTTGTTCACCCCACGCGGGGCTCAAGCTCACCCAGAGTGGGGCTCCACTGTGTGCCTAACGACTGAGCCACCCAGGTGGCAGGCATAGTTGTCTTCTAAACGCAGCTCAGATCATGCTACACTTGCAGGGCTTCCCTTTCCCCTTAGGGGGAAAAGCTGCACCTCTTACCACAATCTGCCACCTTCTTCCTCATCTGGACCCAGCTCATCTCCTAAACTCACCCCAGATGGGTCCCTCACGCTGCCTTACAGTCACCTTTGCCCTTTCTTTTGTCCCTTGATCAAACATGCCCTTTCTCATCTCAGGGCCTCTGCAGTGCCTTCCTCTACGTCAGACACAGTGAGCTCCCCCTCCATCATCCAGTTCTCAGCTTCTGGGTCACACAGGGGTCACTTCTCAAGAGGGGTTCCCAACACCCGTCTTCAACCCCCCCTCCCCCCCATTACTCATCTGGCTTCCATTTTGTTGTCTCGTAAACGTAAGCTCCCTGCGGGCATGAAGGTGTGTCCTCTGCCTCTAGCGCAGGGCTTGCTTTATAGAACACATTTTAGGAGCTAGAAGACAAAGGCTCTTTAGCTGATTCCTCATAAAATAAAACACTGGTTTAGCTTTGATGGTTTCCTCAATATACAGACATGCAGCCAACCCCGTCTTTCCCCAGACTGTGTTTTTGGTTTGTGTTTGGGATTGCCTGGAGCAGTGTGCAGCTTTGCCCCTGAAAGGCAGATTGACTTGTTGCTGTTTCTTCTCTGATTTTCTTTAATTGTAAAAGCAGTACATTCAAATATTCAGAAGGAGGTGAAACACAAAGTAAATTTCCCTTCTACCTCTTGGATTCCCCATCTCTGATCTTATTCTCTGGAGAGAACAGTGAGAGATTCATCTCTTTTAGATTTTTTTTTTTTTTTTGGTAAATTTTATTTCATGTGTATTTTTTAAGTTTTTACTTTTTATTAAAATTTTTTTTAATTTTTATTTGAGAGAGAAAGAGAGCGCCCAGAAGCAGGGGAGAGAGGCAGAGGGAGGGAGAGACAGAGACAGAGAGAGATCTCAAGAGAGAGAATCGCAAACAGGCTCCACGCACAGTGCAGAGCCCAACTTGGAGCTTGATCCTATGACCCTGGGATCATGATCTGAGCTGAAATCAAGAGTTGGACACAGGCCCCCCTTCAATTAAGTTTTTAATTTTAATTCTAGTACAGTTACCATACTATCCCTTTTAGATTTTTTTTTTTTAACTTACGAGAGAAAGAAAACATGAGTTGTGGAGAGGGGGCAGAGAGAGAGAGAGAGAGAGAGAGAGAATCTTAAGCAGGCTTCATGATGAACACAGAGCCTGACATGGGGCTCGATCCTACAACCTGAGGGCATGACCTGAGCCAAAATCAAGAGTCGGACACTCAACCAACTGAGCCACCCAGGCACCTCTCCCTTCTAGATTTTTATTTATTTGTTTGCTTATTTTTAAATAAATTTTAAGACATATTTTATTTTTGAGAGAGAGTGTGCAAGTGTGCTCTATGAAGGGCAGAGGGAGAGACAGAGAATCTCCAGCAGGCTCCCTGCTGTTAGCACAGAGCCCTGGGCAGGGCTTGAACTCACGAACCATGAGATCATGACCTGAACTGAAATCAAGAATCGAGTGTTTAACCAACTGAGCCATCCAGTGCCTGCATTTTTGATTTTTAAACCCAAGATTACATTAAAGGAATGAGATACATACTCTGTCAGCCATATCAAAGACAGAAACACCCACATCTTAAGGGCCTGTGCATTTTCTGAAACAGATTTGGTGCAACAGTACTCGTGAGAGAGAATAAAGATTACAGTGGAACCAATTCTTCCAGAAGGCAGAAGGTCCTGCCATATTGCTGTGGATAACGAAAGCATGATTCAGGTCACACCCTGTTTTGAACAGGGGTGAGCAGAAGGTGGTATAACCTCATGTGTCATTCCATGTGCCCAGCCCATGATGTTGACTTTATGAGATCACAGATCACTGTTAGAGTCTTTACAGCTGCATGTTTTTCCTTTAAAATTAAAATATAGTACAGGGATGCCTGGGTGACTCGGTTAAGTGTCCAATGCTTGATTTCAGCTCAGGTCATGATCTCATGGGTTCTGACAGCATAGAGCCTGCTTGGGATTCTGTCTCTCTTACTCTCTCTCTCTGCTCCTCCCTGACTCATTCTCTCTTTCAAAATAAATTTTAAAAATATAATACATTAAAAAGCCATAAAATTTGGGTTGGATCCTTTTAGAAGAAAGAATTTGATTCTCTTAAAATTACTCTGTAGTCCTCTAGTTTTCTGTAACATTTAGAAGGATATTATGTGATCTATTTTTAATACTTCAGGCTGAAAAACAGATGTTACATGAATTGTATACTTAAAAGTATGAAATAACAGTGTCCACTTCTCAGTCCCTTTTGCAGGGTCCACCTCCTCATCCCCCTTAACCTTGGATCCTTCTTCCTCTATGTTCAGTCCCTGAATGACTTCATCCAGCCTCTTACATTTATCTGCACAAAGACCTCTGCCCTGAACTCTTTAGATTTTTCTATACAGCTGCCTACCCCACATCCATCTCCACTTGGATGTTAGAAAGGCTTCTCACATTGACTGTGTCCCAGACCATCCCCCCAGCCTGCTTTTCCTTTATTCTTCCCCAATGTGGTTAATGACAACTCCGTTAGCCCAGTTGCTCAGGACACACACCTGGGAAGAAGCATCCTTCACATGTTTCTTTCTCTCACATCCATGTTTAGTCCATCAGCAAGTTCTATTGTCTCTGCACTCAGAAAAGATCCAGAATTTGGCCAGTCTTCAGACTTCTCTGCCTGTCTCCCTCCCCCCATTCAAGCCACCATCATCTTGTACCTGGATTATTTCAGTAGCCTCTCAAGTGGGCTCTGTGCTTCCACACTTGTCCCTCTCTCAGCCCTTCACAACCAGAATACTGCCATTAAATTCTAAGTAGCATCTCTCCTCTGCTCAGAATTCTCCAATGGCTCTCTTTCTCATTTAAGTAAAAGCCAGAATCCTTTCACCAAGTTAAGGGTTTTATGAGGTCTGCACCCTTTTTCAACCTTATTCCTACTCCGTTCCCCTTTGCTTATTCCTCTCCAGCCACTCTGGCCTTGCTGATATGGCAGCCTGTGGGCATGCTGCCACCCCAGGGCTTTTGCCTTTGCTGTTCTTTCTGTCTGGGCCATGGTTACCCCAGATAGCACATGGCTCATGCCTCTACCTCCTTCAGGTTCTTGCTCAAATGTCACCCCAGTGAGAGCTTCTCTAACCCTATTTAAAATTGAAAACCCTTCCCTGCTTAATTTTTCTTCAGAGCACATTTTACCCTCCAGTATACTTTATACATGTCCTGTTTATTTTCTTTATTATCTGCCTCCTACATTAGAATGTGAATTTCATAGAGGCAGGGATTTATATCAGTTTTTTTATTAACCCAAATATTTGTTAAATTTACGAAGACACAATAGTTATTTTTTTTACTACAAAAGACCGCATAAAGTAAACTAATTATTTTCTAAAATTTATCCTTTACATTTGTAATAAAGGATCACAAGAGCTCCTAGAAATTAATAAGCACAAAACAACCCCATAGAAAATTGGATATAGGACAATGAACATACTTTCTGCAGAAGACCTACAGAAATGTCAACAATGATTAAAAAGTGCTCAGTCTCATTAGTAATCAGGGAGATATAAATTGGGACAGTAAAATGTTTTTCATTTTTCAGATTGGTACATGTTAGCAAGATTGATAATATCTAGCGTGATTAAGGCTGTAGAACCTAAGATTCACTCATACATAACAAGAGTGCCTGCTGGCACAGACTTTGGAGGGTCGTGTTGGCCATCCATATTCCTCATTCAGTCACCTGTCTACTTACCCAGCTTATAGAAATGCTTGAGACATGCACAGAGTTATGAATATAGGGCTATTTATTGTAGAATTGTTGTTAATAAGAAAAAAAGGGAAATAATTTAAATGCCCATCAAGTCTTTAAAATAGATCACGTAAAACCATGTTAAAGATTATAGAGCTGCATGGAAGAAGGAACTAATTCATCTGACTACATCCATTACAGATTTCATGAGTCTTTATTATATTACACTTTAGTTTTAAAGAAATGATCATCTGAAAAATCTCACTGAAAATACACTAGCATAGGTAGTGTACCCATACTGTGAAATATTGTGCAGCTTTAAAAAGAATGACCTTTAGGGGAACCTGGGTGGCTCTGTCAGATAAGTGTCTGACTTTGGTTCAGGTCATGATTTCATGGTTTGTGAGTTTGAGCCCCATGTTGGGCTCTGTGCTAACAGCTCAGAGTCTGGAGCCTACTTCATCATCTGTGTCTCTCTCTTTTCTCTGTCCCTCCCCTTCTCATGCTCTGTCCCTCTCTCTCTCTCAGAAGTAAACATTAAAAAAAAAATGACCTTTAGAAAGAATATATATACAGGAAAGTGTAAGGTATTAGTTATGTGAAAAAAAAAACAAGTTGCAATATGACATGTATGTTATACTCTTATTTTATGTCACTGTAAACTCAAATGCTATTTATAAAGTATGCATTAACACGTATACACACATAAAGGAATGGCTGTGAGGTTACCAACCAACCAGTTAACAAGTTTCCTTTGGGTGAGTAAAAGTAGGGGAAGGAAATCTCCTTCTGTTTTTGAATTTTTACCAAGAAGAGTATTCTTGATTAATTTTATAATTTAAAAAAAAGGTAAAACTGCTCTCTCTAAATAAGAGAATTTTAGAAAGTGTAATAAAGCAACTCAATTAGATATTGCTAAGAAATGATTTTTTTTATATAAAATTTTTTTAGTGTTTATTTATTTTTGAGAGAGAGAAACAGCACAAAGGGGGGAACAGGCAGAGAGAAAGAGAGGGAGACGCAGAATCTGAAGCAGGCTCCAGGCTCCAAGCTGTCAGCACAGAGTCTGACACAGGGCTCCAACCCATGAACTTCAAGATTATGACCTAGGCCGAAGTCGGCAGTCAACCGAGTGAGCCACCCAGGCGCCCTGCTAAGAAATGATTCTTAAACAATCCCTGACCTGCGGATATTTAACTTGGAAGGTTTCAGATATTTGTGAGTGATTCCAAAGACTTTCATTTATCTGAGGCACAAAAATTCAATGTAAACAAGGGTTTAGGAGGAAGTCATAAGGCCTGTGGTTGAGCTTCTTCCAAGATTTATTTATTTACTTATTTAATGTTTATTTTTGAGAGAGAGAGAGAGAGAGAGCATGAGCAGGGTAGGGGCAGAGAGAGAGGGAGACACAGAATCCAAAGCAGGCTCCAGGCTCTGAACTGTCAGCACAGAGCCCATTGTGGGGCTCAAACTCATGAACCGTGAGATCATGACCTGAGCTGAAGTTGGACACTCAACTGACTGAGCCACCCAAGCACCCTACCATTTATTATTGAATAATGTATGAATAAATTGTAGCAGCTTCCCTAAAGTGATCACTGTTTTTATGTGAAAAATGAGCCTAAGATACCAAGGCGTCTGCTGGAGTTGGTGGTCACCATGAGGAGATAGGTCTAAGGAACTGAAGGCCCTCAACAAAAAATAAGATTTTTATATTGGAGTCAAGTGTCGAGTTCAGTGTTGATGCAGGTCTATGGAGAGAATGTGTTCCATGTCAAAAAATATATATACGAATAAAACATATATATGAATAAATATATGTATTCATGAAACTTTTAGTGAATTTAGCAGCCAAAGCAAAATGGCTTTTGAAAAATTCAAATATAGTTAACATACGGTGTTATACTAGTTTTCGGTATACAAGTAAAATGGCTTTTTTTTTTTTTTCAACATTTATTTATTTTTGGGACAGAGAGAGACAGAGCATGAATGGGGAGGGGCAGAGAGAGAGGGAGACACAGAATTGGAAACAGGCTCCAGGCTCTGAGCCATCAGCCCAGAGCCTGACGCGGGGCTCAAACTCACAGACCACGAGATCGTGACCTGGCTGAAGTCGGACGCTTAACCGACTGCGCCACCCAGGCGCCCCTAAAATGGCTTTTTAATAGAAATTATGATCCAGGGGCACCTGGGTGCCTCAGTCGGTTAAGTGTCCAGCTGTGGCTCAGGGCATGATCTTGTAGTTTGCAGGTTCCAGCCTGGCATCAGGCTCTCTGCTGTCAGCATAGAGCCCACTTCGGATCTTCTGTCCCTCTCTTTCTCTGCTTCTTCCCCATTCAACACTGTCTTTCTTTCCCAGAAATAAATGAACATTAAAAAAAAAAAAAAAACTGTGGGGGCATCTGGGTAACTCAGTCGGTTAAGCGTCCAACTTCAGCTCAGGTCATGATCTCGTGGTCTGTTGAGTTCGAGCCCTGTGTTGGGCTCTGTGCTGACAGCTTGGAGCCTGGAGCCTGCTTTGGATTCTGTGTCTCCCTCCCCCTCTTCCCTTCCCCCACACACTCTCTGTTCTCTCTCTGTCTCTCAGAGATGAATAAATGTTAAAAATAATAATAAGAAGAAGAAATAATAAAAATTGTGATCCATAGTAAAATTTCTCAATTTTGAGTTTTTGAAAAGGTCTTGAAAGATTTCTTTTTATTTATTTATTTTTTAAGTTTTATTTATTTTGAGAGAGAGAGAGAATCCCAGGTAGGTTCTGTGCTGTCAGTGCAGAGCCCGATGCGGGCTTGAACTCTCAAACCGTGAGATCATTACCTGTGCTGAAATCAATAGTAGGGTGCTTAACTGACTGAGCCACCCAGGCGCCCTGAAAGATTTCTCTGTAAATATTAAGGGTCAACTGTCGGTACCTGGGTTTTTCCATTAATGAACCTCTCTTTTCAGATCCCAAAGAAATCTTCACAGGTTTCTAACTCACCTCCATTTGATATATTTTTGAGTTCTTTTTAAAAATGTTGTTAAATATGAAAGTCATGTATATTCATTCTAGAAAAGTTGGAAAATACTGTGACTCATAAAGGAAAAAAATCGCCCAGGATCTTAGCATGTGAAGAGAACTGAAACAGCCTATTTCCTTTGATTTCCATGTAATTTTTACTTGTTCTATGCAGTTAGAACAACATAAATGAAATTTTGTATCCTTTTTCATTTGTGACATTACTTTTATCTGTGAAAACTCTCTCAATATGTGCATTTTGCTGACCCCATCGTCTTCTTTTGAGTGGTCTACCATTACTGAACTACTCCCCATTTTTTGATGGACGGATAAGTTCCAGTTTATGCTTTTATAAGTAGTGCCAGATTTTTATTCCTAGAGATTTGTTCTATCTCAGATTACTTCCTTAGATAGATTTTAGATTTGATGTTAAAGGCACTTGATAAATCATGCTCCAGATTGGTTTCGAAAACCGTAAGCTTTGTTTTAAAGAGTAAGTAGAAGCACAGAGAAACAGCCCGCTAGCAGCAGAAGCAGCCTGGGGCAGCCATCTCCCCACTTCTGAGCCCGTTTTCTCTTGTGCAGGCTTCTGCCTTCCCTTTGGGGATTTAAGCAGAAGATCAGAGGTTCTTAATGACAGTACTTCCCACAAGCCTTTCCTGGCTAATAAAATGGAGAACCGAGGCTTCCTGTGCAGTTGTTCCCCTGTTGGCCACACCAGGATGGGCAGCTCTAGTGTCTGCGTGTGTTTCAGCTTCTGCTGTTACAGTTGAAGTAACACAAAACCACACGCCACGTAAAATTGTTTTCCTTACCTAAAACTGTTTCTGTGGTTTGCTATACTACCTTGAAAAATGAACAAGTAATATTGTGATGCGTGAGGTGCTGGCCAGGTGGACTCCCCACTTTTCCAGTCTTCTCCCCTGGTCCTGCCCATCCTCAGCCCTTTCTGCTGCAGGAATTTGGACCTGGTCATTTTGCCACTCCATGCCTTTATACAGCAGCCCCCTCTTCTGGGAGTGCACTTCCCATTCTCCACATCCACCCTGCAAGCCGCAGTCATCCTTCAGCCCAACTCCCAGGAACCTTCCAACACCCTCTCCAGATGGCCCTCAGCACCCTAAGCAGAGTCCCTCCTGGGCCTGCCCTAGGCCTTCTGCACTGGGTGCCTGTGTTTGCTTAGCAGTGAGTCTTTGTGACCAGGCTGAGAGCCACTCTAGGACTGGGTTTGTCTGCCTAGTTTCTACCTTCTCTGCACCTGTGGGGTTTGTTTCCTGCTCACTAACACAGGTGACGGTTTCAGGTTTGATTGTCTCTGGCTTGGTTTCAGGTCTTTCTGTCTGAGTGGAAGGAACGCAAAGTCGCGCTCTCACGGCTCACCAGTCTGGAGATGAAAGATGATTTCCTGCATGGGCTGCGGATGCTGAAAACCCTGCAGAGTAAACATGTTGTCACCTTGCTTGGATACTGTGAGGAGGACAACACTATTCTTACCGAATATCACCCCTTAGGTTCCTTGAGCAATCTGGAAGAAACGCTCAACCTTTCCAAGTACCACGGTGTGAACACGTGGCAGCACAGGCTGCAGCTGGCCATGAATTACGTGGCCATCATCCACTACCTGCACCACAGCCCCCTGGGTACCCTGGTCATGTGCGATTCCAGTGACCTGCCCAAGACCTTGTCCCAGTATCTGCTGACGAGCAACTTCAGCATTGTGGTAAACGACCTGGATGCCTTGCCCCTGGTGAACCACAGCTCAAGGACGTTTGTGAAGTGTGGCCACAGGGAGCTTCACGGGGACTTTGTGGCTCCAGAGCAGCTGTGGCCCTATGGAGAAGACATGCCTTTTGACGATGATCTCATGCCGTCATATGATGAGAAGATTGACATCTGGAAGATTCCAGATGTCTCTAGTTTCCTTTTGGGGCACGTTGAAGGAAGTGATATGGTCCGATTTCATTTGTTTGATATTCACAAGGCGTGTAAGAGCCAGACTCCTGCAGAAAGACCCACTGCTCGGGAAATTCTAGACACTTATGAGAAGGTTTTGAATCTGCTCAGAGAAACTGTGATGTCCCAGACAAGAGAAATGCTATGAAAACCATTCAGTCAGTGAAGAATGGGTTTCAAAGAATAAATGGAATCATTATAGCAATTCTTACTCTAATGGTGAGTTTTTTGCTGTTCAGTGTGTGGTTCTTCCTCTGTATCCACATCCACATGCATGTGTGAGCGTTGCTTATCCCCTGGTGGGACCTGGGCAGATGCCTCACCTTCTCACACTGATCACTCCTGCTGAACTTGAGAAGCAGTGGATCTAGCCATATCTGAAGGAGGTAACAAAAATGTCACCACATAGGGGCTTCACCTGCCCTAATTACTGAATTTGTAAACTTGTAAGAAACATATAAAGAAAAGATCCGTAAATGGCAGGATATGAAAGAAATGTACAGTGGTTTTCCAAAGAAGTTTTTTTCCTCATTTTTTTAGATAATAGTCAACATTACCAGGGTCATGGGAGTATTTGTGGCCTGTCAACATCACATGGTGTTGATGAGGCCACCTTTACTGTTTTAAATGATTGTTTAAATGTTTAATGAATGTGAAGCTCTTGTGCCATCCTCTTTCCAAAAATCTAAAGGAGAACTATGATAGGTTGCTCTTTGAAATTTTGAATGGACAAGGAATATTTAGAACAGCAAGTATGAGGGAAATTGTATTTATGTTACTGCCTTGGATGGTGTTTGTGAAATTCCTATTTACCTTCCAGCTAGGTTTTCTGTGTCCAAAATAAATTATTGTGAACAGTTTACATCAACAGTGTCACTCATTACTGGAAAGTGTCAAATCCTTCCACTTGAGTTGCATGATGGAATCCTTTAGAAAGTTCTTTATTCGTCACTGTCATCTTCCTTTGTAGGGGATAATGGATTTGGTGTGTATTAATCATCACTAATAAGATGGTTAAAGCTGACATTGAGGGACAAAGATGCCCTGCAGCAGATGCTGCTTTCCCTTGAACTTGAGCAGGTGTCAGGATCACTAGACTCACAGGAAGCTGTGTCTCACCCTAGAGTCTCTGATTCAGTAGGTCTGGGGCAGAGTCTGAGACTCTGCATTTCTAACTGGTTCCCAGATGATACTGGTGCTGCTGGTCTTGGGACTACATTTTGAGAACCACTGCCCTTAATTGTTAGGGAGGGCACCACAGCAGTAGGATAGGGTAGTAAAGTCAGTATTATGTCCTGTTCTACCACCTGTGGGGCTCAGTGGGTCATGTGCTTGATCAGAGAATGTGCTTGCGTAGAAGATTTTACTGTCACTTTTTGTTATGAAGACTCTGCCACAACCAACTAGAATGGCTGTGATCGAGAGGATGGACAATAACAAGTGTCGACGAGGATGTGGAGAATTAGAACACTCGTACGTTGCTGGTAGAAGTGTAATGTGGTGCAGCTGCCTGCAGAACAGTCTGGCAGTTCCTATGACCCAGCAATTCCACTCAAGACAATTACCCAAGACAATTGAAAATATGTCTACAAAAAATATTGTACATGAACATTCATAGCAATGCTCATAATAGACAAAAGATGGAAATAACCCAAATGTTCATCCACTGGTGAATGGATAAAGATGTTACCAGGACACCTGGGTGGCTCAGTCAATTAAGTGTCTGACTCTTGATTTCGGCTCAGGTCATGATTTCACTTTGTGAGTTTGGGCCCTGCAGCGGGCTCTGTGCTGACAGCACGGAGGCTGCTTGGGATTCTCTCTCTCTCCCTCTCTGCCCTTCCTCTGGTCGCTTTCTACCGCTCTCTTTCAAAAATAAATAAAGCAACCTTAAAAAAGAAGAAGATGATACCATACAATAAGATATTATTCAGCCATAAAAAGGAATGAAGTATTTACTGATATATGTTCCAACATGGATGAACCTTGGAAACATTTTAATTGAAAGAAGCTGGTCACAAAAGACCACATGTTGTATGCTTCCATTTATATGAAATGTCCAGAGCAGACACATGCATACAAATAGAAAGTAGATTAGTGGTTGCCAGGAGCTGGCGGGGTTCGGGATGAAGAATGGGGAACACTTGCTATTGGGTACAGAGTTTCTTTTTGGGGTGATGAAAATGTTTTGAAATTATATAGTAATGGTCATATAACTGAATATACTAAGTAACACTAAATTGTATAAAATGAAAAATCTTATGGTATGTGAATTCTATCTTAGTAAAGCTGAGGAAAAAGAACCCCACCTCTCTGACAAGGCTATGTATCCTTTATGACTCTTTTCACTTGATGTAGGTGGTTATTGTGTGGAGTTGTTGGTTTGGTATTACCCTGTTCGTGATGCCATTCTTGTTTGGGGGTTTTCTTAGCTTTTGGACTTTGTGTTGGAGCAAACTATCAGTTTAAACAAATTTGTTTTGAAATACTGACAGTAGAGCTAAAATAAACAACATGGTGTTGGGGAAGGGACACTGTGCTAAGGCAGAAGACCCGAGTTCTAATCCCAGCTCTGCCTCTGATTCATTGTGTGGCCTCAGACCAACTGATTTTTATTTTATTTTTTATTATTATTATTTTTTTAATTTTTTTCTCAACATTTATTTATTTTTGGGACAGAGAGAGACAGAGCATGAACGGGGGAGGGGCAGAGAGAGAGGGAGACACAGAATCGGAAACAGGCTCCAGGCTCTGAGCCATCAGCCCAGAGCCTGACGTGGGGCTCGAACTCACAGACCGCGAGATCGTGACCTGGCTGAAGTTGGACGCTCAACCGACTGCGCCACCCAGGCGCCCCAGACCAACTGATTTTTAAAAAGAGAGGGGCATTTGGTTGGCTCAGTCAGTAGGACATGTGGTTCTTTGATCTCAAGGTTGTGAGTTCAAGCTCCCACCCTGGGAGCCATTTCCTCCACTGTGCCTCTCTTAAGTTCTCTCTGATGCCTTGTAATGCCAGTGCCAGATGCCAAACAGGACCTTGCTGTCAGGGTTCAGTCATTAGCTTGTGCTCAGATATAATTCAGTACCCAAAGAACTGCAAAATCCTGAGAACAAGTTACATCATGGCTAAAGCCTAGATGGAGAGTTCACTGCCCATTTAGTTTGCTGCCTTGGCCTTCAGCTAAAGTCTAATCATAAGAGGAGGTCAAGAAGGTAAGCCATTCTCAAAACACAGCCAAGGATTCAGTGCTCTTTCCCTGTTCACCTTATTCCAAGTGTTAAAAAAAATCATCAGGGGCGCCTGGGTGGCTCAGTCGGTTGAGCGTCCGACTTCGGCTCAGGTCATGATCTCACAGTTTGTGAGTTCGAGCTCCACATCGGGCTCTGTGCTGACAGCTCAGAGCCTGGAGCCTGCTTCAGCTTCTGTGTCTCCCTCTCTGCCCCTTCCCTGCTCATACTCTGTCTCTCTCTGTCTCTCAAAAATGAATAAACGTTAAAAAAAAAAATCATCACCACTCTATGGTTTCCAATGGGCTTTCTCAGTTATCTCATGTGGTGTTACAAACACCCCGAGCCTCTGGGGGCACCCAGTGATTATTAATGATTCAGCAGAGACAGAATACAGGCTGTTTCCAAAAGGAGACACATGCGTGCAGATAGGAGTGAGGCGGAAAGCTCATCTGCGGTTCTCTGTAGAAAGTTCTTCTTTGTATCCCCCCCTTTATTTATTTTAAAAATAAACTCCCTCAATTTCAGTAATTACTATTCTATGCATTTTGATCATTTAAGGGTAATTTTAAATGTGAAATTTTGCTTTTCTACCCCCTTTGTAATATTTTGTGAGGACAAACAGAAAGAAGGAAATAACTTAGATTCTTTGGAGCTCTACAATGTAGTTTGGGATCAAAACTCCAATATCAGCAGGAGTACTGCATCCAAGTTTAATGTTTTTATTTATACCTTAGGCCCTGATCAGAGTTCTACCTAGAATTAACTCCTCTGGAAAGAAAATTTGGTTCATTCACTCCTAATTCTATGTGATTGATTGTGTAGTATTTCACATGGATAAGGTACAGTACTCATTTTTAACTTCAGAAGGACCTGGTGCCTGTGAAAAACTGCACAGTTCAGCTGACTTTTTGATTATAGCCATCCTTATGAGTGTGATGTGGACATTTCATTGTGGTTTTTCTTTTGGGTGGGTTTACTTTACTATATTTTTAGATGTGGCTTCTGAAACTTGGAATTTGAATTCTTCAACCTTTAAAATTGTCTCACAAATCCTCATTTCTTATATACCAAGTAGAAATGGTAATAACTTTCTTCCAGGATGGTTCACTTCCCCACTTTTTGTAGTAATGTATACATAAAATTTAGCATTTTAACCATTTTTAAATACGTACTTTTGTTGAATCAAGTATATTCACATTGTTGTTCAACCATCACCACCACCCATCTTCAGAACTTTTTCATCTCAACTGAAACTCTGTATACATTGAGCACTGATTCCGCATTCATCACCCACCTCTCCCTACACCAACATATTGCTGTTATAAACATGAGCGTACAGATAATTGTTTAGAGTCTGCTTTTATTTCTTCCAGCTATATACCCCAAAATGGAATTCTGGATCATATGGTAGTTCTATACGTTTAATTTTTTTAGGAACTGCCATACTGTTTTCCATAGAGCTATTCCACTGTACGTTCCCACCAGCAATATACACAAGTGTTACAGTTTCTCCACATCTTTGTCAGCACTTGTTATTTTCTGGGTTTCGTTGTTTTTATTTTTTTAATTTTTTTAATGTTTATTTTTGAGAGAGAGAGCATGAGCAGGGGTGGGGAAGAGAGACACACACAGAGTCCTCAGCAGGCTCCAGGCTCTGAGCTATCAATAGCGCAGAGCTCAAACTCAAAAACCGCAAGACCGTGACCTGAGCCAAAGTTGGACGCCTAAACAACTGAGCCACCCTGGCACCCCTATTGTTTTTAATAGCCATCCTAATGGATATGAAGAGCTATCTCATGGTTTTCATTTGCATTTCCCTAATGATTAGTGATGTTAAACACCTTTTCATGAACTTATTGGCCATTTGTTTATCTTTGGAGAAATGCCTATTCAAGTTCCTAGCCCATCTTAAAATTGGATTGCTTGTGCTTTCAACAATAGCCAAATTATGGAAAGAGCCCAAATGTCCATCAACTGATGACAAAGAAGATGTGGTTTATGTATACAATGGAATACTACTTGGGAATGAGAAAGAATGAAATCCTGCCATTTACATCAATGTGGATGGAACTGGAGGGTATCATGCTAAGTGAAATAAGTCAGAGAAAGACAGATATCATATGTTTTCACTCATATGTGGAACTCGAGAAACTTAACAGAAGACCATGGGGGAAGGGAAGGGGAAAAAAAGTTTCAAACAGAGAGGGAGGCAAACCATAAGAGACTTTTTTTTTTTTTTTAGATTTTTTTTTTCAATGTTTATTTATTTTTGGGACAGAGAGAGAGCATGAACGGGGGAGGGGCAGAGAGAGAGGGAGACACAGAATCGGAAACAGGCTCCAGGCTCTGAGCCATCAGCCCAGAGCCTGACGCGGGGCTCGAACTCATGGAGCGCGAGATCGTGACCTGGCTGAAGTCGGACGCTTAACCGACTGCGCCACCCAGGCGCCCCCATAAGAGACTCTTAAATACAGAGAACAAACTGAGGGTTGATGAGGGGGATGGGGGAGGGGAAAATGGATGATGGGCATTGAGGAAGGCACTTGTTGAGATGAGCACTGGGTATTGTATGTAAGTGATGAATAACATGCACCAAACCAAGAGCACACTGTATACACTGAATGTTAGCTAACTTGACAATAAATTCTAAAATAAGTAAAATTGGATTGCTTGTTTTTGTTGTTTTTGAGTTGTAGGGGTTCTTTATATATACTGGATATCAGTCCGTTATCAGACATATGATTTGCAAATATTTTCTCCCATCCAATGGTTGTCATTTCACTGTTGATCATGTCCTTCAATGTACAAAAGTTTTAAATTTTGATGAAGTCCAATTTATCTTTTTGTTGTCTTTGCTCTTGGTGTCATATCTAAGAAATAATTGCTAAATTTAATGTCATGAAGCTATTCCCCTATATTTTCTTCTAAGAATTTTATAGTTTTAGCTCTTACATTTAGGTCGTAGATCCATTTTGAGTTCACTTTTTTATATAGTGTAAGTTAGGGTCCAACTTCTAGTTTTTTTGCATGTAGCTATCTATTTTCCCAACATCATTTGTTGAAAACATTGTTATTTCATGTTGACAATTATTTGATCACATATGTGAGTTTATTTCTGGGCTCTCTATTCCATTGCTTGGTCTATATCTCTGTCTTCATGCCAGTACCACACTGTTTTAATTACCATAGCTTTGTAGTTTTGAAATCCAAAAATGCAAGACCTCCAACTTTGTTCTTTTAATTTTTTCCCCCAAGATTACTCTGGCTATTTGGTGTCCCTTATGATTCCATCTAAGTTTTAGACAGCCTTTTCCATTTCTGCAAAAAATGCCATTGGGATTTTGATAGATATTGAATTGAACCTATAGATAGCCTTGCGTAGCATTGACATCTTAATAATACTGCCTTCCAATCCATTAATAGGGCTCATTGGGGCTTTGATTTGCATTTTCCTGATGATCAAGGATGTTGGGCATTTTTTTCATGTGCTTACTGGCTATTTGTGTATCTTTCATGGAGAAATATCCATTCAGACCCTTTGCCCCATTTGTTTTCTTTGCCTATTTTAAACTTAGGTTGTTTTGTGGTGATGGTGGTGGTGGCAGTGGTTGTTGAGTTGTAGTTCATTATATATTTTGTGTACAAGTCCCTTATCAGATATATTATTTGCAAATATTGTCTCACATTTGATGGGTTGTCTTTTTACTTTCTTGAAAGTGTCTTTTGAAGCATAAAAGCTTTAAATTAAAACAAATTATTTTTTATTTTAGAATGGGAGCATGGAGGGGAGGGTCAGAGGGAGAGAGAAAGAGAATCTTAAGTAGCCTTCATGCTCAGTGTGGAGCCCGATGCTGGGCTTGATCCCACAACCTGGGATTATGATCTGAGCCAAAATCAAGAGTTGGATGTTCAACCACCTGACTTTGCAAAACAAAGTCATTGTTTTGCATTTGGCTATTTAGTTGTCTCAGTACCATTTTACTGAAGTGTCTATGCTTCTTTATATTCCTTTGACTCCTCCACTCACTGCAGTCTGATCTTTGCTGCTACCCCTGTACAGAAACTGCTGTCACCGCATCACTAATGTCCTCGTAGCTAAACTGAGTAGATAATTTTTGGTCCTTTCCTTCTTGAAATACCTCTTGACTTCTGTGATGTCACACCCTCCTAGATTTCTTCCTACCACTCTGGCTTCTTTTTCCTAGTCTCTCACCATCCCAAGTGTTCCTGAATGTTCTGTTGTCAGCCCTACACACATTATTTGGGTGATCTCGTCCTCTTACATGACTTCACTTGCCATCTCTGTACCGACTTTTTCCAAAACTTAACTCTCCTGACCTTTATATCAATTTTATTTGCAAATCATATATTTGATAAGAGAAGTTTAATCCAGTATATATAAAGAACCCCTATAACTGAACAATAACAATACAGCCATCCAATTTAAAAATGAGACTTGAATAGATAGACATTTCTCCAAAGAAGAGCATCTCAAACTCAACATTTCCCAAATAACTTTATTCCTCCAAATCTGCTTCTTCAATGTTTCTTACATCTATAAATGGCATACAATCCATTTGATTTCCCAAGGCAGAAATCTGGTTTATATACTATCAAATGCAACCATTTTGTACATCTCAGTGAGTTTTGATACATTTCTGTACTCCTGTCACCACTGCTACAGATGAAACACAAAACATTTCTATCCCCTGTAATTTCCTGTGTCCCTTCATGTTCAATCTTTCCCCCACTACTGGCCCCATGAGAGAACTCTGCTTTCTTCCTAGAAAGATTAGAATTTATTTTCCAGAGTTTCATATAAATGGAACTATATAATATAGTATATTCCTTTTTTTTAAGATTTTATTTTATTTAAAAAAAAAATTTTTAACATTTATTATTTTTGAGAGAGCACAAGTGGGGGTGGGAGCAGAGAGAGAGTGGGAGACACAGAATCTGAAGCCTGCTCCAGGCTCGGAGGTGTCCCCTCAGAGCCTGATGCGGAGGCTCCAACTCACGAACTGTGAGATCATGACCTGAGCTGAAGTTGGCCGCTTAACCCACTGAGCCACACAGGCACCCCAAGATTTTATTTTTAAGTAATCTCTACACCCAACATGGAGCTTGAACTCAACAACCCTGAGATCAAGAGCTGTATGCTCTACCGACTGAACCAGCCAGGCACTCCAGTATATACCTTCTTGTGTCTGTCTTTTTTCATTAAGTGTAATGTTCTTGAGATCTATTCCTGTTGTATGTATTAGTAGCTTATCCCTTTTTATTGGTGAGTAGTATTCCATTGTTTGTATATACCATAATCTGTTCATCCATTCATCTGCTGATGGACATGGGTGTTTTCCAGTTTGGCGATATCATGAATAAAATTGTTGTAACATTCAAATACAAGTCTTTGTGTAGACTTTGCATATTTACCCATTTGTCTTGGGTAAATACCTAGGAGTGGTCATATGTAAGTATATGTTTCACTTTACAAGAAACTTCTGAGCTGTTTTCCAAAGCAGTTGTAACATTTTACATTTCTATTAGCAATGGATTCTATTAGCAACCTTTTTTTTTTTGCCAACCTTTTAATTATTATCAACCCATTTAATTTTAGCTATTCCAGTGGATGTGAGGTAGTATCTCATTGTAGTTTTAATTTTCATTTCCCTGAAGACAAATGATGCTAAGACATTTTCATATGTTTATTGGCCATTCATATACCCTCTTTGATGGAGAGTTTAAATCTTTTGCCCATTTTTAATTTTTTAAAGTTTATTTATTTATTTTGAGAGAGAGAGAAAGAGCACAAGCCAGGGAGGGGCAGAGAGAAGGAGAGACAGAATCCCAAGCAGGCTCCACACCATCAGTGCAGAGCCCAATGTTGGGTTCACCTATGACAATGAGGTCATGATCTGATCCAAGATCAAGAGTTGAATGCTTAACCAACTGAACCTACCCAGACACCCTTGCCCATTTTTAAATAGTCATTTGCTTATTACTGAATTGGAATTGGAATTAAGAGCCTGTTACCAAATATGTTTTCCAAATCTTTTCTCACAGTCAGTGGCTTTCCTTTTCTTTTTCTTAAGTGTCTTTGTCTTTTTTTTTTTTTGTAGTGTCTTTAATTTTTAAAAAAATGGTTTATGTGGGGTGCCTGGGTGGCTCAGTCAGTTGAGCATCTGACTTTGGCTCAGGTCGTGATCTCACAGTTTGTGAGTTCGAACCCCACGTCAGGCTCTGGTGCTGACAGCTCAGAGCCTAGAGCCTGCTTCAGATTCTGTGTCCCCCTTTCTTTCCACCCCACCCCTGCTTGTGCTTTGTCTCTCTCTTTCAAAAATGAATAAACATTAAAAAAAATTTTTTTTAATCAAAAAATGGTTTATGTACTATTTAAGAAGTCTTTTACCCAACACCTAACTGATTTGCCTTTTAATAAACAGTATACGGGAGTGGGGTTGGGTGGATAGGAAAGAAAAGTAAATCCTTGCTTAATCCAAGGTCATAAATATTTTTCTCCTATTTTTTTTTACAGAAGTTTTATAGTTTATATATAGTTTTATAGCTTTTATATTAATCTAGTTTTGTGTGTTTGGGTTTGTTGTTGTCGTTTGTTTTGGTATATGGTATGAGGTAGGGGTCAAGGTTCATTTTTTCCCCATGTGAATCATTTAATTGTGGCATCATTTGTTGAAAAGAATATCCTTTCCCCTATTAAGTTCCTTTGGTACCATGGTGAAAACCCAGTTTTATGTGTTTATTTCTAGGCTGTCTATGCTCTTCTTTGATCTGTATTATCCTTATGCCAAAAACAAACACTATCTTGATTACTATAGTTTTATAATAAGTCTTGAAATCAGATTATGTAATTCCTACAAATTTGTATTCAAAATAATTTTGGCTATTCTAGGTCCTTTGGATTTCCCTATAAATTTTGGAATCATTTGTCAATTTCTACACACATGCAAAACAAAAACAAAAACAAAGAAACAACCCTGCTGGAATTTTGATTGTGATTGATCAGTTTGGAGAGAATTGCATCTTAACAGTAAAGATACTTTCATTTATTTATTTTAAAAAGTTTATTATCTGAGAGAGTTTTTTTTTTTTCCTGCACATGTTTCCTTCACATGTAAAATGTGAATGCAAATCACAGGCATCTCTTCTGCAAAGGGGCTTTAAGAGCATTTGTTACATTATCTTCCCAATGCTTCAGTAATGGTAGAAACTCTTATTGAGGTGAAGCATTGGACATAAGTGTGAGCAAGAAATGAACTTTTGTTGAGATAAGTCCAGGGATTTGGGGGCTGTTCATTATAGCCTAACTGAGAAAGGTCTTAGCCTCAGGACAAACTCTTTGCCTTTAAGGAGTTTACATTTTGGTGCAAGAGAAACAGATAAATCCACATTACAATGTCAGGTAGAAATGAGCACAACACAGAAAACAAAGCAGATACAGTGACATAGAGGGTTAGAGAATGGTTTAACTTTAATGGGGAAGGCTTCCTTGAAAATAGAACAGTTGAGCTGAGACCTGAAGTGAGGGAAGGAACCACGAGGTGGGTGCCTGGTGGAAGGGTAGACAGTCATGCACTAAGACGGGAACTCCAGACTCTCCTGGGCATGGGAGATTAGGACAAAGCTGAAAGAGCAGTCCTCAAGGTGAGAAGAGAGAAGGGCACATCTACCCAATGGCCCTTGTGGGCCATTCTGGTTCTGTGGGAACCAGAAGCAGCTGCTGGACAGTAGACAACTTGTCAGCAATGGTCTTGCCAGACTGCTTAGACACCACTGTCCCATGACTTGAGATTTTGAACAGTGGGACAAAGAACAAAGAGGGAGTAACTGAACTTTTTCCTGACATTCAGGCAGGCTTGTTTTCTCTGAGAAAAATAATGTCCTGACCTTTGTGAGACTTCATGACCATTATTTTCTTGAAAGTTATTCTCCACCTTTAAAATTCATCAACAGCTTGCTACTGTCCTTAGGAAGGAAGCCAAACTCAACTCTGTTGTCTAGCTCTGTCACAGAATTCTGCTTCAGTCACACTAGGTTTCTTTTAGTTCCTGCACTGGGCCCTCCTTTCTCAGAGCCTTTGCAAAAGCTGTTCCTTCTGTTAGGAACATTCTTCATCCCCTGTCCTGGCTAACATCCCTCAAACGCAGTTTAAAGGTCAGTCCTCCTGGGAGTCTTCCCAGACTAGTTTCGGTGCTTCTGTCAAATGTTATCTTAGCATCTTGTTCTTCTACCAACATAGCACTCATCATACTGTATTGTAGCTTTAAAACTTGTCAAGTAAGTCAGACACACAGAGAAGTATAAAAAATAAGAGAGCACCATATATGCCTGTCACCTTAGTTAAGCAAGGGAACATTGCCAGCTGAAGCCCATCGTGATAACATTTTGCTCTCTCCCTACTCCCAACCATTACTTGAATTTAGTGTTTATCTTTCCATATGTCTCTATACTTTTATTACTTAGGCAAATAATCTAAAGAACACATAGTACTTTTTTCTTGGCTTTACACTTTACATATAAATTATTACAAAGGTATTTCTGCAACTCGCATTTACTCCTCAGCCTTATTTTTGTGATTCAACCATGTTGATACTTGCAACTCTAGGTCATTTCTACAGCTGTATATATTATACAATTTGCCCGTTTTCTCCTCTGATTGGCATTTATTTATTTAAAAAAAAAAGCTTTGTGCTTTAAATTTATTTTAACGTTTATTCATTCTTGAGAGACAGAGCGCAAGCTCAGGAAGGGGAGAGAAAGAGAGAGACACAGAATCTGAAGCAGGCACCGGGCTCTGAGCTGTCAGCACAGAGCCTGATGTGGAGCTGGAACTCACAAACTGTGAGATCATGACCTGAGCTGAGGTCGGATGCTTAACCGACTGAGTCACCCAGGCGCCCCCCCCCCCCCCCCCCGTTAGACATTTAGAGTGTTTATAGATTTTTGCAATTTCAAACCACTCTGCTACAAGCATTATTGTACCTGTCCCCTTATACGAACGACAGTTTCTCCGGACATATTGCTAGGAGTGCAACTGCGGAGTCATAGTACCTGCGAGCCTCTTTGTATCAGAGACTCTTCAAAGTGGTGGTACCACATAGTGGCTTCGAAAGCGCATCTCTCTGCACGGTGAACGCCTTGGGGTCTGGGACTCCGCCTGTCTTACCATGGCATTTCCAGAACTGTGAGCAGCGGACACTAACAGCCGTTTGTGTGAATGACTGGACCCAGGAACTGAGCAGAATGTTGCTCAGGGGGGTGGCCAGAGACTGGGGAGCAATGGCTCGAAGCCTGCAGGAGGTCTCTCCCCCCGCGACAAAGAATAATGCGCGAAGGGTGCGAATGTGAACTCCTCGGTGAGCGCGTCCCCCAGCCCCCGCAGCGACCGGCCCCGCCCCCCGCAGCGACCGGCCCCGCCTCACGCCGGGACAGGCCCCCGGTCCCTCCCTCGCGGGCCGTCCCGCCCCCAGCTCCGGCTTTGCCCCCGCCCCCGCGGGTGACTCAGGCTGTGACGGCAGCCGGGAAGGAGGCGATGACGGGCGCGCGGCCGTGCGCCGCGGAGGAGCGCAGGTCCCGGGAGCGCGGCAGCTGCGGAGGAGCGGCGGCCGAGGCGGCGGCGGGCGGCATGAACGGGGCGCGGGGCGCTGGCCGGGCGCTGGCCGCGCTGCTTCTGGCCGCGTCGGTGCTGAGCGCCGCGCTGCTGGCCCCCGGAGGCTCTCCGGAGTACGGTGCCGAGGCCGCCCCGCCGCGAGGTGAGTGCGCGCCGCGGCTCGGGCCCGGCCGGCTCGGCGGACCACGCGCCGCTGCGCCCCCTCCCGCCGCCGGTTCCGCGGGGGGCGCGCCGCAGGCGAGCGCTTGGAAAAAGCAAGTCTCCGGAACTAGTTGTTTCCTCTGCGTTGTAGTGAGCGTCCCCGGACCAGGATTCTCTCGGTGTAACCGTGTTTGGCCGTTGTCGCAGGCACCGCGCGGGGCGGCGTCGCGGGCCCAGGGGAGTAGTGCAGTGTGTGTGTGTGTGTGTGTGTGTGTGTGTGTGTGTGTGTGTGTGTTGGGGAGGCCCACCCGGAAGGGAAAGACGCGGGAGCGCTGCAGGCCGCGGGGAGAGCCAAGGAGCTGACCAGCCAAGCGCTCCCTCACGCACCCCCGAGGCTGCGGGGCGCCGAGGTCTCCGGGCGAATTTTGTCTAAATAGTAAAATGTCTGTGATTGGAAGACCTGTTACTCCCCAAATGCAAAGCTAAATAAGAGATGCACTGGCCAAGAAGCTGGTGTATCCAGCATTCAGTCCTCATCTAGCCTATGGTTTGCAGGGACTTCTGCGCAAATGAAGTCCGTTCCCCGAAGAGGACGGAGAACTTGGCGGGTGGCGTCCTGCGCGGTGGGATGGCAGGAGCGCGGGCCGCTGCCCTGCCAGGCCGCTGGAATTGCGGGGCACCAGAGCACGGCAGCCACAGTCCGCAGCCGGATGGCGAAAAGCCTCCCGCCGTGCTGGGATTAAACTCCCGAGTAAATGTCCGACGTAGAGTAAAAACTCATAGCGGCGCGGGGAGGGTGTTGACTGCCGGAGCTGGTTGTCCAAACTCGAAACCAATCTCGAGGGCCCTTAGGGAGATTTTACAGCTACGGGGATGCCAGGGACAGTTGATGTCGCGGTTTGCAGGAGCCCTGCGGTTTTGCTGGGAAGCCGCGGAACCAGGTCTTTGGCCTGGGAGGGGCTGGACGGGGTATTTTGCTGGGGGTGATTTTACTGTGTGGCTGGGAGTAGAAGCATCAGCTCCTCTAGTGTTTTCCTAATTTGCCTGGTCTGGGGGCGGGGTGGGGAGGATGGTGAAAAATAAAGTCCACGGCTTCCCCTAGACCCCCTGAAAGGAGAATCCCAGGGCCCCAGAAGATGATGGTCCCCAGCCCCTCCCCAGGGGATTCAGGGATTGTGGGGAGCAGTCAACTGCAGCAAACACTATTTGGTCAGGGTTTGGGGAAAGGTCTGCCTGTAACCTGCCTGTCTTCCCCTCATCCCACCCCCTTTTCTGTATCCGAATAGGGGGGTCTTGGTGTCAGTGTGTGTAGTTCAGACTACCTTTCCTCCCCAATCAGAATCTTGTAGGACAAAGACAGAATGCATTTTGGAAAAGCATTGTAGCTGATTACATTTTGTATTACTGCTTCCCCCATCCCCGACCTCAAGTCTCGGTACTCCCCTTCTTTGATAATGGAGGAAAGGGACCCTTAGAGATTACATAATCAGTCCATTCACAAGTTGTCAGGGAAAGATCCTGTGCAAGGCTTTTTCTTTGTGCTTTAGCACCAGTTAATAACCATAATTATTTTAGGAAAAAGGTGGTTTGTAAATAGTAACTCTATGTAGTGAGGGAGAACATATGAATATTCCTCTTTTTTTTTTTTAAGTTTATTTATTGATTTTGAGAGGGGAGAGGAGCAGAGAGAATCCCAAACAGGCTCTGCACTCTCAAAGCAGAGTTCCATGCAGGATCCAAAGTCACAAACAGTTAGATTGTGACCTGAGCTAAAGTCGGTCCAACTGACTAAACCACCCAGGGGCTCCACATATTAATATTCTTAGGTGATCCACTCCAGAACCTTCATGAAGCTGTGTTGAGAGGACAGCTAGGCTTTTAGTGCCACCTGGAGTCCAGGTTTGGGTTGGACAGCTTCCTACTAAGAACTCCATCTTCATATGATTTGAGGACTCAAGTTTACTTTGAAAGAAAAAAATAAATAAATAGAGTATGTCTTCAAAAATTTGCCCCGCAGGGGTGGCTTAGTCAGTTAAGCATCCAGCTTGGGCTCTGTTCATGATCTCGTGGTTTGTGGGTTTGGCCCCTGCATCCTGCTCTGCACTAACAGTGTGGAGCCTGCTTGGGATTCTCTCTCTCCCTCTCTCTCTGCCCCTCCCCCACTCACACTTCTGCTCTCTCTCAAAATAAATAAATAAACTTAAAAAAAAAAAAGAATTCCTCCCCCCCCCCCCCCACTTGAGCAGAGAGCTAGAACCATAAATTAAATATTTAGAAACAAAAGTCTCCTATACAAACAGCATAGTTACTTGGGTACCTATTGAAGGATGACTTTATTTGGTGTATGTCCTCACCAAGACATTGTGGACAGGAGAGGAGGAGAGAATTGTTCTTTTGTATATAAAGCTTCTTATGTGTTGTCCTGGTATTTCTAAGGTCAGCAGTATCACAAGTTGGCAGCTTTTTCTTGAAACTGAGCATTTAAATTCAATTTAGATGTCATATTGGATGGTTTGGGTGTTGCATCCTTATGATGACAATTAAGAACAGTCAGAGTCTGAAATTCATATGGAAAATTGAAGCATAAAACAAGAACCTTACTCTACCCCCTACTAAGGACTCATAGGAAACTGAATAAAAGCATTAGTTATTCCAACTATGAAGGGATGATGATATATAAAACAATTATAAAGGAAAAGGTCAGTGGATAGTGACCATAAATTTGAAAATGAAAACTATCAAAATTGAACCAGGGAAGCTAAAGAGAAGTATTTGAAAACATGGTATGATGTGTTTGTATGACAGGTATGACAGAGGATTTAATATCTGTGCTATGTAAAGAAATGATACAAATCCCAAGAAGAGTGCCAAGATGGAAGGGGTGTTAAATAATAAAAACCCACCTGAGTAAATATAAAGAGCAAATTGTCTTTATTTAATAATTCATGATTGGGAGGGGGGATGGGCTAAATGGGTAAGGGACATTAAGGAATCTACTCCTGAAATCATTGTTGCACTATGTGATAACTAATTTGAATGTGAATTTAAATAAATGAATAAATACATAATTCATGGTATCCTGTCTAACAAATAGAAAGGAGCTCCCTCAAGCTGCAGGAAAGGAAAGGTTTTTAAAGGGAGAGAGAGAGAGAGGAAAAAAGGAAATCATTAGCAAAGAATGCATGTTAGGCCAGGATGCTCTCCCAGGGGTAATGCAAAGGGACCCTCAGTGGATTGATTACCCTTGGGTGCTGACCAGGAAATTCCAAGTTGCCTAAAGGTCACTTTTCTGGGAGAGGGTGAAGCTGCAGGTAGTTCAGGTATTAAGTCTTGGTGGGGTGTAGCATGAGTGACTCCATTTTGGGCTTGCTATCTCTTTTCTAACCATTTTCACTGTTTGATCAGACTCTCAGCTTAACTAAGAGATGTGATCAAAGCATAAGGCGCTAATGCCACGCTCAGCTCTGCAGTTCTCGCAGCTTTTTATGAAGTTTTGTTGCTACTTTCGGTGGTATCCATAGGTCATGACTGATTTTTTGTTTTTGTTTTAATTTCTGTGATATTCATAGGCCACATCTTCAAGGTTTACAATCTTTAAGTTGGTCATTCTCTTCACTCCTTTTCTGATGTTCTTATATTAAGGAGATCATTTTCTTGCTGCTTAGTGGCTGCAAACATGTATTGAGAGCTTTTAAGAGTATATAATGTGCCAGGGAAATTACTAAGATTATTATAAGCAGGGTAATTCTCAATGTCTGGAGTGCATTTCAGACCCAAACCAGTTGAAATCAAAATCAAATAAGTCAGAGAAAGACCCTGTTGAAGGAGTCACCTTTGTAAGCCAAGTCGCTTGCTCAGTGATCTTATGTAATTGAGTTTCAACTTCCCCAAAAGTATTAATTCAGGTGCAGTAGGTGGTTTTGGCCACAGTACAGACAACTCTTTTCTTGGCTAAAATATAACTAAGGGCTATCCTATTATCAAGTACAACTTTGGCCAAAGAGGCTAAGGATCTTTATTGGGCAGCTATTGTCTTGGCAATAAATTCTGCACAAACCTTAACCATTAAGGAGAGGCTTCTGATCATATTCTCGTTTACACTTAAACTCCTACCCAGGGAAGTATGACCCTGTCAAAGGAAGTGAGTGTAAGTCATGAATGCCTCCTGGTAATTCCTTTCTAACTTGACAATGTAAATCCAGGGGTGTGGACCATTGAGGTGTGGTAGTTCATTTGTGGTAAGTTCAGTAAGCTAAACTAAGAGTCGTTGACCAGCTTTGTAGGCATTCATAATGATAACCACAACAGACGAAGACAAACTCTGTTGGGGCACATATCACTTCCCACTATGGTGGCGCTGTTAATGGGTTCATTCACAGGGATTGTTTGTATGTGCCTGTTCAAGTCAAAGAGTCAACTAGGTTTCCTCCTTAGCCTAAAATATAAAGTTATTCTCAATTCTTAGAGTTACCCACCTTAGCAATGGCCTGGGAGATACAGATAATGGCATTCTTTCCAGGCCAGTGCCAGAGTAAAAGACAGTAAAGGGAAGACGGGAGGGTTTCATGTTTAGTTAAAGTATGAAGTCTTGATCTGGCATCTTGGGAGGAAGCGGTCTGCTTTGATGTCAGCTCCTTCTCTTTCTGTTCAATTTGATTTGGAGGTCTCCAGTGCTTGAGAAGGACCATGTGTCAGGTGGAGCCTACTTCCTCAGTGAGATGTGTATCTAAGGTCTAAGCCCCTGCAGTCTGGCTGCCATCTGGGTGGTGAGGAGGACCTGGTGTAGTCCCTTCCAAGGAGGCTCAAGGGCAGTCTTTTTTCTTGGTGATTCCAAATCAGAAGGGTAAGGGAAAATTGCAAACATTAGTTTGGAGGGTTGAGCCAAATTATTGAGGAAACTAGAAGAATTCAGGATCTAGTCCACTTTATAACAGAACCTCAAAGACAATTAACAGAATTAAACTCTAATATAGACAAAGGTGTAAACATAACTTCTTCTCTCTACAATTACCTTATTTATTTATTTATTTATTTATTTATTTATTTATTTTTATTTTATTTTATTTTATTTTTTATTTTAACTTGCTTTATTTTTTATATATTTTTAAATTTATATCCAAATTAGTTAGCATATAGTGCAACAATCATTTCAGGAGTAGATTCCTTAGTGCTCCTGTCCCATTTAGCCCATCCCCCCTCCCACAACCCCTCCAGTGACCCTCAGTTTGTTCTCCATATTTATGCATCTCTTATGTTTTGTCCCCCTCCCTGTTTTTATATTATTTTTGTTTCCCTTCCCTTATGTTCATCTGTTTTGTCTCTTAAAGTCCTCATATGAGTGAAGTCATATGATCTTTGTCTTTCTCTAATTTCACTTAGCATAATGCCCTCCAGTTCCACGTAGTTGCAAATGGCAAGATTTCATTCTTTTTGATTGCTGAGTAATACTCCATTGTGTGTATATATATATATATATATATATATATATATATATATATATACACACCACATCTTTATCCATTCATCCATAGCTGGACATTTGGGCTCTTTCCATACTTTGGCTATTGTTGACACTGCTGCTATAAACATGGGGGTGCATGTGTCCCTTCAAAACAGCACACCTGTATCCCTTGGATAAATGCCTAGTAGTGCAATTGCTGGGTCGTAGGGCACTTCTATTTTAGTTTTTTGAGGAACCTCCATACTGTTTTCCAGAGTGGCTGCACCAGCTTGCATTCCCACCAACAATGCAAAAGAGATCCTCTTTCTCTGTATCCTTGCCAACATCTGTTGTTGCCTGAGTTGTTAATGTTAGGCATTCTGACAGGTGTAAGGTGGTATCTCATTGTGGTTTTTTATTTGTATTTCCCTGACGATGAGTGATGTTGAGCATTTTTTCATGTGTCAGTTGGCCATCTGGATGTCTTCTTTGGAGAAGTGTCTATTCATGTCTTTTGCCCATTTCTTCACTGGATTCTTTGTTTTTTGGGTATTGAGTTTGATAAGTTCTTTATAGATACTGGATACTAAGCCTTTATCTGATATGTCACTTGCAAATATCTTCTCCCATTCTGTCAGTTGTCTTTTAGTTTTGCTGATTGTTTCTTTCACTGTGCAGAAGCTTTTTATTTTGATTAGGTCCCAATAGTTCCTGTTTGCTTTTGTTTCCCTTGCCTCCAGAGAGACATGTGTTGAGTAAGAAGTTGCTGCGGCCGAGGTCAAAGAGGTTTTTGCCTGCTTTCTCCTCGAGGATTTTGATGGCTTCCTGTCTTACATGGAGGTCTTTCATCCATTTTGAGTTTATTTTTGTGTATGGTGTAAGAAAGTGGTCCAGATTCATTTTTCTGCATGTCGCTGTCCAGTTTTCCCAGCACTACTTGCTGAAGAGACTGTCTTGATTCCATTGGATATTCTTTCCTGCTTTGTCAAAGATTAGTTGGCCATACGTTTGTGGGTCCATTTCTGAGTGCTCTATTCTGTTCCACTGATCTGAGTGTCTGTTCTTGTGCCAACCCTCATTTTTTATAATAAAATTAATTTGTTTGCATTAAACTTTGCCTGATTATTTTCTTTCTTTTTTTAGTTTTTTAAAATATTTTTTTTATTTTTGAGAGAGCGAGACAGAGCATGAGCAGGGGAGGGGCAGAGAGAGACGGAGACACAGAATCTGAAGCAGGCTCCAGGTTCTGAGCTGTTAGCACAGGGCCTGATGACAGGGCTTGAACTCACGAACTGTAAGATCATGACCTGAGCCGAAGTCAGATGCTTAACGGACTTGAGCCACCCAGGCACACCACCTGATTATTTTCTTAAGTGCAGCAAGATAATTGACCATATAGGGGCACTTAGGTGGCTCAGTCAGGTAAGCGTCTGACTCTTGGTTTTGGCTCAGGTTATGATTTTGAGGCTTACGAGTTTGAGCCCACTGTCTGGCTCTGTGCTGACAGTGTAGAGCTTGCTTGGGATTCTCTCTCTCTCTGCCTTTTCAGCCCCTCTCCTGCTCTCTCTCTCAAATATAAATAAATGAACTTTAAAAAAAAGTTAGATATAGCATTTTTTCTTTTTTTAAAAAAATATTTATTTAGGTAAGCTCTATGCCCAGTGTGGGACTTGAACTCATGACCCTGAGATCTAGAGTTGTATGCTCTACCAACTGAGGCAGCCAGGTGCCCTCCCCTCTTAAAAAATTTTTTTTTTGGACCATATAAGCTCTTTTTAAAAATATTTTTTTAATGTTTATTTTTGAGGTGGGGGGAGGGGCAGTGACAGTGGGACAGAGGATCCGAGGTGGGCTCTGAGCCTATAGCAGACAGCCTGATGTGGGGCTTGAACCCATGAACCACGAGATCATTACCTGAATGGAAGTCCAGCACTTAACTGACTTAGCCACCCAGGCGCCCTCATATAAGCTCTTTTTATTACTACTTTGCTGGAACCTTGTAAGCAAGGTTAGGGCAACTTTTCCAAGAGGCTTTATTGGCTCTGCAAAGTCAGCCTTAGTTCTTTAAAGCTACTTGGTCATATCTAAGTCTATGCATATCTCTTTCAAATATGACATGCTGGTCAAAGCTTTAATTACATGGCCAGTATTTCCAATGGTATCTGGTTATAAGGATTAGACTCTTATTGAATCTATGTAAATAACTAACTATATTGCCATGAAAAGAATACTCAAGAACTTTCCAATTCTGGAGGAATCAGGTAGGGAGAAAAAGTCAGTGTTTCATCTTTGTTCACAAAGGTATATCTTATCAAATTATTGATACTTTAAGAGAAAAAAGAAAAAAGGTTTCCTAAAATCTGGAAAAGCCAGCAGTTTTAAACAAGATGTCATAAAAATTAAAATATCCTCCTTGGTGCATTCAGTCCTATGTTATTCTTTTTTGCTTGAATACTGTTTTTCCACTAATTCTGGAAATTCTTACCCAGTTCAGTTGCATGATCTGAAAGTTATTAGAAACCTGTATTTTACACCACTTGTCAGATTCTTTTCCATGAATTTCTCTGAAAATGAAACACATTTGCAGGAAGCTTTTGTAGAAGCATTTCAATAAAACAGTAACTCTGTAAATGACAAAAGATTTTAAAATGTCTATTGTTAGAGAGCTGATGAAAGTTCATTACAATGGAATTGACAAGGAAATTCGGTTATTTTTGTGAATACATTTTAAGATAGTAACTAGAATTACAAATGTTAACATTATATCAATACCTATTAGATCTTCAGGAATTTCATACAGTTTTTGGAACACTTATATTCATAACATATGCACACAAATATAATCTAAGAAGACTTAACATCACCTGTTTGACAATACCTCCCATGTAATTTAACATACCAGATAAGCCTATTTAGTTCACATCTTCCCTTTTATAAAGAGAAAACAAATCCTTTGAGATGTTCCAGGGACCATCTGGAAAACCCAAAGTGGGTTCAAGGTCAAAAAGACTTCATTTAGAATTTGATTTTGTGGAAGTTTGTTAAAAATATCAAAAGGTTTAGGGGTGCCTGGGTGGCTCAGTCAGTTAAGCATCCAACTTCAGCTCAGGTCATGATCTAGTGATTCATGAGTTCCAGCCCCGCATTGGGCTCTGTGCTCATACCTCAGAGCTTGGGGCCTGTTTCTGATTCTGTGTACCTCCCCCCCCCCCCGCCCTTCCCCCACTTGCACTCTGTCTCTCAAAAATAAATAAACATTAAAAAAATTTTTTTTGTTTAAATATCAAAAGGCTTGGGACACCTGTGTGGCTCAGTTGGTTAAGCGTCTGACTCTTGATTTCAGCTCAGGTCATGATCTCACCGTTTGTGAACTCAAGCCTTGCATTGGGCTCTGCACTGACAGTGTGGATCCTGCTTGGGATTCTCCTTCTCTCTCTCTCTCTCTCTCTCTCTGCTCCTTCCCAACTCATGCACTTTGTCTCTCTCTCTGTCTCTCTCACTCAAAATAAATAAATAAACTTAAAAAAATATCAGAAGTTTTAGATATGTCATCAACTGATGGAGGAGTTTCTTAGAGCCAGATCAATAGCTAAGAGGGATGTGCAGTGATGGGGTTGGGGTTGTGTGGTGTTTTCATGGTGCACCTCATTGTGCAGAATTTTTCTTGTGCTTGGTGGGTGATGTAGTGTCAACCTAACTGGTTCTGTGACCAGCTCATCCTAACACAGGTGTCTTTGGGCTAAGTGGTAAGTGTTCTAACAGCTCTTAAATGCTTGACTTGTGCTCACCAATTTTTGTGACTCTTTTGGCCTGCAAGATTCCCATTACCAATTAATCTTTATGTCATGTACATATTAACAGAAAGCAGTAGTATCTGAGGAACTGAAAGTGGACATCAGCATAACCAAAGATCTGGGGACTGGGGAAAGTGTCCAACCACCAGACCTCAAAGAATGGGGACCGCGGACTGATTCTAAACAAATGGAGAACTGCAGCTGTGGCTGAGTCTGAAAACAGAACCAAAACCTGGGGAGTGGAAGTTTCTGCGAAATGGCTAATACAAGGCCCTGTGTTTTACTAGCAGCAGTCCCCGAGGATCCTCGAGCTGGGCAAAGGGTTGAATGAGCAAACCCCAACAAATGGGGATTACAGGCTGGGGGCTCCCCGTGGTGGGGAACTGTGGGTAGTGGTGCGCAGTTACTGCTGTTAACTGTGCACCACTGCCCACAGTTCCCACATAGATCGTGGGCTAGGATTAAGGGCTGGGGTTTTCCACTCAAAAACTCTGGAATTGCGGACTGAAGAGCCAATTAGATTGAGAGCTTGATGCAGAGAGTGGAGCACAGAACCAAAAGAGAAGTTACCCATGGCTCTTGGACATGGTGAGGAAGAACGTGAGTTCAGAGTGTATGTGGGGTACCATGCTCATGTTTCTCAGTTTCCTCGAAGCCGTCGAAGTCTCCTTCAGTCCCCACTGCCACGAAATCTGTTAAATAACAGAAATTCAACTGAGTAAATTTCAATATCATCTAGCAAATAATGTAGAAAGGAACTTCACTGAGCTGCAGAAAAGGAAAGTTTTTAAAGGTGGAGAGGGAGAGGAAAAAGGAAATTATTCATAAAAATGAATTGTTTTAGGCCAGGTCACCTTCCTAAGGGCAACAGAAGGGGTCTATCAGCAGATTACCTCCTGGTGCTGACTGGGAAGTTCCAGATTGCCTGGTTGAAAGTCCCATTTCTGGTAGAAGCTGAAGCTGCAGTTAGGTTAGGTTAGATATGTCTTGGTGGGGTTTAGCATGAGTGACTCCATCTTGGGCCTGCTGTCTCCTTTCTAATGTGGGTTAAGTGGTTAAATAAATGAACATTCCAACAATTCACGTGAAAGGAAAGTACATAAACATTTGGAAAACATTTCAGAGTTGTTAATCGTTATTTCAAAACTATTTTTAAAATAATAAGAAAATTAGATTTTCTATACATCAGGCTAAAAAGTGAGGGAAAAAATTAAAAGGCTAAAAATCCCTGGCCCAGCTTCGAGGGAACAGATATGTTTACTCTCAGGAGACTGGTAACAGAGGTCAGGTGCTGGTCAGACTGAAGCTTAAGTCCTGGTCGCTAGTGGGTGTCTTTGGGCAAGTTGCTTGACCTCTGCAGGCCTCAGATTCCTCATCCAGAAAATGGAGACCTCAAAAGCTGTTCACAGGGCTGTTGGGGCCTGGTATACATTGAGTGTGTAGTTATTTGTATCACCTGGGAGCCCACAGTCACCACAGTTGTCATTATAAATCACAACTAGAGGATCCTGGGAAGATGGTGGCGTAGGAGGACGCTGGGCTCACCGTGCGTCCTGCTGATCACTTAGATTCCACATACACCTGCCTAAATAACCTAGACAACCGCCAGAAGACTAGCAGAACGGAGCCTCTGGAGCCAAGTGCAGACGAGACGCCCACAGAAGAGGGTAGGAAGGGCGGTGAGGTGGTGCGCGCTCCACGGACTGGTGGGAGGTAGCCGGGGCAGAGGGGCGGCCTGCCGGCCAAGCAGAGCCCCCGAGTCTGGCTTGCAAAAGCGGAGGGGCTGGACGGAGTGTGTTCTGACAGCAAGCCGGACTTGACATCTGGAAGGTTATAAGGTAATAGCACTGCTCGGAGGGCTGGAGGACAACAGGAGGAAGAGTTGTTGAGACCCCGACGACAGAGCTCATCTTGGCGGGGAACAAAGGTGCTCGCCAGCGCCATCTCCCTCGCCCATCCCCCAGCCAAAATCCCAAAGGGAACCAGTTCCTGCCAGGGAACTTCCCTGCACCGTGAAACACCCAAAGCTGTGCTTCTGCAGATCCATCCCTCTGGCGGGTCTGACTCTCTCCTGGGGCCACAGGGCCCCTCCCGAAGCGGATCTCCGAAGCAAAAGTGAGCTGAGCCTGCCCCTCCTGCCCCTGTGCACCTTGCCAATCCACCCCAGCTAATACGCCAGATCCCCAGCACCACAAGCCTGGCAGTGTGCAAGTAGCCCAGACGGGCCATGCCACCCCACAGTGAATCCCGCCCCTAGGAGAGGGGAAGAGAAGGCACATACCAGTCTGACTGTGGCCCTAGCGGTGGGCTGGGGGCAGACATCAGGTCTGACTGTGGCCCCGCCCACCAACGCAAGTTATTCAAGACAGCACAGGGGAAGTGTGCCGGAGTCCCGCACCACTCCAGGGACTATCCAAAATGACGAAACGGAAGAATTCCCTTCAGAAAAACGTCCAGGAAATAACAGCTAACGAACTGATCAAAAATGATTTAAACAATATAACAGAAAGTGAATTTAGAATAATAGACATAAAATTAATCGCTGGGCTTGAAAACAGTATAAAGGACAGCAGAGAATCTCTTGTTACAGAGATCAAAGGACTAAGGAACAGCCAGGAGGAGCTAAAAAATGCTATCAACGAGTTGCAAAATAAAATGGAGACAACTATGGCTCAGATTGAAGAAGCAGAGGAGAGAATAGGTGAACTAGAAGATAAAATTATGGAAAAAGAAGAAGCTGAGAAAAAGAGAGATAAAAAAATCCAGGAGTAAGAGGGGAAAATTAGAGAACTAAGTGATGCACTAAAGAGAAATAATCTACACATAATTGGTATTCCAGAGGAGGAAGAGAGAGGGAAAGGTGCTGAAGGTGTACTTGAAGAAATAATAGCTGAGAACTTCCCTGATCTGGGGAAGGAAAAAGGCATTGAAATCCAAGAGGCACAGAGAACTCCCTTCAGACGTAACTTGAATCGATCTTCTGCAGACATATCATAGTGAAACTGGCAAAATACAAGGATAAAGAGAAAATTCTGAAAGCAGCTAGAGATAAACGTGCTCTAACATATAAAGGGAGACCTATAAGACTTGTGACCGATCTCTCTACTGAAACTTGGCAGGCCAGAAAGGAATAGCAGGAGATCTTCAATGTGATAAACAGAAAAAATATGCAGCCAAGAATCCTTTATCCAGCAAGTCTGTCATTTAGAATAGAAGGAGAGATAAAGGTCTTCCCAAACAAACAAAAACTGAGGGAATTCGTCACCACTAAACCAGCCCTACAAGAGATCCTAAGGGGGATCCTGTGAGACAAAGTACCAGAGACATCGTTATAAGCATGAAACCTACGGACATCACAATGACTCTAAACCCATATCTTTCTATAATAACACTGAATGTAAATGGACTAAATGCATCAACCAAAAGACAGGGTATCAGAATGGATAAAAAAAACAAGACCCATCTATTTGCTGTCTACAAGAGACTCATTTTAGACCTGAGGACACCTTCAGCTTGAGAGTGAGGGGATGGAGAACTATTTATCATGCCACTGGAAGTCAAAAGAAAGCTGGAGTAGCCATACTTAAATCAGACAAACTAGACTTTAATTTTTTTTTAAACGTTTATTTATTTTTGAGACAGAGAGAGAGACACAGCATGAACGGGGGAGGGGCAGAGGGAGAGGGAGACACAGAATCAGAAGCAGGCTCCAGGCTCTGAGCCATCAGCCCAGAGCCCGACGCAGGGCTTGAACTCGCAGACCGCGAGATCGTGACCTGAGCTGAAGTCGGACGCTTAACTGACTGAGCCACCCAGGCGCCCCAGACAAACTAGACTTTAAATTAAAGGCTGTAACATGAAGAAGGGCATTATATAATAATCACAGGGTCTATCCATCAGGAAGAGCTAACAATTATAAATGTCTATGTGCCGAATACAGGAGCCCCCCAAATATATAAAACAATTACTCACAAACATAAGCAACCTTATTGATAAGAATGTGGTAATTGCAGGGGACTTTAACACTCTACTTACAGAAATGGATAGATCATCTAGACATACGGTCAATAAAGAAACAAGGGCCCTGAATGATACATTGGATCAGATGGACTTGATAGATATATTTAGAACTCTGCATCCCAAAGCAACAGAATATACTTTCTTCTCGAGTGCACATGGAACATTCTCCAAGATAGATCACATACTGGGTCACAAAACAGCCCTTCATAAGTATACAAGAATTGAAATCATAGCATGCATACTTTCAGACCACAATGCTATGAAGCTTGAAATCAACCACAGGAAAAAGTCTGGAAAACCTCCAAAAGCATGGAGGTTAAAGAACACCCTACTAAAGACTGAATGGGTCAACCAGGCAATTAGAGAAGAAATTAAAAAATATATGGAAACAAATGAAAATGAAAGTACAACAATCCAAACGCTTTGGGATGCAGCAAAGGCAGTCCTGAGAGGAAAATACATTGCAATCCAGGCCTATCTCCAGAAACAAGAAAAATCCCAAATACAAAATCTAACAGCACACCTAAAGGAAATAGAAGCAGAACAGCAAAGACAGCCTAAATCCAGCAGAAGAGGAGAAATAATAAATATCAGAGCAGAAATAAACAATATAGAATCTAAAAAAACTGTAGAGCAGATCAACGAAACCAAGAGTTGGTTTTTTGAAAAAATAAACAACATTGATAAACCTCTAGCCAGGCTTCTCAAAAAGAAAAGGGAGATGACCCAAACAGATAAAATCATGAATGAAAATGGAATTATTACAACCAATCCCTCAGAGATACAAACAATTATCAGGGAATACTATGAAAAACTATATGCCAACAAACTGGACAACCTGGAAGAAATGGACAAATTCCTAAACACCCACACCCTTCCAAAACTCATTCAGGAGGAAATAGAAAGCTTGAACAGACCCATAACCAGTGAAGAAATTGAATCAGTCATCAAAAATCTCCCAACAAATAAGAGTCCAGGACCAGATGGCTTCCCAGGGGAGTTCTACCAGACGTTTAAAGCAGAGATAATACCTATCCTTCTCAAGCTATTCCAAAAAATAGAAAGGGAAGGAAAACTTCCAGACTCATTTTATGAAGCCAGTATTACTTTGATTCCTAAACCAGACAGAGACCCAGTCAAAAAAGAGAACTACAGGCCAATATCCCTGATGAATATGGATGCAAAAATTCTCAATAAGATACTAGCAAATCGAATTCAACTGCATATAACAAGAATTATTCACCATGATCAAGTGGGATTCATTCCTGGGATGCAGGGCTGGTTCAACATTCGCAAATCAATCAACGTGATACATCACATTAATAAAAGAAAAGATAACCATATGATCCTGTCAATCGATGCAGAAAAGGCCTTTGACCAAATTCAGCAACGTTTCTTTTTTATTTTATTTAAAAAAAATTTTTTTTTCAACGTTTTTTATTTATTTTTGGGACAGAGAGAGACGGAGCATGAACGGGGGAGGGGCAGAGAGAGAGGGAGACACAGAATCGGAAACAGGCTCCAGGCTCCGAGCCATCAGCCCAGAGCCTGACGCGGGGCTCGAACTCCCGGACCGCGAGATCATGACCTGGCTGAAGTCGGACACTTAACTGACTGCGCCACCCAGGCGCCCCCAGCAACGTTTCTTAATAAAAACCCTTGAGAAAGTCGGGATAGAAGGAACATACTTAAACATCATAAAAGCCATTTATGAAAAGCCCACAGCTAACATCATCCTCAATGGGGAAAAACTGAGAGCTTTTTCCCTGAGATCCGGAACACGACAGGGATGCCCACTCTCACCGCTGTTGTTTAACATAGTGTTGGAAGTTCTAGCATCAGCAATCAGACAACAAAAGGAAATCAAAGGCATGAAAATTGGCAAAGATGAAGTTAAGCTTTCACTTTTTGCAGATTACATGATACTATACGTGGAAAATCCGATAGCCTCCACCAGAAGTCTGCTAGAACTGATACATGAATTTAGCAAAGTTGCAGGATATAAAATCAATGTACAGAAATCAGTTGCATTCTTATACGCTAATAATGAAGCAACAGAAAGACAAATAAAGGAACTGATCCCATTCACAATTGCACCAAGAAGCATAAAATACCTAGGAATAAACCTGACCAAAGATGCAAAAGATCTGTATGCTGAAAACTATAGAAAGCTTATGAAGGAAATTGAAGAAGATATAAAGAAATGGAAAAGCATCCCATGCTCATGGATTGGAAGAATAAATATTGTCAAAATGTCAATACTACCCAAAGCTATCTACACATTCAGTGCAATCACAATCAAAATTGCACCAGCATTCTTCTCGAAACTAGAACAAGCAATCCTAAAATTCATATGGAACCACAAAACGCCCTGAATAGCCAAAGTAATTTTGAAGAAGACCAAAGCAGGAGGCATCACAATCCCAGACTTTAGCCTCTACTACAAAGTTGTTATCATCAAGACAGCATGGCATTGGCACAAAAACAGACACATAGACCAATGGAATAGAATAGAAACCCCAGAACTAGTCCCACAAACGTATGGCCAACTAATCTTTGACAAAGCAGGAAAGAATATCCAATGGAAAAATGACAGTCTCTTTAACAAATGGTGCTGGGAGAACTGGACAGCAACATGCAGAAGAATGAAACTAGACCACTTTCTCACACCATTCACAAAAATAAACTCAAATTGGATAAAGGACCTGAATGTGAGACAGGAAACCATCCAAACCCTAGAGGAGAAAGCAGGAAAAGACCTCTCTGACCTCAGCCGTAGCAATTTCTTACTTGACACATCCCCAAAGGCAAGGGAATTAAAAGCAAAAATGAACTACTGGGACCTTATGAAGATAAAAAGCTTCTGCACAGCAAAGGAAACAACCAACAAAACTAAAAGGCAACCAACGGAATGGGAAAAGACATTTGCAAATGACATATCAGACAAAGGGCTAGTATCCAAAATCTATAAAGAACTCACCAGACTCCACACCCGAAAAACAAATAACCCAGTGAAGAAATGGGCAGGAAACATGAATAGACACTTCTCTAAAGAAGACATCTGGATGGCCAACAGGCACATGAAAAGGTGCTCAGCGTCGCTCCTCATCAGGGAAATACAAATCAAAACCACACTCAGATATCACCTCACGCCAGTCAGAGTGGCCAAAATGAACAAATCAGGAGACTATAGATGCTGGAGAGGATGTGGAGAAACGGGAACCCTCTTGCACTGTTGGTGGGAATGCAAATTGGTGCAGCTGCTCTGGAAAACAGTGTGGAGGTTCCTCAAAAAATTAAAAATAGACCTACCCTATGACCCAGCAATAGCACTGCTAGGACTTTACCCAAGGGGTACAGGAGTACTGATGCATAGGGGCACTTGTACCCCAATGTTTATAGCAGCATTCTCAACAATAGCCAAATGATGGAAAGAGCCTAAATGTCCATCAACTGATGAATGGATAAAGAAATTGTGGTTTATATACACAATGGAGTACTACGTGGCAATGAGAAAGAATGAAATATGGCCCTTTGTAGCAACATGGATGGAACTGGAGAGTGTTATGCTAAGTGAAATAAGCCATACAGAGAAAGACAGATACCATATGGTTTCGCTCTTATGTGGATCCTGAGAAACTTAACAGAAACCCATGGGGGAGGGGAAGGAAAAAAAAAAAAGAGGCTAGAGTGGAAGAGAGCCAAAGCATAAGAGACTCTTAAAAACTGAGAACAAACTGAGGGTTGATGGGGGGTGGGAGTGAGGGGAGGGTGGGTCATGGGTATTGAGGAAGGTACCTTTTGGGATGAGCACTGGGTGTTGTATGGAAACCAATTTGACAATAAACTTCATATATTGAAAAAAAAATCACAACTAAAATGGAGAGGATTTTGGCAATGCAGAGCAAAAGCTATTTAAAAAGCTGTAAAATTCGCTCCTGGAAGTTAGGGAATTATGTCGAAAGGAGAACAGGTTAATTTTCAGATGTATGTAGTATCATTTCTTACAACAGGAAAAAAGAGGAAATGGGAAGAAATTGGAAATGAAGTTAAATGAAAAAAGAAGAAACAACCAAAAAATATTCATATGTTTGTAACCCTAATGAAGCTCTGTGTTGGTTAGATGTGGCCTGGACATTGTAATTATCATGTGTTGAATACCTGCTTTGTTTCAGATTCTGTGGCAACACATTACATATATTATTAACTTTAGCCTTCCCAGCAGTACTGTGAAGGACATGCTGTTACAAGTGTGGTTTTTATCAAGAAATGTATGTATTTGGTTTTCATCTTGCACAGGGGCTTCTAAAACACTTGTAATTTCCTCAGTGGAGAGAGCTGCCAAAGTGTTCCTTGTTATGTTAATTAGGTGATCTTTGGCCTCTACTGAAGGGTGGGACTGGTGACCTGGAGAACCCACCCTGTGATTTGAATGTTGGAACTCTCAGTCCCACAGCCAGCATCTGGGGAAGGGAGAGGGGCTGGAGGTTGAATCAGTCATAAACGACCAATGGTTTAATCAATTGCCTTGGTAATGAAGTCTCCATAGAAACTCAAAGGATGGGGTTCAGAGAGCTTCTGGGTTGGTGAACACTTGGAGATTTGGGGAGAGTGGCAGCCTGGGAGAGGACATGGGAGCTCCATACCCTTTTCCTGTGTCTTGCCTTGTGCATCTCTGCCATCTGGCTGTTCCTCAGTTATACCCTCTTATAATACACCAGTAATCTAGTAGTAAAATGTTTCTCTGAGTTCTGTGAGCTGCTCTAGTAAATTAATCAAACGTGAGAAGGGGGCCTTAGGAACCTCCAATCCATAGCTGGTCGGTCTGAAGCACAGGTGGTACCTTGTGCTGGTGACTGACATCTGAAGGCAGAGTCAGTCTTGTGGGACTGAGCCCCTATCTGTGGCATCTGACACTGTCTCCAGGTACATAGTGTCAGAATTGAGTTGAATTGTAGGACACCCAGCTGGTGTCTGAGAATTGCTTGGTAGTGTGGGGACCTTCACCCAACAATGGAAATTGAGTGTAGACCTTTGGACTCTTAATTTATTGATGAGGAAGCTGAGACAGGGTGTGATTCAAATTCCAGTTGGTCTAACTTGGAGTCCAGACACTTAACCCACCATGTTACACCCTTGGTCCCAAACACTGCTTCCACTAGAAGACACTCTTCAGAAGGAAAGGACAGAAAAAGTGAGTATAACTTTCTTTAATGTAGAGGGGGGACAACTTTCAATAGATTATTAAGAGTGATATATTGTGGGTTTTGTATTTACCAAGAGCTAACTAAATAAGGGTACATTGGGTAAACCTTAAAATGAGGGATTTAGGGGCATCTGGGTGGCTCAGTTAGTTAAGTGTCTGACTCTGACTGTTGATTTCAACTCAGGTCATGATCTCATGGTTCTTGAGCCCATGTTGGGCTCTGTGCTGACAGAGTGGAGCCTGCTTGGGATTCTCTCTCCCCCTCTCTCTGCCCCTCCCCTGCTTGTGTGTGCACACACTCTCTCTAAGTAAATATCTTTTAAAAATAATAAAATGAGGGATTTAGGCTGGCTACAGTGAAAAATTTCCTGAATTAACCATTTACATGAGTTCCTGGGGAGCCCTAAAATAAGCTTTCATATTACAAAATAAAAGAGGCTAGATTATTATCTTTCTCATTGTGTTATTAAATAGTTTCTCTCTCTCTCTCTCTCTCTCTCTCTCTCTCTCTCTCTCTCTCTCTCTCTCTCTCTTTTGGCCTAGAAGCTAGAGGGCAAATTAATTTCTCTTTTGTGCCATATAATAGTATAAATGAGGAGGTTGGTCTAAATGAAACATTTTGCTTTCACTTTAACCAATAATAGTTCTCTTTGTTTGCCTACCATATTGGCAGGTGTAAATGTAGAATGTGCATCGTCTTTAGATTGTCCTAAGAGCATCTAGTAAAGTGGTAAGCTCTAAGCTTAGGGACTCTGGAGTGGTGGGACTTCTCCCTTCAGACTGAGGCTCATCTTATCTTCTGCTGGAAGCCAGAAGGAGATTCAGAAGTCCAAACCAAAATGATAGAAGGCAGAGCATCTCAAACTTTAAAGGGCATGCAAATCCCCACAGAGCCTTGCTCACCCGGTGTCCTGACTTCTCCCGAGCTGCACTTGTAGGGGGGTGGGATTAACATGATTGAAGAAAGTTTGGACTTTGGAATCACACAAATTGATTGGGTTCACACAGTGATTTTGCAGAACCCTGGCCATGCACAATTATCTAATGCTTGTAAGCCTCCATTTTTTCATGTGCTAAATGGAGAAAATACCCAGATTGTGAGGTTGACATATTGTCAAATGGAAGATATGTGAAACTAGTAAATTCAGGGCCTGCCACACCTTAGCACGTGATGAATGTAAGGTCCTACGTAGTCCCCGTACACACAGGACGTGAATGATGTTAACCAAATTCTGTTTTATAGTAGAGGCACATGTACAAAAGGGCAACTCTGTGTGTGTGTGTGTGTGTGTGTGTGTGTGTGTGTGTGTGTGTGTATGAGCGCGCGCACGTGTGCACGTGTTCAGGCACGCATGGGTGTGCAAGCACAGTTATGTGTTCACAGAGTAAGGAATGAGACACCCTAGAACCTTAGAGGGCAGGCATTCGAGAAGCACTCCTGTGAAGTTTACACAGGTGCACTTCGTCTCTTATGTAGTCTTTCAGATGCTTTGTTTTTCTGCTTTTTAAAACTTTTTTTCTAATTCTTAGCAGACTTAGATAAAAAAAGGCATGTAGAGCTGAAGATGGACCAAGCGTTGCTGCTCATCCATAACGAACTACATGGAACAAACCTGACTGTCTACTGGAATTCTGAACGCTGTTATCACGTAGGTATTATGTTCATGCTCACAGTTTTGTTTGCTTTGGGCTGTTTGATATGATCCTCAGTGCTCTCACAGTTGTTTTCTTGTTAACTTCAGTTCTATAGGTAAGGAAACATACAGGCTGTATACCAGAAGATGTATAATCAGGGAGAATGCCTAGCAGTGAACAATGCCAGTCTCTTAACTTTCCCCCCACCCATCTTTTGAAAACTCAGTTCTCAGTGATGAGAAAAAGGGATAGACCATATTTTATTTTACTCCTCTAACACATAACCCTCTTGTTGGACCAGAGAAGAAAGGAGTGGGACACCTGGGTATTCTCCAGGGGCAAAGGTCGTGAGGACAATGGGGAAGCTCAGGTTGAGGCATGGCAGTTATTCCAGGGATCTGCCCTCCTGATGATAAAGGATTTATTTTTATTAAGTTCTTTAGTACAGTTAACATACAGTATTATATTAGTTTCAAGTGTACAATATAGTGATTCAACAGTTCTGTACATTGCTTAGTGCTTATCAAGATCTGTGTATTCTTTAAAAAAAATTTTTTTTAATGTTTATTTTTGAGAGAGAAGAGAGAAGTTTTGAGAGACTAGCAGGGAAGGGGCAGACAGAGAAGGAGACAGAGAATCTGAAGCAGGCTCTGCGCTGTCAGTTGAAAGCCTGACATGGGGCTCGAACCCGTGAACCGAGAGATCGTGACCTGAGCTGAAGTTGGACACTCAACTGACTGACCCACCCAGGCGCCCCAAGATCAGTGTACTCTTATCCCTTCACCTATTTCACCCATCTCCCACCCACCTCCCCTCTGATAACCATCAGTTTGTTCTCTATGGTTAAGAGTCTGTTTCTTGGTTTGTCAATCTCTCCTTTTTTTTTTTTTTTTTTCAATTGTTGATAAAGGGTTTATTTTATCTCAAGGTATAATTACTAGACCTTGCTGCTTTTTAAGTACAAGACTGTTCTTCCAGGTAAAATAAAATCATCTTCATTTCCAAATTGAGCACTTCAGTGTACCACCTTCAGAGGAGGAATTTTAATGTACAGATTTTCCTCCCATGGATTGTATCCCCCTGTAAATTGAAAATACCTGAAGACAAAAATGCATTGAATACACGTAACTTACTGAACATCATAGTGTAGTCCAGCCTTCCTCACACATGCTCAGAGCACTTACACTAGCCCACAGCTTCTCATTCACTGACCCCCAGGGTTACATGGCTGACTGGGCTTTGTTTTGCTGCTGCTGACTTCCATCATGACAGAGGGTCCTACTGCATAGTGCTAGTCCAGGAAAAGATGAAAATTCAAAATTCCAAGTACAGTTTCTACTGAATGCATATTGCTTTCATACTATGATACAGTTGAATAACCATAAATCGAACTACAGTAAGTCAGAGACTATTTAGGGACCTGTTTACCATAAATAGCTTTTAAAAAACAAACAAACAAACAAATAAATCCCCAGTGTGCATACCAGCTGAAGAGGTGATGGATGGTCCCCCCTCTGTTTGATTAAACTCACTGAGAGCTCTACAAAGTTATATGAAGCAAAGAAAATGTATAGTGTTAAAAAATATATATAGCAAAGACAAAGGAAAGCTTTATCTGTCTATGTGAAGGACCTAAAAGAAACTTGAAAAAAATATCAATAATAGCTGAATTTCAAAGCCACAAGAATCATAGATAATTCAGAGAATGAGCAAAATGTCTTCTAAACAGACAACAAAGGCCTAAAATTTACAGAAAAACAATATGAGGGGGAAAAAAAGAGTGCATTGCCAGGGTATTAGCCATAGGACAACTAAAGCATCTTTAGAATAAAAACAGTAGAATAACTGATACAAAACAGTGATGCTGGTGACAGTAAAGAATCAAAAAACAGAATTAGCTACCTGAGACCAGCTCGGGGAAAAAAAACTGCTAATTTATTTACAAGAGCGTGGAGATAATTTTGTTTTAGGAAAATGTGTAAAGGGGTGGTAGAGTTTTCATTGAAACATAGTTGTAGAAAATGTCCCATAATTCCAGGGAAGACTTTATAGTCTGGAAATTGGAAAGACACTTTATGAGCCTGTAATGGTTAACCAGAAAATAGAATTGAGACATAACCTGTTTTAAATTTGGAACTTTAATGATAATTTTTAAATCTTTAAGCAAATATAGAAATACATATTCAAAGGAATGCAAATTTTAATAATTTGTTCTATAAGCCAGATAATAAATACCTGGGAATGGTGGGCTTACCAGTTGAAGATATGTCCTCAAGATAAGTTATCTGGCTAAATGAGAATTTCCTTTCCTTAAAGTAGAAACACTTAAGAGACATACACATTAAAAAACACATAAACATTAAAAAAAAGTGTCGACTAGATTTCATAGCTTCAAGACAATTAAAGATCCCATGTGTCAGCAAGTGATTTGTGTGTGTGTGTGCTTTAAAAGAGAACAAAAATGGGAAGAAGGTTAGTATTGTAATGTTAAATATGAGTAATTATTATAGTTGACTTAAAGTAAGGGGTAAATGACAAAAAAAGACAACAAAAATTGTTTTTTAGCATCATAAACAGTATTCCTCAGCAAATCTGGAGGTGGTGAGAAGGGAGAAGCAGTGAGTGGGAGACAGAAATCCTGGGCTTTCATTGCAGTGAAGAAATCCAAAGTGGTGATCTGTTACTTTTGACAGTTAATTATTTTCAGACGTAAATTAGTATAAGCAAGGCCATTTAGTTTTCTTTTTTTCCCTTAGGTAGATATGTTCTAAGTATGATAAATATAATAATGTTACTGTATCTTTAAAATATTATTAAAAAAGAAGAATATATAGGGGCGTCTGGGTGGCTCAGTTGGTTCAGCAACCGACTTCAGCTCAGGTCATAATCTCATGGCTTGTGAGTTCAAGCCCTGAATTGGGCTCTGTGGTGACAGCTCAGAGCCTAGAGCCTGCTTTGGATTCTGTGTCTCCCTCTCTCTCTCTCTGCCCCTCCCCTGCTCACACTCTGTGTCTCTCTCTTTCAAAAAATAAATAAACATTAAAAAAAAAAAAAAAAGGAACAACATCAGAATCATAGGGGTCCCAGAAGATGAAGAGAGAGAAAAAGGGGTAGAAGGGTTATGTGAGCAAATCATAGCAGAAAACGTTCCTGACTTGGGGAAAGATACAGGCATCAAAACCCAGGAAGCACAGAGGACTCCCATTAGATTTAACAAAAATCAACCATCGACAAGGCATATCATAGTCAAATTCACAAAATACTCAGGCAAGTAGAGAATCATGAAAGCAGCAAGGGAAAAAAAAAGTCCTTAACCTACAAGGAAACACAGAAGCAGACCTATTTGCAGCAGACCAGGTTTGCAGCAGACCTATCTACAGAAACTTGGCAGGCCAGAAAGGAGTGGCAGGATATATTCAATGTGCTGAATTAGAAAAATATGCAAGCAATTCTTTATCCAGCAAGGTTGTCATTAAAAATAGGAGAGATTAAAAGTTTCCCAGACAAACACAAATTAAAGGAGTTTGTCACCACTAAACCAGCCCTGCAAGAAATTTTAAGGGGGACTCTCTGAGGGGAGAAAAGACAAAAAAAAAAAAAAAAAAAAAAAAAAAAAAAAGACCAAAATCAACAAAGACTAGAAAGGACCAGAGAACACCACCAGAAACTCCCAACTCTACAAGAAACATAATGGCAATAAATTCATATCTTTCAGTAGTCACTTTAAATGTCAGTGGACTAAATGCTCCAATCAAAAGACATAGGGTAATAGAATAGATAAGAAAACAAGATCCATCTATATGCTGTTTACAAGAGACCCACTTTAGACCTAAAGACACCTTCAGATTGAAAGTAAAGGGATGGAGAACCATCTATCATGTTAATGGTCAACAAAAGAAAGCAGGAGTAGCCATACTTACATCAGACAATCTAGACTTTAAAATACAGACTGTAACAAGAGATGAAGAAGGACATTATATCATAATTAAGGGGTCTATCCATCAGGAAGACTTAACAGTTGTAAACATTTATGTGCCAAATGTGGAATCACCCAAATATATAAATCAATTAATCACAGACATAAAGAAACTCATTGATAATAATACCATAATAGTAGGGGACTTCAACACCCTACTCACAGAAATAGACAGTTCATCTAAACAGAAAATCAACAAGGAAACAATGGCTTTGAAAGACACACTGGACCAGATGGACTTAACAGATATATTCAGAACATTTCATCCTAAAGCAGTGGAATACACATTCTTCTCCAGTGCACATGGAATGTTTTCCAGAATAGGTCATTACTGGGACGTAAATCAGCGCTCAACAAGTACAAAAAGATCGAGATCATACTGTGCATATTTTCAGACCACAACGTTATGAAACTTGAAATCAACCACAAGAAAAAATTTGGAAAGGTAACACATACTTGGAGACTAAAGAAAGTCTTACTAAAGAATGGATGGCCTAACCAAGATGTTAAAGAGGAAATTAAAAGTACTTGGAAGCCAATGGAAATGATAACACCACAGCCTAAAACCTCTGGGATGCAGCAAAGGCGGTCATAAGAGGAAAGTATATAGCAATCCATGCCTTCCTAAAGAGGAAGATAGGTCTCAGATACATCAACCTAACCTTACACCTTAAAGAGCTGGAAAAAGAACAGCAAATAAAACCCCAAACCAGCAGCAAACAGGAAATAATAAAGATTAGAGCAGAAATCAATGCTATTGAAACCAAAAAAAAAAAAAAAAAAAAAAAAAAACCAACAACAACAACAACAACAAAACCAGTAGAACGATCAATAAAACCAGAAGCTGGTTCTTTGCAAGAATTAACAAAATTGATAAGCCACTAGCCACTTTTACCAAAAAGAAAAAGGAAAGGACCCAAATACATAAAATCAAGAATGAAAGAGGAGAGATCACAACCAACACAGCAGAAATGCAAACAATAATGAGAGAAAATTATGAGCAATTACACACCAATAAAATGGGCAATCTGGAAGAAATGGACAAATTCCTAGAAACATATAAACTGCCAAAACTGAGACAGGAAGAAATAGAAAATTTGAACAGACCCATAGCCAGTAAAGAAATTGAATTAGTAATCAAAAATCTCTCAACAAACAAGAGTCCAGGGCCAGATGGCTTTCCAGGGGAATTCTACCAAACATTTAAGGAAGAGTTAACACCTATTCTCTTGGAGCTTTTCCAAAAAAAAATAGAAGTGGAAGGAAAACTTCCAAACTCTTTCTATGAAGCCAGCATTACCTTGATTCCAAAACCAAAGACCCCACTAAAAAGGAGAACTGTAGACCAGTTTCCCTGATGAACATGGATGCAAAAATCCTCAACAAGATATTAGCCAACCATACCCAACAATACATTAAAAAAATTATTCCCCATGACCAAGTGGGATTTATACCTGGAATGCAGGGCTGGTTCAATATCTGCAAAACAATCAATGTGAATCACATTGATTGATTTTCACATCAATAAAAGAAAGGACAAGAGCCACACGATCCTCTCAACAGATGCAGAAAAAGCATTTGACAAAATACAGCATCCTTTCTTGATAAAAACCCTCAAGAAAGTAGGAATAGAAGGATCATACCTCGAGATCATAAAAGCCATATATGAAAGACCCAATGCTAATATCATCCTCAATGGGGAAAAAATGAGAGCTTTCCCCCTAAGGTCTGGAACAAGACAGGGATGTCCACTTTCGCCACTGTTATTCAACATAGGATTGGAAGTCTTAGTCTCAGCAATCAGACAACACAAAGAAATAAAAGGCATCCAGATCAGCCAGGAGGGGGTCAAACTTTCAGTCTTTGCAGATGACATGATACTTTATATGGAAAACCCAAAAGATTCTGCCAAAAAACTGCTAGAACTGATCCATGAATTCAGCAAAGTTGCAGGATATAAAATCAATGCACAGAAATCAGTTGCATTCTTATACATCAACAGTGAAGCAACAGAAAGAGAAATCAAGGAATCGATCCCATTTACAGTAGCACCAAAAACCATAAAATACCTAGAAATAAATCTAACCAAAGAGGTGAAAAATCTATACACTGAAAACTATAGAAAGCTTATGAAAGAAATTGAAGACACAAAAAAATGGAAAAAGATTCCATTGCTCCTGGATAGGAAGAACAAATATTGTTCAAATGTCAATACTACCCAAAGCACTCTACATATTCAATGCAATAGCTATCAAAATAACACCAGCATTCTTCACAGAGCTAGAACAAACAATCCTAAAATTTGTATGAAACCAGAAAAGACCCCGAATAGCCAAAGCAGTCTTGAAAAAGAAAACCAAATCAGGAGGCATCACAATCCCGGACTTCAAGCTGTGTTTGTTACAAAGCTGTAATCATCAAGACAGTATGGTACTGGCACAAAAACAGACACTCAGGTCAATGGAACAGAGTAGAGCACTCAGAAATGGACCCACAAACGAATGGCCAACTAATCTTTGACAAAGCAGGAAAGAATATCCAATGGAATCAAGACAGTCTCTTCAGCAAGTGGTGCTAGGAAAACTGGACAGCGACATGCAGAAGAATGAACCTGGACCACTTTCTTACACCATACACAAAAATAAACTCAAAATGGATGAAAGACCTCCATGTAAGACAGGAAGCCATCAAAATCCTCAAGGAGAAAGCAGGCAAAAACCTATTTGACCTCAGCTGCAGCAACTTCTTACTCAACACGTGTCTCTCTCTGGAGGCAAGGGAAACAAAAGCAAACAGGAACTATTGGGACCTAATCAAAATAAAAAGCTTCTGCACACTGAAGGAAATAATCAGCAAAACTAAAAGGCAACTGACAGAATGAGAGAAGCTATTTGCAAATGACATATCAGATAAAGGGTTAGTATACAAAATTTATAAAGAACTTATCAAATTCCCCACCCAAAAAACAGAATCCAGTGAAGAAATGGACAAAAGACATGAATAGACCCTTCCCCAAAGAAGACATCCAGATGGCCAACTGACACATGAGAAAACGCTCAACATCATTCATCAGGGAAATACAAATCAAACCCACAATGAGATACCACCTCACTCATGTCAAAAGGGTTGACATTATCAACTTAGGCAACGATAGATGTTGGGAAGGATGCAGAGAAAGAGGATCTCTTTTGTACTGCTGGTGGGAATGCAAACTTGTGCAGCCACTCTGGAAAACAGTATGGAGGTTCCTCAAAAAATTAAAAATAGAACTACCCTACGACCCAGCAATTGCACTACTAGGTATTTATCCAAGGGATACAGGTATGCTGTTTCAAAGGGGCACATGCACCCCAATGTTTATAGCAGCACTATCCACAATAGCCAAAGTATGGAAAGAGCCCAAATGCCCATCGATGGATTCATGGATAAAGAAGTGGCATATGTATACAATGGAGTATTACTCAGCAATCAAAAAGAATGAAATCTTGCCATTTGCAACTACCTGGATGGAACTAGCGGTTATTATGCTAAGCAAAATTAGTCAGAGAAAGACAAATACCATATGACTTCACTCATGTGAGGACTTTAAGAGACAAAACAGATGAACATAAGGGAAGAGAAGCAAAAATAATATAAAACAGGGAGGGGGACAAAACATAAGAGACTCTTAAATATAGGAACAAACAGAGGGTTACTGGAGGGGGTGTGTGAGGGGGGATGGGCTAAATGGGTAAGGGGCGTTAAGAAATAAACTCCTGAAATCATTGTTGCACTATATGCTGACTAACTTGGTCGTAAATTAAAAAAATAAATAAAATGGTAAAAAAAAGAAACATAAAAGAATATTGAATTATTTAATAACTTAAAATGTAATCTTAATGCTGTGATGTCATAAATATTTGATACATGAACAAAAAGAAAGATTTTTAAATCTTGGTAAGGCTAATGAGGAACTAATATATTGTAATTTTTCTTATTTGACTACTGTTTGGGCACATATGAAAAGAACCATTAAAATGATTATTTTTTATCCAATAATGTAATTTTTGGAAATTTATTTTAGGGAAAGAATTTAAAGGAATAAGAATATCATGTAGGAATGCCTAGGTGACTCAGTTGGTTAAGTGTCCAGCTCTTGATGTCCACCTAGGTCATGATCTCATGGTTCATAAGATGGAGCCTTGAGTCAGGCTTCACGCTGACAGTGCAGAGCTTGTTTGGGATTCTCTCTGCCCGTCACCTGCATGTACATGTGCATGCACATGCTCTCTCTCTCTCTAAATAAATTAATTAAAAAAAAAAAAGCACAGGGACGCCTGGGTGGCTTAGTCAGTTGAGCATCCGACTTCAGCTCAGGTCATGATCTCGCCATTCATGAGTTCGAGCCCCATGTCGGGCTCTGCGCTGACAGCTCAGAGCCTGGAGCCTGCTTCAGATTCTGTGTCTCCTCCTCTCTCTGCCCCTCCCCTGCTCATGCTCTGCCTCTCTCTGTCTCTCAATAATAAATAAATGTTAAAAAAAATTTAAAAAAAAGCACATCATGTACAGATCTTTAGAAGCAATATGTTCTATAAATTATGTATAACATAAATTAAAAATGTAATTACATATACTGTATGTTTATCTTTTTTTTTTAATATTTATGTATTTATTTTGGGAGAGAAAGAGCATGAATGGGGAAGGTATGGGCAGAGAGAGAATCCCAAGCAGCTCCATGTTGTAAGCTCAGAGCCCAACATGGGGCTTGATCTCATGAAGCCTGTGAGATCATGACGTGAGCCGAAATCAGGAGTTGGTTGCTTAACTCAATGAGTTAGCCAGATGCCCCTATATTTATCTTTCAGAACATAATATATATAAATTACACATAAGAAGATTAAAAAAGTTTTGAAAGCAGCCTAAATACATTTTTAGTATGTAATGGACTATAAAGCAATCATTAAAATTTTTAAATATGCAAATTAGGTAGAATGATGGAAATTTACTCATTAAACAATATGTAACACAATGGAATGCAAGGCAATATATGCTCTATTTATTAATTGTATGAAAAATCTACCCATGAGTAAAGATTGTATGGCAACACATAGTTATATAGGCAAATTTTATCTAAATTATTGGAATTTAAAAGTTTTTTTGTAAGTATGAAGGAAAATGGGTGCCTGGTTGGCTTAGTCACTTAAAGCATCCAACTCTTGGTTTCGACTCAGGTCATGACCTCGTGGTTTCGTGGTTTTGAGCCCCACATCGGGCTGACAGCATGGAACCTGGTTGGGATTATCTGTCTCCCTGTCTCTCTGCCCCTCCCCCTCTTGTGTTGTCTCTGTGTCTCTCAAAAATAAATAAACTTAAAAAAAATTACAAGTATGAAGAAAAAGTCACCTCAGGATTTCAGATGGGTGGGTGTTCATGTGCTCCAACAGCCACCTGACTTTCAAACACCTCTCACAGTGGCTTGTGTTTCTGTTTTACAGTGCTCATTTCAGGTTCTAGTAAATGTTTCCTGGAGTGGAAAACCTGGGAAGCCTAGCACTGCGGCGGTTGCTGTGAGCACCCAGCATGGATCTATCCTGCAACTTAATGACACTGTGGAAGAGAAGGAAGTTTGTAGGTTCGTATCTGCTTTAATGTGATCTGCTGACACCTGCATTTTCTATTTTTTCATCCCTATTTGGTTTTCAGCTTTTCCTTCCTTCAAAATACAGTATTTTTAAATATCTTTCCTGGTCTGTCACTGCCTTGATGATATTACCATAATCCACTCCTTATTTCCTAATCTAACCATTTTTCTTAAATTTACCAAATTTTTGTAGGCTGGAATATAAATTTGGAGAATTTGGAAACTATTCACTCTTGGTAAAGCACGTCCATAATGGAGTCAATGAAATTGCTTGTGACGTAGTTGTCAATAAGAATCCAATTGACAGTAACCTTCGTACGTATATGCTGTTTGTTAATTTTTTAAAATTTGTATTTCAAAGATTTTTGAGTACTGCTTGTGACACTTTGTGTACTTTAAAACCTGAATTATAGGTTACCTGTCTTATTTAGTTATTTATAATGTATTTATTGTATTTATTTATATTTATTGTACAGTTGTATTATAAGTACATTATATTTATTGTATACTTATGATGTATTTATTGTATTGTTAGTGTATGCTAAGAAAATTATGTGATATTTAAGAAAATTATATGACCAACATATTCTCATAGGTGTTATTTAGTTTAATTATGAAGATAAATAACCAAAAAAAAGTTAATGCAATGGGAACAAACTGGAAATAGGGAAAATGACTGTCAAGTATCTTCCTTGTTTTAGGATATAGGGCACAGTATTCTCTGTATGTGTCTTACATGGACCATGCAGAAGTCCCTTAGATTAAGGAGGGACGGTTCATTCTCTAATAACTCCACTGAAGAAAATCTGTCAGTCTGAGCCCCCATTAGATAATATAATAACCCCCAGGAGCATTAATAAGTACTTGTCTACAGTGAAGCTTTTGAAGACCATAGGGTCAGGTCAAAAGAATGTAAGAGCCCCCCCAAAAAGAATGAAAGAACCAACATGGGACAGTTGAAGCATTAAAAAGAATAAGGAATGTCATTGATGGAAACACATTGTATGTACAAAAACCAAAGTTTGTTATGAAAAAAAAAAAAACAAAGCTGAGGGTGCCTGGGTGGCTCAGTCGGTTAAGTATCCTACTCTTGGTTTCAGCTCAGGTCATGATCTAATCGTTCATGAGATTAAGCCCCAAGTTGGGTGGCTATGTGCTGACAGCATGGAACCTGCTTGGGACTCTCCCTCTCTCCCTCTCTCTCTCTCTCCCCCTCCCCTACGCACTCTCTCTCTCTCAAAATAAATAAGTAAATTTAAAAACAACAACAACCAAAAAACAAAGCCCCTTCCCTACACAAAAACAATACTTTGGTTGCCTTCGGAGATAACAAGGACCACCTGATGTTAACTGGAGTGACTTAAAATTATCAATTGAAAGGAAGGATCTAAGCATTTATCCTGCCTTTCCTGTTTTTGTTTGTTTGTTTTGTTTTGTTTTTGTTTTATTTTTATTTTAGAGCAGGGGAAAGGGTGCAGAGGGAGAGAGAGAAAGAATTATAAGCAAGCTTCTTGCTCAGCACGGAGCCTGATGCATGGCTCAATCCCACAACCCTGGGATCATGACCCAAGCTAAAATCAAGTCAGATGCTCAACCAACTGAGCCACCAAGGCATCCCATGCCTTTCCTGTTTTAATTGTATTTTAGGATAACTATGTAGTCTGAGATGATGAGGGTAAATTCTTTAGGGAATAATTCCAGCTAATGCATGTGACAGAATGGCAGAATATATGGTAATCCTTAATGAAGGAATTGATGTACACAAAAGTCATGAGTGGATGAAACCATCACATGAAAGGGGAACTTGAGGCTTCCCTTAGCTGACACGTGCATTGGGCACATGGGCATTTGCAGCAGGTGCTCCTGATGTGCAGTGGGAAAGACACAGCTCCATCTGTGAAGCATTCTTGCCAAAAAAAGTTGAACTTTTTTTAGTCAAGTCTTTACAGCTAATTTCCCCTTTATAAAACCTTTGGAGGATAGAAGAAAAAGTCCAGTGACACCATGAGGAAATATACTGACAGATCTAGAAAAGGAGACGTACTAATAGACGACTTATTTCAAACTGGTCAATGGCTACTTATGATTAGCCATAACATAAGCTGACTGAAGAGCCATAACAAGCAAATACAAAATGGGAACCATGTTTGGGTCCTGATCTGAACACAGTAACTACAAAAAACCTTTTTGAGATAACTAGAGAAATTGGATAACTAGAAAAAACCTTTTTGAGATAACTAGAGAAATTGGAATATGGTCGCAGTGTTAGCCAGAGAATTGTTAATGACATTGTGATTATATAACAAAGGGTCCATTTTTAAGAAACTTTTAATTTTGAAGTAATTTTAGAAACATTGCAAAAAGGAGTTCCCATTTACTTTTCTCCTAGCTTCCCCTAAACTATGTAATCATAGTACAGTTATCCCATATATACGATCGAAACAAGGACGTTAACATCGGTATAGTGCTATTAACTGATGTATAGGCTTTTCAGATTTCTCCAGTTGTCCCTTCTAAGGCTCCCCCCTTTTGGTCCAGGGTGCAGTTCAGGATCCCACAGCCCATTTAGTTGTTGGGTCTCTGCAGCCTTTTTTTTCTTTCATGATCTTGACACTTTTGAAGAGGACTGGTCAGTTATTTTGTTATTTGCACTTGATTGCAAAGTGCAACATGTTTTCTCTTAACTAGGTAGAGGGGGTGCATTTTTGGTAGATTAAGCCTTCTCAGTGTGCCATGTCAGGAGTTGCATGATGCTGACATGTCTTTTATGAGGTCTGTGCTTTAGAGATACATATGGAAGATGGATGGAGGAGATGACATGATGTCTGGGATTTGCTTAAAAATACTATAGGCAAGGGGTGCTTCTGGGTGGCTCAGTCGGTTAAGTGTCTGGCTCTTGATTTCGGCTCAGGTCATGATCTCACAGTTTGTGGGATCAAGCCCCACATTGGGCTCTGAGCTGACAGTGCGGAGCCTGCTTGGGATTCTCTCTCCCCACCTCTTTGCCCCTCCCCCACTCATGCTCTCTCTCTCAAAAAAAAAAATAAATAAAAAGCAGAGGGAGAGTAGCAGTAGATGAAGCAAGAGTGACAGTATGTTGATAATACTAGATAATACTACGCATCTAGGGATGCGTATATGTGGGCGTATTATACAAATCTCTGTTCTTTTGTAGATGTTTTATATTTTTCATAATGAAAATTAGCATTCCCCTAATGATGAGTGTTCTCAATTGTTTATAGGAATATAGGAAAGTTAGCATGAGAATATAGGCTTTTCCCTCACTTGTTTCCATTTTTGTTTGCTTTTTTGACTTACAGATGAAATGTAGTGGCGTGACAGCTTCAATGCTTATGATGACGTTTTGGTGATACCGTGTTTTCTTTGATTTTTCTAGCTGTGTGTGTCGCTTTCCTTATTGGTGTGGCAATCATCATTGCAGTCTCATTTCTCAGGTTTTTACTGAGGTAAGCAGATGTTAGGGGAGGACACAGTTGGGGGGAGTAGAATATAGAAAAAGGATATTCAGGATAGTTTGACTCTTTAAATGACTGTTATTCTTTGATTAAATGAATGCTTATGTGTCCTCCATGGCCAGTCCAGTCCTGGGTATTAGGGACCATTGTAGAATAAGCAATGGTCCCTGACTTCAGGGAAATGATAACTAGTTTGAATGGATCTTTGCCTTCAATCCTCCCAAATGGCTAAAAATTAGAAGAAAATGCTTGAGAAGGCATTATTTCCAGAAAGAATCTTGCAGCTTGCTTTTGTAGTGAGTGGGAGAAGCCTGGGCTGATTTCAGGAAGCGGCTGCCCCACTGTGTTCTTCGTCCCCCTCTCTGGCTCTGAGCCTCGAGGCCGCCCTCTGGGCCAGCATCCCAACTCCTGCCAGCTGGGCATCCAGCGCAGAGATGGAAGATGGGGGACTGGACCTTTACACCTCGGCATGGACTCGCTTTGCCCTGGTTAGGACGGGCAGGCAGCTTGGCGAGGGGATTGCTTCTCCCCTGTCTGTCTGGTTAACAGTGAGTCGGGTGAGAGTGAATTAGTAGACTGGAAAAATAAAAAAACAAGAAAGTAAAATAGATCCAGGCCTGTGGTGCCTGGGTGGTTCAGTGGGTTTAGAGTCCAACTTCGGTTCAGGTCATGATCTTGCGTTTTGTGAGTTTGAGCCCCACGTCAGGCTCTGTGCTGACAGCTCAGAGCCTGGAGCTACTTTGGGCTTTGTGTCTCTCTCTCTCTCTCCCTGCCCCTTCCCTGCTCACGCTGTGTCTCTCTCTCTCTCAAAAATAAATATTAGAAATAGATCTAGGCCTGGCAGATTACCATTCAAAGGAAAGTTCTTTCATGTTTTTAAAGAACTAAGATTGATTGGAATGCTCCGCCTGTTAGAGTCTCATAAATCACAAGGTGTTATGGGTGAGCCATATCTAAACTAGAAAAAAGAAAACCTAGTCTAAGTCTGCCTGCCACCTTGGGGAAACCCAGCAGCTTTGGGGAGTCTATGAAGTCTGGCCCTCTTCCCTTTGTGCATCCCAGAAATATAAGGGTCTGGAAGGGTAAAAGGACTACTTCTTGCTCAGAAGCATATTTTTCACTTAACTGCTTTTTAGGGGCAGAGTGTAATTTTAGCAGAGGGGTTTCATTTCTTTGAATTAAGCCATTGTCTTGTCAATCTTTTGATAAGATAAGATGCAGATACTGTTCCAGTTTATTACAGTGTATTCATTTGATGCTTTCAATATGAATGGCTCTATGACATCACTTTCTAAGGTAATTGGTCTCTGATCTTGAGCTCTTGCACAGGGAAGAAATCGCACCTCACTCCACTGTGGAATTGAAATTGCATGTGATTCTGCCTCTGCAGCCTTGTAGGCAGAATGCTCTGCTGGCAAGCGAGAGTCCCTTGTCCCTTGCTTATTACTTTTCAGTGTGCCCGTGGGAGTCCCGGAATGCTTAGGTTTGTCTGAACCAGAAGAATCTGAGGCAGTAGTAAGAATACAGGGTCTCTCGCCTTTCACTGGGAAGACAAGAAAATACAAGAAAATTAAGGGCGTTTTAAAAATTCTAATTTTTAAATATCTTAAGTTCTCCTTTCGGCCTTCCTTAGATGTCTCTGTTTTAATATTTTCATGTGGTGGTGATGTTACCAATGCTGAATGAGGTAGAAAGAAGAGTATGTTGTAGGGAAAAAAGAGAAGAAATTATGTGCATTAAATATATGGTTCATGTTTAGAAACTGATCTGAACAAATAAACTGGAGAAAAAAACTTATGAGACAAATTGAACCAGCTGTTTGGTGATACTAGGAATTATTGATAATGTTTTAAAATGTAATAATGGAACTGTAGTTCTGTTTTTAAAAAAAGAGTCTTTTATTTATTAGAGATCCATACTAAAATGATAAAATGATACCATGTCTGGGATTCTTTAAAATAATCAATCTAAGGCAGGAAAGGGGGCGGTGGGTGGGAGTGTGGATGAAGTAAGATCGACCACACATAATGATACTTTAAAATGTTTATTTCTTTGACTTGTATAGAATATGAACTTCAAATTAATTTTCTTTTAATATGCTATCCAATCGTTTTGAAAAATTTGCCAAAGGGAATAAATTAACAGACTTTTTTATTTATTTACAGTTTGGATGACTTTCATAATTGGATTTCTAAAGCAATAAATTCACGGGAAACTGATCGCCTGATCAATTCTGTGAGTTATTAGAATGCATCATGTGTGGTCTGGGTGTTTTTCTAGATTTGGAATTTATAATTCTGTGTTTAATAATACTTATTATCTGGCTTAATTAATGTTATTTATATTGTAGAGGGCCAGGTCATGTGTTCTGTATTCTTAATAAAGAGCAAGCAGCCTTCTCTTCGGCTCTGGTGAAGGGCAGGATCCCCTTCTCTTTTCTAGTGAGTTGGAACTTTGGGCTGCATTGTATGCAGGATGTGGAGACATTTTTTCACTCTGCAGGCAGCACTGTTGAGTCAATACAGTTAGGTAGAGGGTGTCAAAAATAAGAGACATCCATATGAAATCTATAAATCAGTGGCCTCCTATGATGGTTAAACATATTGTGTTAAATTCATTATGGACATACTGCTGTCCATTTATGGACATACTTATTTGTAGCCTTGTACCAGATGCACTCATGGACCAGTTTTTTGTGGTCATTGATCAACATAGCAGCTGCAGGCTCAGCAGATAGCACAAAAACCAAATAACGTGGAAAACTAAACCTCTGGGTGGAATCTTTACAAAAGCAAATTAAAGGATTGTTCAGGACGAGTTTTACTCTCTATTCTGTTAATTTCTTCCCTAAAAAACAGATAACTGAAATTTACTTGCCAGCATTATGAACCGGCATGTTTCTCTCCCCGTTTTTCTGAAGGAGCTGGGGTCTCCAAGCAGGGCAGACTCACTCGGTGGCGATACTCAACCAGGAGGATGGTGTCCACCTGCCTCACCTCCGCGCCTCCGCTGTGTAGACACATTCAGGGGGTATGTGGGGCTCCCTTGGGACACGGTGGGCACAGGTATTCCAGGATCACATGTTTGCACATAAACACACTTCTAACTTAAGGTGTTTTTACATATCATTTACCTTGTAGGGTAGGCAGGACTTCTTGCTGTAAAAATAAATCAGTGGTCTCTCCCTTCTCAAAAACTGTCGTGATAGCAAATATAATAGTTGCAAGAGAGGAGTCGAGGGGTACAGCCAGAACGTTTCCACTGGTATGTAGATTCTTCTGAGTTAAGGTCATTCACCTGTGGGCAGGCAGCTGCACACGGGGCCTCTATGACCATCTGCACCCCTGTGTCCGGTGAGCAGCTTGCCAAATGGGAGGCTGTGCCGGTCTGGAAGTGAAGCACCAGCCGTTGCTGGTGTCTGTCCTGGCCCTTCCCCACTGCTAGCAGAACAGCTAGAATATCAGGCCCTTTTGGTAGCAAATCCACAGAGTCATACAACAAGTTGTTTTTCTTTTAGAGTTCAGATAGAAGAGTGAGGGCTCGGACCCAACTCTGAAAATAAAGTGTAAAACTGTATAGCTTGAGCCATTTGCAATGACCTGGATGGGGCCAGAGAGTATGATGTTAAGTGAAATAAGCCAGTCAGAGAAACACAAATACCATATGATTTCACCCATATGTGGAATTTAAGAAGCGATACTAATGAGCAAAGGGATAAAAAAAGAGAGAGAGTGAGGCAAATGGAGAAACAGACTCTTAACTATGGCGGACAAACTGATGGTTACCTGAGGGGAGGAGGGTGGGGGATGGAAGAAATAGGTGATGGGGATTGAGGAGTGCACTTGTGATGAGCACCAGGTGTTGTATGGAAGTGTTGAATCACTGTATTGTACACCTGAAACTAATATTACACTGTATGATAACTGGAATAAAAGTAAAACCTTAAAAAGAAAAACCTATATAGCTGAAAATAAACATCTAGGTGTCAGGCCTTCCATTTCTGCCCACGGAGGGCTTTTAAACTCCAGTGATAACCTTATAATTCTGTCCCAGCCTCACCAGATGCTGAGTGCTCCTGGGGTGTATATTTGAAGCCAGGCAGTAATGAGAGTAATGAACATTGGTAACAATTTTTGAATTCTAGCCCTGTGCCAGGCACTTCCTTGTCATAATTTATTCAGTCTCTCCACCACCCTATGAGGTATAAACTTTTAATATGCCTGTTGTACTGATGAAGAGTTAGGTAATTTGCCCGAGGTCGGCTGCAGACTAAGTGGGATAGCCAGGCAATAACCTCACTGACACACTAAAGTCTTCATTCTTCAGTATCCTGCAGAATTAGCATCAAACAGTCACGTATTCAGAGTCTATTTTATCATATTCCTCTTTCTTTTTTTAATTCTCATTTTGCTGCTTTTAGAAATGAGATGTTCTCAGGTAGACTAACATTTATTAAGTGCCTAAAATATGCCAAGCACCAGGATATACATTATTCTCCTCAGTAGTCCCAGTGGCCCCTGTGGGTGTGTTTCCTCTCTTACAGAGAAGCACATTGAGGTAACTGATAAGAGTCTTGCCCTCGTAAGAGAGGAGGGCCCATGATTTGAGCCCTCAGCTCTAACAACTGTATGCCTTCTATTACAGTTCTTTAACCTGAGACTTCTAAGTGATTAGTGTGAAACTGAGTGATGGGAAACGTTTGCTTTGTTTTCAAGTTACACAGTTTAGCGTCAGTGTAACTTTCTTTTAAGAAATCACGTTGGAGGGGCGCCTGGGTGGCTCAGTTGGCTAAGCGTCCGACTCTTGGTTTCAGCTCAGGTCATGATCTCAGGGTTCATTAGATCAAACCCCATATTAGGCTCTGTGCTTACAGTGTGGAGCTGCTTGGGATTCTCTCTCTCTTCCTCTCCCCCACTCATGCTGTCTTTTGTCTCTCTAAAATTAAGAAAAAAAAAATCATGTTGGAAATGTTGGCAACAGAAGGGTTTTGTGTTAGGGCCTTAATTACAGTGATTAGAAAGAATGGCTTCCTGCTCTGTAAGTGTCCTCTGTGTTGTGATTGCCCCTTGTGAGTATAAATGTGTCTCTTACAGTTGGGCCATTCCTTGTCATGTGTGCAAGCTCTGAAAGTGTGCCCTTTGCTGCTTTACAGGATAGCTCTCATCCTTATGGTCTTCGTTAATTATGGAGGAGGAAAATATTGGTACTTCAAACACTCAAGTTGGAATGGTAAGATATTTCCTTAGGGTAGCATTGCTTGTGTAGAACCTCTCAAAGAAGCGTGGGCAAGAGAACCTCTCGGCATCCCCTCGGGAGCTCAGAGATGATGCCCCACCAGCCTCCTTTGAGTGCTGAGCTCCTGCCCCCATAGGATGATCTTTGGATGATTCCATTAACCCTTTTTGTTTTGTTCTTGTTTTTGTGTGCTGTGGCCTTGCAGTGGTTCACTGTGGTAACATGTAGACGTCTGAGCTCTGCTGCAGGACCATGGGCCTCTGCAGAAGCTGTTAAGAATTTAGTTGTAAACGATTTTTGTCATATTGTAGATATGTCTTTTTTAAAAAAATATTCTTAAAAAAATTTGTTTTAATGTTTATTTATTTTTGAGAGAGAGAGAGAGAGAGAGAGAGCACAAGCAGGGGAGGGGCAGAGGGAGAGGGAGACATAGACTCCAAAGCAGGTTCCAGGCTCTGAGCTGTCAGCACAGAGCCTGACGTGGGGCTCGAACTCATGAACTATGAGAACCTGAGCCGAAGTTGGACACTTAACCGACTGAGCCACCCAAGCACCCAGATATGCTTTTATTCCAGCCACATGGGAGCTCTATCTTCTACGACTCATGGTCCTCCTCAGGGGTGCCATTGAACTCAGGTTGGTCCTGAGTGGTGGTTAGTAATGGCTGTGAATCTGGCTCAGCAGTTGGTTTAAGAATGGATTTTGAGTAGCACTGCTCGAAGATAACAGACTTGTCTACACACTGCTACTTTGGCTCTCCCATGCCCAGTTATGTTCTTAGGAAAAGTCTCAGGCCTAGTGACCGGTTGCAGAGTCTCCAGGGAGTATCTGTGCGTGTTACTTCCCAGTGTTTTCCTGTGAACTCTTTGCGTGAGTTTACTTTCCATATATATCAGTATATAATGGTGCCAATCTAGATTTAGGATGTATTTACATTCTAGAGTCCTTTTCCTTACTCTTGTTCTTGTGTTATTCTCCAGGACTGACGGTGGCCGACCTTGTATTCCCATGGTGAGTTGCAGTCTCCCACCAGCGCTTCCATAGGTCATCCAGGTTTTTGTTTTTTCAGCGGATGCTGGAGCCTTTCTCTGAGACCAGCCTTGAGTTCTGGGCCACAGGCCTATGTTACTCACAGGTGTCTGCCCTCATGAGGTCCTTCTGTAAATTGTGTTACTGGATAGTTCCTATACTTGGCACAAGGCTTGCATAAGGCCTGCTTATAAAAGATGAGTGATTTCAGAGGGAACATTTTGTTACTGTAGATATGGTATTCGAGATCCTGGAATCTTGTAGGAAATCATAAATTCTGAATATGTAGTTAAATCCCATTCATCCTGAAAATAAATATAAAAATCAGTTCCTGAAAGAAATGTAGTGTATTGGCATCAGGAAATTCTGATAAGGTATGTAACAGGGTAATGATAGTAATAAATTAAAATGTAAAATAATCCTGGAGTGAGTGACCCACTCCATCACTGATCATCTGTGGTTTGTTCACCTTGTTAAGGGACCTTGACTTCCTGTACAATGTGGAATTTGTGTCTTTGCTTGTGACTCTTGGAGCAACTTTGTTCCATCTTTAGGAGGTAGTACTGGCTGTTGGTTTAGGTCTTTGATCCCTTGGGTTCCATCACTAATATGTGTTCAGGGTTTTTTGCAGGAGAGCTAGGGTTCTTTTTTGAGATGGGTTTGGGGAGGAGGAAGTTTTATATGTCTGAAGACTGGGTAATTACTTATATATATTCTTTACAAGGTTCCCTATAGGTTTCTGTTCCTGTTACTAGACACTTTTATCCAATTAGGTGACCCCAAGAAAGGAAGCTGGGGGAACCAAAGAGCAAACTCTCATCTTCTGTTAACCCCACACCCAGTAATTAGAAAGACTGCTATTCTGGCTTTTTTTTTTTTTTTTTAAAGGATTAGTGTAGTAAAAAGGAAGGAAAAGAGGTGGGTGGCTCAGACAAAATTAGAAAAAAATAAAACTTCCTTTTTTTTTTTTTTCCAGGCAAAAGAGTGAATTTAGAAATGATTGAAATGCATTGTTTCTCAAGGACTTTGAGGGTGTGCTAGTGAATGTCAGGTTCTGCAGATTGTAGCATCTTCTTCATCATTGTTGTCTTTGACAACTAAAAGGGAGTCTTGTCCTTGGAAACTGCACTCAGCCCTGAAGAATTTTCCTTCTAGGATAGGACTTGACGGTGCACAAACCTTATAGTCCAACAGGGTTACCTTCTGATTCCTCCTCCAATGTTACTTTAATAATTAGCCACTTTAGAAAATCAGGTGTTGCTTCTTGTATGTAGTAGATTATAAAATAGTGATGACATATAGATAAAAAAGTAAAACCACCCTAGAAATGGCCACCTTTTAATAGCTGTCTTTTTTTTTAGGTTTGTATTTATTATGGGATCTTCGATTTTTCTGTCAATGACTTCCATATTGCAGCGAGGATGTTCAAAACTCAAATTGATGGGGAAAATTGGATGGAGGAGTTTCTTGTTAATCTGTATAGGAATGTTCATTGTGAACCCCAATTACTGCCTTGGTCCATGTAAGTATTTTTTCCCCTGGTTTTGTATATATTTGGGTTGAAATAGGAAAACTATGTATCAGAATTAAAAAGAAATATAATTCCTTCATCTCAGGTTCCTGCAAAAAGAACAGTTATTAGAAAAGTGTAAACATGCTTATATAGCATCGGGTATTATTATTATTATCTTGGGACTTCAGACCTGGGAGGAGCTTCCAAGACTACTCAAATCCTTCTGCTGTCCAAAGGAAGACTCTGAGTCCCAGAGAGATTAAAGTGCTTTCTGTGGATCTTCCAAGTGCAGGGACAGAGTAGAGCCAGATCAGGTCACCTGGTTCTCAGACCCTGCCCTCCTGCCTCTTTGGATTCATCAGCTTTCATAATAAGGCTGTTGTGTGGTAGTTCAACAATCCACCTTGGTTATCACCTGTATGCCTGCTGGGTTGCTGGGAAGGAATATCTTTGTTGTTGTTTAGCAGTGTGAGCGACACGGGAAGCTTGAGGGAAGGACACACACCCTGTGCCTGGGACCAGCGTCAGAGTCAGGGAAATTGGTGGTTGCTGTACTCAGGGTTGCTGTACTCAGTGTCATTAGTAAAACAGGACATAGTTACCTGGACAAGAGTCATGTGGTCCCTTCAGCTCAGAAGCACATTAGGAGGAGGTAGAGGTCACTTCCATTTGGGGTCATAAGGAAAGGTGTCACATAATAGTTGATTCAGTGGATCTTCAAAAAGTGAACCACTGCTCCCAGGAGGATACATTGTAGGGCTCATTACATGGTCACACTCTTCCAGTGAGTAGTCACGTAGCCTGTAGGACAGGGAGAATCTATTTGTGGCCTGTGCTGGCTCTGCAAGTTGATGGTGGATGTGAGAGCTGGTTGAACCCATGCCCGGTGTGACAAAGGGCCAGGGGAGGAACCCCAGGGCCCAGGTAGTCCTTGCTTTGTCCCACACCCAAGGAAGACACGTATTCTTGTCCCCATGTCCCAGCTGGCCACTTCCAGCTGTGAGGTTGAGCCGAATCCCATATGTATTACTATCTCCAAGAGCTTCAAAGTGTACTTAAGTACAATAGAGGTATGCTTTCCCCCTTAGAAAAAAATAATGTTGTCTTGGGCAGGAAGAGGAATTCTGGCTAACACTTTACTTAACTTGTGCCTTCTATAGTGTCTTGGGATAAGGTGCGAATCCCTGGTGTGCTCCAGCGGCTGGGGGTGACCTACTTTGTGGTTGCCATGTTAGAGCTCATCTTTGCCAAACCTGTGCCTGAAAGCTGTGCCTCGGTGAGAAAACCTACTTTTATTTAAAAAAAAAATTTTTTTTTTCAACGTTTATTTATTTTTGGGACAGAGAGAGACAGAGCATGAACGGGGGAGGGGCAGAGAGAGAGGGAGACACAGAATCGGAAACAGGCTCCAGGCTCTGAGCCATCAGCCCAGAGCCTGACGCGGGGCTCGAACTCATGGACCGCGAGATCGTGACCTGGCCGAAGTCGGACGCCCAACCGACTGCGCCACCCAGGCGCCCCAAGAAAACCTACTTTTAAACATGGTGGGGCTGGGGGTGCAGAAATCACTGTATGATTTTCAGAACCTTCTTTAGTGCTGAGCACAGTACTGTATGTCAGTAGACTCAGAGTCAGTAGACTCTGTTAGTCAAATACATTATTTTTTTCCTTCAATTAGTTATTTTTATTTAGTCTTTACATCAATCGTTTTTCTTTATTATGGAGAAAAAACACATAACATGAGATGTCCCCTCCTAATAAATTTTTAAGTGTCTAGTGATCAGATGCATTTTGACGGCATTAAATAATATCACCATCATCCAGTTTGCTAGTTTAGTCTTTTGGGGCATTACTGCCAATTTTTTAATTCCTTGCAGTATAAGATATATAGAAACTCATGAAACATTTCAGTGTCTATATACATGCTGTGAAGATTCAACTTGGAGGAAAAATGCCAAGGTAGGGTGGAGGAGAATGACAGTATTGTCTTTGGCTAGTTAGTATTTATTTGTAGGAAGTATGTGAGAGTTTCATTTCTTTCATGATTGCTTTCTTTCTTTTTTTTTTTAATGTTTATTTTTGAGAGAAAGGCAGAGAGACAGAGTGCGAGTGGAGGAAGGGCAGACAGAGGGAGACCTAGAATCCAAAGCAGGCTCCAGCTCTGAGCTGTCAGCACAGAGCCCGATGTGGGGCTCGAACCTCGAACCGCAAGATCATGACCTGAGCTGAAGTTGGACGCTTAACCAACTGAGCCACCCAGGCGCCCTTGTGATTGTTTTCTGTCTTAATATAAATTGCTCAGTGAGTTTACCCAGGTGGAGCTTTTTTTTCACTGGTAGAGGTAAAAATTTAGGAAGAAGTGTTAAAGTTCTTCCACTTGGGATCCTACTTAATTTATAAAGTTGTCTTTGCTTTCTAGCTCCTTTCTGTATATGTAACTAGCATATTCATCACTGAACCCCACACTCACTTGGCCTTCCCTGCATTGATTGTTCAGTTATATGTCCTTGGAGGGGATTGGATCATTGTTCCTTCACCTGTTCTGCCCACTCTGTTGTTGTATGTGTCCCCTCTGCTATGGCTTTTCTTGAGGTGAAGCGAGAGTAGACATGAACATGGGCTTGGTTAGCCATGTGTGGGACCTAAGGTCTGTGGAGGCTCCTCCACAGCCACCATGATAGAGTAAGGGGTGGGGTGTGACACCAAGAATAGGTGGGCTAGGGGTGCCTGGGTGGCTCCGTTGGTTGGGCATCCAACTCTTGGTTTTGGCTCCGGTCATGATCTCATGGGTTTCGTGGGTTTGAGCCCCACGTGGGATTCATGGGATTCTCTCTCCCTCTTTCTCTATCTCTCTGTCCCTCCCCCACTCATGCTGTCTGTCTCTCAAAAATAAATAAACTTAAAAAAAAAAAAAGGATAGGTGGGCTATACTTCTTTCAACCAGGACAGCTTCAAAAGTTTAAATTTCATTTTCCTTTTTAAAAATGTATTTTTAATTGCTTTTTTAATGACACCTTTATTGAGATATGTTTCACATACTGTAAAAGTCACAAGTTTGAAATGTGCAATTCAGTGACATGTAGTATATTCACAGAGTTGTGCAGTCATCCCCCCTATCCAGTTCTAGAACATTTTCGTTATTCCACAAGAAACCCTGTACTCACTACCAGCCACTTGCCGTTTCTCCACAACTCCCCCAGCCCTAGGCAACTCCTCATCTATTTTCTGTTTCTGTAGATTTACCTGTTACGGACATTTCATATAAGTGGAATTTTATAATATGTGCCTTTTTTGTTTGGTGGCTTTCACTTAGCATATTTTTCAAGGTTTATCCATGTTGTGCCATGTTTTAGTTCTTCATTCGTTTTTACTGCTGAATAATACTCCGTTTTATGAATGTCCCACCTTTTGGATACTTTCATCAATTGATGGGCATATGACTTATTCCCATTCTTTGCCTAGTATGAATAAAGATTCCATGTGTATTTGTGTATAAGTTTTTGTGTGAACATCTGTTCTCAATTTTCTTGGGTATAGGAGTGGAATTACCCAGTGCTGTCTTTTTAACTAATGTTTTATTATGATATTTCATGGAGAGGGGCAGCTAGACCATATGATACATATGAAATAAATGTGCATCTAGTTTTATATTACTACCATCAAGGCCAGAGAGGAATCACACAGAATTTCCCCAATACATATATGCATCTTTTTTTTCCTATTCTACTTGCATGTAGTTCATATATGTGTTTTTATGCCTCTCACTCAGGAGAGAAGCTGCTTTTCCCTTCGAGACATCATCTTCAGCTGGCCCCAGTGGCTCTTCATTCTGATGCTGGAAAGCATTTGGCTGGGCTTGACATTCTTCTTGCCTGTTCCTGGATGTCCTACGTAAGTGAGCCCATGTACGTAATCCCTTTTTGCATGTCATTTTCTGCCAGGTCAGAGCTTCTGGGGTGATAGCTTGCAAATTTCCCAAGAGGAATTCTCTTTTACCCTTTCTTCTTTGAGGCATAGTGTGTATTGGGAGAGGAGTTGGGTGGATGTCCAGAGGAATGTCTCCGTGAGGCTTTTTCAGGGTCAGTTTGAACGCAGGCTGGCCTCCCACCTTAGCATGCAGGGAGCAGTCAAGTCCAAAAAGCATTGCTGTAGGGTAACATGGCTCCGAGGGGTTGCATTGTGTGAAGCCACTTGTTGGGCTGCAACAATTGCCAGTATATACCCTGAGCCCCTCTGAAGTCTTGTCAGTGAAGTACATGTTCTCTTTCCCAGTGGTTATCTTGGACCTGGTGGCATTGGAGATTTGGGGAAGTATCCAAATTGTACTGGAGGAGCTGCTGGCTACATTGACCGCTTGCTTCTGGGCGATGACCACATTTACCAGCATCCTTCTTCGGCCGTGAGTGAGCCTAGCTTGCACTTAGAACTAGACATTTGGGGGGTCTGAAGTGAGAGAAAACAGAAGGGGCTGGTCAACTGGAAACTGTCCGTTTAGCAGACTGTGATGGGAACTAATTTTTAGTTGAACAGTTTGCTGATTTTGGAAATTTAATGTTCATTAAATGTGTGTATTCATTAATTTGGATTGGAAAGTGTGAATGCACTGTGTCAAGCATGCGGCAGCCTGCTTTTTCCTGTAGCTCAGTTGGGCTTCCTGGCAGCCGAGTCTGAGTCTAAGATTCGTATGCAGGGAGGCTATCAGGCCGTACTTTTGGGATTGACACCTGCTAGGGATCAAAGGGATCAGGAACTCGCAGAAGGGGCAGTTGAACTGCCTCATAGTCATACCGCCTTAGTTAATCTCCTGGGGGGGCTGTGCTGGTGCTTTACAGTTGTTCTGGAGTGAGAGATCGGGCCCTTGTTAACCCTGGTTGGATACAGACTACCCCCAGCAAGGGAGTGTGGCTCCTGGAGAGGCAGCTCTCTTCAGTCAGGGACAGATCCAGAAAAGGGACTTGGCTGAGAACTTTCTGGCCATTAATATTTCTACCAGCTCAGGAAACAAATGCTTTAGTCCTGAGAGAAGTGGGGTAGGGGGATATCTATGCGATGCACTGTGGTATTCACTACACTGTATATTTCCAAATTTCTGCAATTTCCATAATAACATTTGTTTTATAATAAAATAATACATACACACACACACACACACACATATTGAAATATTTATTTTGAGAAAGAGAGAGAGAGAGAGAGAGAGAGAGAGAGAGAGAGAGAGAACATGAGCAGGGGAGGGGCAGAGAGAGGGAGAGAGAGAATCCCAAGCAGGTTCCGCACTGTCAGCACAGAGCCTGACACAGGGCTCGAACTCACAAACCATGAGATCACAACCTGAGCCAAAATCAAGAGTCAGATGCTTAACTGAATGAGCCACCCAGGTGCCCTAGTACAGGTATGTTTTTTAATGTTAATTTGCCATAAGAGAAGTTAGGAAAGAACATCTTTTTGATGTTACAGTAGGGTTGACCAGGTTGAATAAGCCTAACAGTTATGAAGGTATTATGCACAGTTTTGGAACTGGGCGGGGAAGCATTGTGTCCCAGGGCACTTGAGGTTGAAGTGGGTGCTCTGGACCACGGCTTGTCCCTGGGCTCTGTGTTCCTTCTGGTGTCACACACCCCACACTTTGTCGCCCAGAAGTATTCTGCCTGTAATCCCCACAAATTGGCAGTGAATTTCTGCAGCAAAAACAAAAAACATTGAATTCTGGAGTGGACTCAAGTTTGTATTTAGTCTCTGAGTTGTTTGTGTGCGTTTCATGGTCAGTGGGTTCTGCCTTCTTTTTCTGCTTTGTGAAGGTGCTTTATCACACCGAGGTGGCCTACGATCCAGAGGGAATCTTAGGGACCATCAACTCCATTGTGATGGCATTTTTAGGAGTTCAGGTATTTGTTTATTTTATATAGCTTATGATTATTGATTCATCACTAATTCAAAAACTATTTCATTAAGTAACTGGAAGCATATCTTCTGTGGTATAATACATTCTGTTTATATGTGACAAATGATCAAAACTAGAATTTGCTAAAATTTAGCACATTGAAATAATTCCGTATAATTCCTATATGCTTCCCCAGATTCTCATTATTTATGTGGCTTATCTTAGCAATAGAAGCACAGCAGTTTGTGGGCAAAAAGGTTTCCCTGCTGGAGTGTACTGGTGATGTTGGGAAGCCTCAGTGTCACTTGGCACATTTCTTTCATATACACTTTGTATGGTTTCAGGTTATGCATATTTTATGCCAGAGTCAATATAGGTGGTTCTTGGTGTATCTTATGTGCAATTTTGTTAAAATTCTGAACAGCCTAGACTTTTATCCCCTAATGTTCTCCTTATTGATGTTTGAAACTATTGTTTGAGCAGAACTAACTGGAAGAGGAAGAAGCCTGTAAAGCAGCACTAATGGAATGTTCCGTGACAATGAAAATGTTTTTTATGTCCATATGGCTTTTAACTTGAAATGTGGTATACGAGCATGACTGAGGAACTGATTTTTAATTATATTAAATTAAGTTTTATTATTAAATTTTTAAAATGTTTACTTACTTTGGCAGAGAGAGAGAGAGAAAGCATGAGCAGAGGAGGGGCAGAGACACAGGGAGAGAGGGAGAATCCCAGCAGGCTCTGTGCTGTTAGCTGTCAGCATGGAGCCTGATGCGGGGCTCAAACTCATGAACCATGAGTGAGATCATGACCTGAGCCAAAATCAAGAGTCGGATGCTTAACTGACTGAGCCACCCAGACATCCCATGTTTTATTCTTTTTTTAAATGTTTGTTTATTTTGAGAGAGAGAGAGGAAGGGAGTGAGCACACATGAGTGGGGGAGGAACAGAGAGAGGGAGGGAGAGAGAGAATCCCAAGCAGGCTCCGTGTTGCCAGCACAGAGCCTGATGTGGGGCTCGATTCCATGAACTGCGAGATCATGACCTGATGAGCCGAAATCAAGAGTACGATGCTCAACCGACTGAGCCACCTAATTTCATTTAATTTTAATTAATTTAAATTTAATTTCAAATAGGCTCATGAGGCTAGTGGCTCCCATATTGGATGGTGCAGGTCTAAAGCATATACATTTTGGTGATTTCATATTTAGAAATACTGCTTTATACTTATCTCTGTTGTACTTTATGGTTCACAGTGGGTACTTTTACATACGTTCATTTAATCCCCGTGTTTGCTCCTGAGGTAAATCTGTGCCTGTGGGAACAGCCTAGGATAGGGTTCAGAGCACAGACCTGGGTCCACCCCGCCTGGGTCTGAACCACATTCCACCACTTTCCAGCTGGGTAGCCTTCAGCACGTCCATCTGTCTGTGCTCCAGCAGCATCTACCTCATGACGGTGTTGAGAGGATTAAATAAGCTAATTTATGTACAATTCTAAGAACTGGCATATAGAAAACATTCATAAATTTTAGCTTAATTACAAATTATTATGAATATTTTCTTATCCTTTTATGCTTTCAGAAGTTATTTCCTAATTTCAGGGAGTTTTTATGCAAAGTCCAGATTGTACTGTTTCTAAAGTGTTTCTCTGCCTCTAGTTCCACCCTGTCCCCTTCTGTACTGCTGCCAGAATGGGCCGTCTGGCAGGCCGTCAGAGCTAGTCCCTTGTTACTAGTTTTTTGGGGGGGGAGGGGGGGAGGGGAGTGACTTTCCTCAGCTCCCTCTCACCTATGGGAGAAAGCCTGTGCCTCACAGAGAGACCCACAAGCCCACCTGCCTACCATCTTCCTGCCCATCCCAACCCTCTAGCCTTTGACAATTACCTGCAGCTCAGGGACACATGCTCTTTCAGCCATTTGACATGCTTCTGTGCATGCTGTTCCATTCTGCCCAGACGCCCTTCCTGCTCTGCAGTCGTAGCCTCAACCTGATGGCACTTCCTCTCTGGCGTTTCCTCCCCTCCCGAGTTGTCCCCTGTGCCTTGGTGTCTAGTTGTCTAGGGCAGGGGTGATGTTCCATCCCAGCATCTAGCAGCGTGCTTGGCAGACGAGTGATTAGGACACTGGATGAACATGAAATACAAATACACCTTAAGCAGGTCTCTTGGTCATCTGTGTTTTCCTCTCCAGGCAGGAAAAATACTCTTGTATTACAAGGACCAGACCAAAGACATACTGATCAGATTCACTGCCTGGTGTTGTTTTCTAGTAAGTAACCTATGTTCCTCACTGAAATTCCTTCCACACGTATATTTCAAAGAAATAAAATGTTTAGCAACAGCGGATAGCAGCTATCACCACATCACAGTAGCTGCGTTCTTCACTGGAGTAATGGAGAGAAACAAATCTTTATACCTAAACTCTCAGGTTAGTTTTCTTAGCCAAATGTCTTTATAAATAAGAGTGTTTGCTGTCAACCAGCTGGCCAGGAATGCCTGAGGAAGTGGTGTGGGTTCTGGTGGGGAGCCAGGCCAGAAAGACCAGGCAGACAGCACATTTCCAAAGGTCCACTTCCAGATCTCCAGGTGGCAGAGTTGAAAGTTTGGCTGTTTGTTTTATCCCTCATGTTTCCTCTCTAATTTATCAATTACTTTACCTTCAACTCAGAAGAATGCTTTGGAGATGTTTTTAAGAATATTTTTTTGAGAATATCTTTAGCTATGCATCTTGAAAATATTTTTCCAGTTAAAAGAATAAAATATAAAACACAATTTTCAGCCCTCCTTAAGCAATTAATGTATTTTCCAGTTTTGAAACACAGTGGTTTTTTTGAGATAATATAAAAAACTAACGTTCTCCCCCCCCCCCCCCCATTTCAGGGGCTTATTTCTATTGCTTTGACGAAAATTTCTGAAAATGAAGGCTTTATTCCAATAAACAAAAATCTGTGGTAGGTACAGAAAACCATGTCATTTTCATGTGGGTTGGTCCTGCTGATACTGGATGCGTTCCTCGGGAGCCTGAAACACCCCGTTCACCTCGTAGGTCCATTTCCTATGTCACCACACTGAGCTCCTTTGCCTTCTTCATCCTGCTTATCCTGTACCCTATTGTGGACGTGAAGGGACTGTGGACAGGGACCCCGTTCTTCTACCCAGGTAAGTCACCCAGAGTCGATGATGGCGACCAAGTGGGTCAGCCCAGAGACGTTGAGCATGCCCAGTGCTACGTCCCTGGGCCCCCGGCCTCAGTGGCAGATTTCCAAGATGCAGGCTGAGGGAGAAAGCAGCCGGGGCCACACTGCCCCAGGCCATGTGCAGGATGTCCTTGGCCTGTTCTGATGCCGTCCACCCATTTTATCTGTTTAGATTGTGGGGTCATAACCAAGCTCCACTTGTTTCTTCAGGAAATGCCGAGTTACGGAGCATCAGAAACCATCCAGGGCATATTAGCCAGCTTCTGATGCTTCAGCAATGGGGCCATGCTTGCCTTCTGAGTGTAAATATACTACCTTACAGATTACGCGTAAGAAATATCAAGAGATAAACAGGATGGTTTCCATGCAGTTCTACTTGAAGACTCACTTTAGCCCTTTGATTCTTGTAATAGTTACATTTTTCTAACCCTAGAAAATAGAAGTTCATAATTTTGGCTCTCCTGGCAGATTTAGTATTCACGGATTACACTGTCATAAATATTTTCTGTTTTTGATCGAGCTTACATGTAATAGTATCTAAGATACACATCATGTATTTTTGGCAGTAGCCAATAATGTAGGTGCAAGCTTTTTGGTTTTTTTCACTGAACCCAAGTCAAATTTCCAGAATTAAGTAGATGATCAGATGTGGCTCAGGAAAGCCTTACCTTGTGCATCTCTCCTCCAGGAATGAATTCTATTCTGGTGTACGTTGGCCACGAGGTGTTTGAGAACTACTTCCCCTTCCAGTGGAAGCTGGGGGACAACCAGTCACACAAAGAGCATCTAACTCAGAACATAGTCGCCTCTGCACTTTGGGTGCTCATTGCCTACATTCTCTATAAAAAGAAGGTTTTTTGGAAAATCTGACAGCTCCCACCCAGATGTGTTGCTGGCAGACTCTAGTGGGCCTGGGGGATGTGTTGAAGCAGCCTTTATTAGAGGGAACCATTAATTAAAAATCGATAGGATGTGTGTTTCCAGATGATGGGGAAGAACCCGATGTACTCTGGCTGGTTTACTGTGACACAGCTGTTCATCAGAACCCTGCCTGGATATTTGGGACTTCTGTATTTGCAATGGAGTTGTCTTTTTTTCTCCATCTTCTATGTAAATGTATTTAGAACCTCATTCTGAGGATTTCTCATATAACTTTCCAACAGGGAATTACCGTGGGCATTTTGCGTCTGTGACGGATAAAACAACGTAAAGTCTAATTTGTATTGACCTTGTTTTCCTGCAAACGGCCTTTCCACATGCACACGTGCCAACCAAGAATACCATCATTTCTGTTGCGGCTGACTGTGAGGCTTATCGAATATGAGGTGTAGTAATGTAGCCTAATATTTTCTGGTTAAGTGCATTTTAATATTTCAAGAGAGTCAGAGTAATTTCCTTTTCAGATCTGCAAGGCATTGCTGGGTCCAAAAAATGCCTTTCTATCAGAAGCCATTCTCTCCTGTTCCCCACTTGAAAAAGAAGTTAAAATATAAATGTGTTATTCCCAGTCACTCTTGCTCCTAGTTCCCTACTTACGTACCTGTTTGTTTGTCTACCCATCTATCTGTCTTTCTGTGTGTCAGATGATAGCTGGCACCCAGGGTACAGTCGTGGCAGAGAGAAAACACACTGTCTTGCTTGTGGTGCCAGTTCCACCATCCTTGCCATGTGAGATGCCAGCAAGTCTTGTGGCCTCTCAGGGCCTCGGTTTCCTCATTTGTGAAATGAGGGAGAAAGTGATGACCTCTCTGGTCCCTTCCAGCTCTTAGGCTCAGTGAGGCAGGATGATACATCGATCGTTTTTCTGAAATCCTTAGGAAAATAATTTTATTACAGAAAACTTCAAAATAAGTGATAATGAAAAGGTTAAAAAACTCTCATTGGAGTAAATCTTTTCAGAATGACCCTCCACAGTGGAGGCAAGCAACTTTCCCGCTTGGAATCCTAACACCGAAGACATGGTTTCTCAGGAGTGAAGACAGGAGAGCACGCAAAGGGAAACAGCGCGTTTCATATGATGCATCATCATGCTTCTGACTTTTCTGGGAGAGTTCCGTATAGAAGGAAAGGTGGAACAGGTTGTACTTCGCGTGGTGACCCGGGGCCACCTCCACGGGGCGGTGGCTGTTGCCACTGACAGACGGCTGTCTGGCTGGTGTTCCAGCTTGGACCTCTACCCCGGACCCTCAACTCCACTGTAACAGCTCGCTGGACCCTCCGCCCGGACGCCCGCCAGCACCCATCCTCCCTTCTTCCCGCCTCTCTTCCCACATTCAGACTTTTCATCTGGATTTTCCTAGCTCGTGGATGGGTCTCTTTGTCTCTAGGTATGAAACTCCGTCACATTTCACCCCCCTTTACCTCCTCTATCCCCCTGTTTTCTGTATTTAGCCATTCCCCTCTCTTGTCACTTCCATCCCATCTTCCATCTGAAAAGCCTGCATTCTCACTGTGGCTGCCTTGTTACTCTAATCCGGGCTCTTGTAATCATTTGTTTTTAAACCTCTTTTTATATATTTTGAGAAAGTGAGAGACAGCATGTGAGCGGGGGAGGGGCAGAGAGAGAGGGAGACACAGAATCCGAAGCAGGCTCCAGGCTCTGAGCTGTCAGCACAGAGCCCCATGTGGGGCTCAAACCCATGAATCACAAGCTCATGACCTGAGCTGAAGTTGGACATTTAACCAGTTGAGCCACCCAGTTGCCCCTATAATTATTTTTAAACGGGCCTCCTCCCTCAGCCCTTCCCTCTGTAAAGTCGCTATCCATTGCCTCTAAATTAAGCTTTATAAAGCAGAACTTGAGTAAGATCACCTCTGCAACAGCTTTGCCTGGCATTATGTATAGAACCACCCTCAGGGGAGCCCACACAGCTTCCAGACACATCTTCCAGCCACCTGTCCCATGCCAGGCCCACCCTCCTCCTCCCGCCTCAGCACTTAGCACCTCCCGCTTCTGACTTTGGAGTCTTTTGGTTTATTTTTTCCCCTTAATTTGCTCCTGTGTACACCTGACCTGTAGACCCCCTACTTCTAAGGCAACTTCTCTAATCTCGTATTTTCATCCAAAAGTAGTATTTTCTTCCTCTCATAATACTCTATTGGGATCAATCCCATGGCATTTTTTCGCTTTCTGCCTCGTATGATGGTTCCTTGTGTACATGTCTAATTTCCCGCACTAGACTGTGAGCTTAAGGGCAAGAATTATGCCTTGTTCATCTGCGTATTCCTCCTGGTGCAAACACAGTGCCTCGTACTTAGGCGCTAAATAAACATTTATTAAAGCAAAGCAATGGTGGTGGTTTTTTTGACAGTATTTTAAATGCTGATAAAATGAGTGTGTGTGGTGTGCCCCATGAAAATGTGCATGGAGCTAATGCGTACAGGGACAGGTACTGAGGAAAGCTGCCGCTCCCCTTCTCTTGCAGTGAGCCACCGCACATGGTCACGGTGTGTCATCATCCCAAATCACAGCAGGCAGAGCTAGTTGGGCCTCTCCAGATGAATTATCCAGAAGCATTTCTCGAATGGGGGAGTATTTCAGGGTGTATGGAACCGGAAGGACCAGGTAGTCCTGATTCAGCCTGCTTGCAAGGAAAACTTACCTCACGGAAGGCCTGAGGTGGGCTGGCTCCTGCACACCTCCCGGGGCTCAGCCAGCTCTCTTCACTGTGAGGGAAGTCACAGCATGACTCCTAAGATACCTGACGCCTTGCTCTTGTCAAGCTAAGGTTGTTTTCCCTCTGGTAAGGCATTAACATTATGACTGAAGGAGGTTCCTGGAGAAATGGTAAACTCTGTATTTGCCTCAGTTATTTGTCAATGGGCTGCAGGTTATGATGAAATTTAATTTTACCTGTCATTTCCTTCTTGCCTTTGTTCCCCACATCACTATGGAGGGGTGATGTTGAGGCTCCAGGAAACTGAGTTTCTGGAGGTGGCTGTTGATAAAATTGCCTTTTAAATCTTGTAATTTACCAAGCAAGATATTTGTAAACTGGGACTCATGTCCTGTAAGATTGTGATCCCTATCAGTTGGCCATTTGTTTTCTTTCCTCTCCTTTGTCCTGGGGCAGCCAGAAGCGCCTGAGGAGTTATCACACACATCCCACCTGGCAGGGGGGACGGGGCAGTGTGCTAGCCTGCACTTTGTCCTTAGCCCACCCCTTGCTCCCTCATTATCTAATTGTGTATGTCAAAACACTGCCGTTGACAAAAGATGCCATTATCTCGCTGGCTTTCCTTTGCCAGCAAAGAATTCCATCCAAAGTGCGGGCTGTGAGGACAGCTGGCCTCACTCCCAGCTAGTGGTGAGCACACGGCTTCCCAGTGTCCCATTACCATTTTGGGTTCTGGTGGAATTCTGTCCTATTGGAGCTTTCTGTATAGACATCAGTTCTGTGGGTTTCCCACCTTTTATGGCTGTTCTTAAATTTGCTGTGGTTTGTAGCCACGCCCTTCTACTTCAATACAGGAGGTAGTTTTCCTTCTGATATTTAATTGAACTCCAAAGGTGGTTCAGCTTGTGAACTGGTCCCTCCGTCTAGCCAAATCCGGCCTGTGTCAGCTCTGCGCAGGGACAGTTTGTATCAGTTTAACATATCCCAGGTGATGCCCGTCCCAGGTCAAAGAGAAACAAAGCCAGCTAATGAAGAGCGGAGGGCAGACTAATACTACTGCAGTGGGGGCTGGTGTGAACGGAAATCGTTTCCCGGAAAAAAAGTCTGGAGACTTTAAAGGCTGGGTGTGCGGGAAAGCCACGGAGGGCGTGATGGGGTCGGTCTGTGTGACTGGATTTGAGTTGGCACTTCTCCTTGTGATGGGAGGTGGTGGTGCCAAGTGCAAAGTGCCCGCCTAAGTGAGGCCCTTTTTCTCCTGGATATTTACATTTCAGAGACAGCTCTGGGTGGTAGTTTTACATCTCAAAGGGCAGCGGATTTATAATTGCCAGCTTTCTAAAAATAACTGCTCTGGGGAGGGGGGTTTTTCAGAGACCTATCTGTTCATCACCATGTTTTGGCTGGAACATGTTTTGGCTGCAGCTTTCTCAGGCAGGCATTTTAAGGGGGGGCCTACGTCACCCTGGGTCCATGGGCTTATGGACCAGCTGCTAGAAGCTGTCCTGGAGTTGGGTTTGGATGACTCCTCATGTGCCAGAGGGCTGCAGCCTCCTCCTGGCCCCTGCCTTGTCTGCAAACTTGATCTGAGTTTCGTTTTACTCTATGGCATTTCCCCTGCAATTCTTCACACAGGAGGGGCACCACTGAATTATAAAAGATGATTGGTTCTTTTTTATACCTACACATTTGGGTATCAGAAAGTCTTGTTTTCATGTATACTGCCCCCAAACACTGATCTGAGGAAGGATTATAAAACCAAAAGGTAAGAGTGTTTAATTTGAAAGCTGTTTTGGGTCCAACACACTCCTCGATAAAAACAGGATGGTTTATATATTTGTAATCAACTTATATTAAATTGGCAAAAACTTTTAAAACGAGCTGGGGGGAATATTTTCTGAAAGCAGATGTCTATTAAACCACTTTACTGATTTTAATACAGTTGACCTGTAGCAGGATTCTTGCACAGGGAGTCGTGACACGGAGGTTTTTCTTTCCAGGAAGCAACTTTATTCCTGCCAGCACCATTCAGTTGGGTTCCTACCCAAAGAACTGAGTCCCGAACACCACATGGCATAGTTTTTATGTATTTTTTACTTGTCTCCCATATTTGGTAACACAAAAACATGTAGTCTGATTAAGTGGTCTCATGTTACAAGGCCCCCGAGGGATGTGGTCAAGTACTAGGATAGCAAGGTTGTCTTGAGGTGTTTTTTTTTTTTTCTCTTTCTTTAGGGAGGGGACCCTACCACAGACCCTTGAACAACAAAGGTTTGAAAAGCACGGGTCCATTTATACATGGACTTTTTACAGCACAGTACTGTAAATGTATTTTTTTATGATTTCCTTAATAACATTTTCTTTAGCCTCTTTTATCTTAGAGAGCGAGAGAGAGCGCGTGCAAGCAAGGGTGAACAGGGGAGGGGCAGAGAGAGAGGGAGAGAAAGAATCCCAAGCAGGCTCCCAGATGCAGGGCTTGAACTCACGAACCATGAGATTATGACCTGGGCTGAAATCAAGAGTCAGACGCTTAACAGACTGAGCCACCCAGGCGCCCCTCTAGCATACTTTAAGAATATAGTATGTAGTACATATAATATACAAAATACGTGCTAACGGTTTATGTTATCAGTAAGGCTTCTAGTCAACAGTAGGCTATTAGATAAGTTTTGGAGGAGTCAAAAGTTGTATGTGGATTTCGACTGTGCAGTGAGTGGGGGGCATGCCAGCACCCTTAGGAGCCCCTACATCGATCAAAGGTCAATTGTGTATCTAAAATTTTTAATGCACATAACTGAATAACTTCTTAGCCTTTCACTCTGAGCCCCTAGAAACAATATTTGTCTGATGTTTACCTGACATACTTCAGGACAGCAAAAGAAGGAGATAAACCTGAGAGCTAACACTGCCGAGCACTTGGGACAGTTGTTCATCCACAGATTTCACAAGAGGTAACACTTCTTCACAGCTGTGAGGGGAGTGCCTGAGGCACAGAGTTAGCCTGTCCCAGTGTGGGGGGTGGGGGGGGGTTGGGGAAGGGCAGGAAAGGGCTGGGAGCCAGGGGCTAGGTGAAGGGAGGAGGTGCCTCACCCCCCCACTGGCTGCTCCTTCACTGGAAGTTTACTCAGGTTCATTTTGGCACAAAAGTTTTCGGTATTAAAACTTCCTGAATGAAAAGGTCTGAAAAGTATTTTGATATGTAATACCTACCAAAGCCTAACTACGGAAAAGAAAACCTTGAGGTCATGAATACTATCCCTTTAAGTAAAGTACACTCTTGTTCAGAATCTCACAAGAACTGAAATAAATTTTTAAAAGCCCCAAATTTAGAATGACTTTTATTTACAAAACAGGTTCTTTTGTTTTACAAAACTTACAAAAATGACTTAAAAATAGAAATAGCTTCTCAGGCTCTTGGGAACTACTTTTAAGCAACAAGGAGTCAGAACTCAGATGGTTTTCTTCTTTCTAAGAGTTGTAACAGCAACATTTATGAATGCTTTATCGCTTCACACACGGCTCTGAGCTGCCTTCCTCTGGTGGAAAGGGCTCTGGTCAGGCCAGAGTCTGAAGGAGCAAGATCTTCTCGTTGATGCAGAACCTGTGTAGCACCACCATCAAGTTCTCGCCACAGCGGGACACCTGACGCTCCATGGCCAGGCGGAAGTCCTCCTTCACGCCCTTGGTGATGCCCCGAGTGACCGTGTGGTGCCTGAGGGCAGCGACAGGGAAACAGGTGGACACCACAGTTAGTGCCGGCATCACTGGTCAGTGTTTCTGGGGCAGGAGTAAAACCTGACTGAAATCTATGTATAAGTAAAGCATTTAAAAAAGGAAGAAAAGCCCTAACCAAACAACCCCCCCCTGCCCATTCCTTCTCAGAAAGTTAAAACTAGACAGACATTTCCCCATTCCATTAAAGTCTCTTTTAAACACCCAAACATCCAGTAAAGTGCCACCCGCTTTGCTTCTGAACTCTTGCAGGTCTGATGCTAACGCATCCCTGTGCTGACTTGTGCACAGTTCTGTTACTCTGGGCCGCCTGGGTCCAGTCCACGTGGCCACACAGCTCCCGTCCGGACAGGCCAGCCGAGTGCGGAGGCAGCAGCAGGGAGGAGGGAGAGCAGAATGAGCCAGTCACCACACTGAGCTCGGGCCTGGGGCGCTGTGATAAGGCTCAGAGAGACCAGGGGCTTGTACACAGCCACTGTGGTTCCAAGCGGGTCTCTCTCCCGGTGACGCCAGAACAGGACAGCTCTGCTAAGTGCTGAACCCACCCAGACTCGGTCTGTGTGAGAAGCAGTGGGAAGAGCTGGAGGTCCCAAGACAAGAGTCTGGCAGGGGTGGGAAGAGAGAAGCAAAACCGCCGAAGAACAGCCAGTGGCCTGCAAAAGCCTACTGGGGACCAGATGCGGTCCACGCGCTCAGGAGGCGTGCACCTTTGTGGAGGCTCAGTGGGAGCGCACGCAAAGTGTCTAGCTACGCCCGGAAGTTGTGCTGCAGAGAAGGAGCTCACAAAGGAAATCCCACAAAATCCCAGAAAACTTAAGGCACCAAAATGAAGAAAGGAAAAGAAAACTCTAGCAAAACTCAATGGGTTCAGTTAAGAGGAGAGGAGTTTTAACTACCAGGTGAGTAATGTAGTAGGTGTAGACCAATAGAAGGCACCTCCATTCCCCGTGTCTCTACTGCCTCACTTCCCTCAGACACACTAACAGGGATTTTAACTTAGCTTTTTATATACTGGCCAAAATAAAACTGTTGAAACCACTCTAAAATGTTCCTGATTTTTTAAAACTTGTATTATCATATAAAATAAAATACAACAGAAGTCAAAAAGTTACAATGCAACAGAAGTAAAAACAAAACTAGGCTCTGTCAGGCTAGCAAAGATATTACAGGACACTCTACAATGCCCATGGGCATTTTAAAGAACTATACAGTAAAACAGCAGCAGTGCCATGGAGAAAACACAGGGTCCTTTGTGGACATTTTCAGTGAAGTTGGCTGGTTCACTCAGTATTAAGGGCACAGTGTCAGTGAGGCTGAGGCCATGAGTCACACTGGGAATAGACATGGACCCATTTCAGCAGCCCTGAGATCCTCTTTTCTGCATCTCAGACTGCAACCCCAAATGGGAGCCAACCCACTGACCACCCGGAAGTTATTGGTATTTGCAGACAGCAAACTAACAGGCTTTGAAAGCTCAAAGCAAATTCTTCCCTTAACACCAGTAAAAATATAATAAAATGTGTATCCTGCTGATGGCTCAATGGCATTGTTTCTACATATAAAGCAGTGCAACTCAATTATATTTCTATCAGAGTCTCTATTCCTCTGGTAAGTTTGGATGAAGATGAGAATTAGTTAGCTTTTGTAGTTTAAGGGCCAGATAAATCAGCTAATAAAGGCAGCATTCCAAATATTTTCAATTTAGAAAGGGAAGGTCTGAAAATCAGTATCAGTGGCAGGGAAATAGTGTGCTAAGGCCCAGTTAGACCAGAACATCAACACTGGTCACTAAGATGAAAAATCCACAAATAAAAATTTATTTAAAATAAGCTTCAGCATCCTTACATATTTATGAATGAATGCCTTATGTTTTATCAAAAGAGATAACACAGTCTAGTGCCTAACCTAATGTGCACTTTAACACAGTTTTTTAATATAACTTCCATTTTTTTCCAGATCCATAATGATTTTTAAATTGAACACAAAAACACTGGCAACTTATGGAAAAAAATAAGAAATGTTACAATATTACAACCAGATGGTTTGCCAAGGAATGCAGAACAAATTAAAAAAATAAATAAAGCATGAAAAAGAGCACTGAGGCACAGAGAGCTGAAAACCATGGGCAGTACAACATGTGGACAAAACGCACACTATGAGCAGGTGTTTTCCACTTGGTACCTGTCAGCAGTCTGTATGCTGGGCTGAAGCACAGGTAAGAATTCCTGCTGCAGTAACCCCATGGGAGGGCTAGAAGGCCTTTAAAAAACAGCAAACAGCAGCATTCAAACACCCACACCGACTCACCCTGCACTGCAAAAACAACACGCCAGAGAAAATGCACAAGACTGGAACAGACTATGCAGAAACCCTTGAACTTCCAGAGGGCCCCTGGCAACAGTGGTGTCTTGGGGGAGGATGGGAGAAGCTAGCAGCCTTCTCCCTGCACCTGCTGCTGGGGCATGTCCAGAGCATCTTGTTCCGGGGCCCCGAGCTCAGCCCACTCAACATCTGGTGTAAAAGCCACCGAGGAAGAGGATGGCGGGATGCAACTGAACAGCAGTGGGGCTAACACGTGAGAAGACACATTTCAAATCCAGCCTCCTTCACTCTCCACTCTGCTCAGGCCCCCGCCAATCCCATTGATAAACCTGGGGATTGCTGGTAACCATCGTTGCCAGGACTGAAGCCTCCAACTGAAGAGGCACTTCCAAGAGGCCTAGAGGGGCTGGCAACGTGTTTGATAAAGAAAGGTTGAGCCTGAATTTCAAAAAGTATTGAGAAAAGGAATAGATGGGGGCAAAAAAAGTCTGGGACCCATGGCTTTGCAGAATTTCATAACAAAGATTTAGCACAGGACACTGTTTTTCCATTTTCGTCTAGTCTAATGCCAACTAAGAGACTGCAAATATCAGCATAGAAATAGTTCTCTATTTTAAAATGTGTAACGACAGAATGTCTATGTAATGAATAAAGAGCTTATTCCTTCTGTTGGTCAGGCCCCGGGTGCCCTCAGCATCGGTACTGTCCCCACTTGGCATCTGAGCAGGCCAGGATGGACTCACAACCTTGCCCAAGGGGAGGGCTGTATACTGCTCTCAACACCTCTGCTACTCAGCTGGAGGCACCCCCCAAAGATCTGCGATGGCTTCAGAGAATTTGTTTGGAACTCAAAGGGAAAAAGGAATATAGATAGTTTTACTCAAGATTCAAATCCTAGCCCCCTTAGACGAGCTCTCTGGCTTTCACAGCATGCTTCTCCTGATGTAGTTTATGGGTAATTTGAAATGCAGGTTTCAAATGAACTTTGAGATTCACCCAGCAAAGACTGGGCAAATTCCTACAAGAAATACAGCTAAGTAACAATCCCTATTCCTGCTTCCATGATGATAGAACAGCAGGCTTACCAAGAGGCTTAATGGTCTTCGACAGGGAGTTAGAAGAAATTGAAGTTTATAGTGACCAAGGTGGGGGAGCACGGAATTATCTCTCAAAGCCTAGACACGCATGCTGCGCATCCCTACCTTACTCTAAACAACCCTTTACAATGAGATCATCTGGGCGCTGAAAAGCCCCTGCTTTCGCTCCTTGTCCTAGGGGTTTCTGCAGGTAACCAGGTCACTGTTCAGCACCATACAAACTGCCTACAGAAGAAAGGTTCAGCATAATGAAATCTGAGATCCAACTGTTGATTTTTTAACAGCCCGTTCCCTCACATCTCCACAAATGGTTAAGCATTATCTGAAGTGAGAGATCACCTGTAAGTATAACCCTAAGTAAATGGAGTTGATGCTACTAAGGCTGTCTCCAGATTACGGTGATTTGGATGGTGAGTGTTACTGTGAATTAACTAAAAAGCTATTAATAATAGATATGTTTTGTATATCCAGCCTCAAAACCTAGGAATCTTTTAAGCCCACAAAAGGGGTTACCTAAGCTCCCATATCAAAAAAGTCATCTTTATTCTCAAACACTGTTAAGAGTATTTTAATGATGCAATTATTTTCCCCATAATTCTTAGTTGTAGTCTTGCAGAAGAGAATGGAGAGAGGAAGAGGAGCATGTCCAGACTGGCTCGCCTAAGCATCCTACTGTATAAAGGTCTTGTGTTTTTAAAAAAGAGCATTTTGTTGTTATTTTAGATATTTAGAATATTTATTAATAATATTTACAAGATGAAGGACAAAAACCCCATTTAATCTCCTCTCATTCTTTAGAATGGATTCCACAAGACCCTTTTCTCAACAGGAGTAATGTTTGCTATGCCCCAAATTACTGAGGTGATACATATCCAGAATGAGCATCTCATACTTCCCTCTCAACATCTCTAAGGCTCTACAAATATAGAACAAGATGTGAATTTTTGCTCTCAATAACTGAAAACTTGTTCATGTCACAATTGAAAGAAAAAGTAAAATGTTTTCAGCCTTAGTAACACTCCCTTCTCACTCAGGGCTCAGTCTCTTGCAGTGACTCTGACAATGACTCACAGCCATGCTGAGTATGCAGGACGCAAAGGAGGAAGTATGAAAATAAAACTACACGTGGCATTTACAGCACAGAAGATATATTATCCAAACTACAATGAGTATTGAAGGATAGAAGCAAGATTTATGAGCTATTTAAAAATCATAAATGGTCACTAACTTTATCTAGGGGTGGGAGGGCATGACTGAGACCAGGCACCCCACCATTATTTCTTGGGGCAGGTGTGTTTTGCATGGGGGCACTAGACCCAGCTACTGACCCTTGTGCTATGTAAGCAATTACTGCTTAGAAAGGCTTCAAATAAACACTGAAATCCAAGTATAGTTTCTAAATAAAGTCTGTAGTTTTCCCTAATCCAATACAACTTTAATTACACATGACTCTTCTTAATTAAAAACATTCTATGTCTAACCAGAAATTTATAGGGTTACCCTGTCAATTTTGGAAAGGAAAAGATAATCATGAATGAGACTTCTGTTTAGTGAAAAGGTTTCAAAAGTGACAGAGGTACCCCAATTTGAACAACGTTTTACTGGAAATGTACTTAAGGAAACACCAAGTTTCAGAAGGTACCCAGAATCAACTCTACTCTCAAAAACAGAGACCAGGTTTGGATTCCTTTCTATTACATTTCTGAAAGACACAGGAACTTATAAATACTTCCTACAAGCACACAAAAGGTAAGCACTTAGCACAGAAGAGCAAGACAGCATGCTTACTTGATCAGCATTCCTTGATTGGGTAGTAATTCCAGATGGATTTTCCCACCTTCTTGAGTTCTTAAGTAGGCGAATTCCTCCAGCATATCGATATCTGCAGGCCAGATTCAGGTTAACCACATGTAGAAACAAGGTGCCCTGCTCTCTGAGATGTGGAACAGGCTTGCAGTGACTGCGTAACTTGCCCATGGCCAGCCCGCTAACTAGAGTCAGTACTGGAACCCGGGTCTGTCTTGTTGCCAAATTAGTGATTCTTATACTAACCAAACCACCTCATTAAGATAAATGTATTTCTCATACAGATGCTAATAAAGACATTCTGTATGGTCATAACAGCAAAACCTGTTTTTGGTTTTTTTTTTTAAGTAGGCTTCACGCTCAGCACGGAGCCCCACGTAGGGCTTGAACTCACAATCCTGAGATGAAGACCTGGGCTGAAATCAACAGTGGGACGCTTAACTAACTGAGCCACCCAGGCACCCCAGCAAAATCTTTTGTTTTCTTAGTAAGAAATGAAAGTGGCAGTGGTGTTGTATCCCCGAAAATAGTTAAGAAATCCTGCTCTAGGCACTTGGACAAAGACAGCACATTCCTCACACCACAGGTGGTCTTTCCCTAGGAAGAGTATGAAATACAACACTTCCTCCCTATTGTCAAAAACAACTGCTGGGCTACACGCATGTTTGGTGGGGACTCAGTGGCAGCTGTAACAGCTGTGACATGGTGCTATAACAGCTGACCCCGGGGGGACAGTCAGGGCCCTAAGAGAGGCCCCAGGAGGCCCTCGGCCAGTAGATGAAGGCCAATGAACTGCTATATTCTATGGCCTCACAGCCAATCTGGGCCTGTCAGGAACTTGAAGGCTATTAATTTAGGTATCTTGGGTATCTTCCCAGAAGTCGCTGCAAGTGGAAAATGTACTTGGGCTACTAATATTCCTGATTCATTGCATCACCTCTGTGAAGCCTTTTATGACTCTCATGAGACCAACTGCCACAGTCCCATTTTTAATCACCATTCTGTCTTTCTTTCCCCCAGAGAAAACCATTATTTCTACCTAGAATGGTTGATTTCTTGTACCATGTGTTCATTCTATAAAAAAAAAAAGTCAGAATTTCTTATGCTTAAATAAGAAAAAGGATACTTGTAACATAATTGAAAAAATTCTCATATTGGAAATTTCCTTGTTGGCAAATCTTATTGACAGCTTTCAAGAAGAGATTCTCTCCCCGTGGCCACTCTTGCTGAAGCAAGACGATCACATGCCCCAGTGCCATGTCGTCCCTGCTGTCTGTGAAAGCTCGCAGCTGCAAGACAAGGATTTGTGCAGACACAGAAGGAAAAGGAAATCATGGGGTGATCTTAAATATATCAAATATCACTTCCTTAAAAAATGCTGCTATATGGGGCACCTGGGTGGGTCAGTTGGTAGAGTGTCTGACTTTGGCTCAGGTCATGATCTTGTAGTTTGTGGGTTTGAGCCCCGCGCTGGGTTCTGTGCTGACAGCTCAGAGGCTGCAGCCTGCTTTGGATTCTGTGTCTCCTTCTCTCTCTGCCCCTCCCCTGCTTGCACTCTGTCTCTCTCTCAAAATAAAGATTAAAAAAAATGAAAATGTGTGATATCAAGAACAAAACAGAATACCTGCTTGCTATGCAAACATCACAACTGCCTTCTGATGGGGGTGGGTCCTAACCAAAGAAACCTCGGTTCCCTCTGTGCTGTGAACAAGGTCTCTGGCAGCGCACTCCGTGAGCATTGTGATGGGAGCTGGATGTGCATGGTGGGCTGGAAGCTTTGACTTTGGGAAAAGGGCAACAGAAGTTGAGTCGTTCTGTATATCAGAGAGAGGAATTTGGGGATTTCTTTTAAGGGGACGGTTGTGGGCCAGGGTGGGCAAGAAGCCTTGTAGGAGAGGAGGGTGTGAGGAGAACATGGACTGGGGAGAAGAAAGGCACTGAGCAACAAAGAAGGAAGCAGGAGTGTGAACTGGAGAAACGGCAAAAGAACTTTTTGTTCTAAATGAGCAGCAAAAAAAAAAAAAAAAAAAATGAGCAGCGAGGCTTCAAATCACACTTCAAATGGTTTCTGTCTCCCCAGGTGATTCTGACCATGAGTTAAGTCTGGGAATTATGGCCCTAAAGCAGAGACCCAATACTGCTGTTCTCCTGCTCACAAGCCTTGGTGAAATGCAGGCCGAGGCTCCGCTCCACCTGCAGCCACAGGCCTGGCGTTCTTCTGACGATCTTTAAACTGGCCCAGTGGTCATCTGGTGGTGGTCATCCTAATGCCTGGAATGCTTTTACCCCCCACATCTTTAGGATAATAAACTTACATCCCTCTACGAACCCAATGGCATTTGTATTCTCTTCTTCTAGCCAATACATTCTGACATACGTTAATGCATAAAGTATTTACTGAACATCACTATGGGCAAGGATATTTGCATAACTGTCCCACTATTCTTTGTAAACTGCTCAAGGATGGGGGTCATCTCCTACTCATTAGTGCCTAGTACAGTTCACAACTAGTATTTGTCAATTCCTAGCTCATGTAATCTCCCCACTACACCAAGTCACTCTAGATCATCACAGCAATGTTCCAAATTAAATTTCTTTAATGCCAATCAACTTTCAGCTTACCTTAAAACAAGCTAACATTAAATGCAGGCAGTACGGCATGATGGCCTTACTGGTACAAGGCAGAAGCTTCAGGTCTGAACCTAATAAAAAGTCCACAATATGTTTGTTATTATTGAAGAAAACAGCTTTGAAAAGCAAATGTTTAAGACTTTTTCCAGAAAAAAAGATAAGCAACAGTCATATGACTTCAAATATAGTTAAACCATGATTATATGTAGTGATGATGAAATTGGTTTTTTGAAGGGTCTCTGGATTTCACTTATCAATCTTCTTTCCTAACCCTGCTTAAATACTTTTTATAAAACATTTCAAATGTATAGAAAATTACATAAAGAATATTACAAATACCACTGTGATCAACACTCAGCTCTATAAAATGTTAACATTTTGCTTTAAAGATTTTATATAAAATATCACAAATTCAGTTGAAGCCTCCTGTGTACCTTTTCAGACCATGTCCTCTTCCATCACCCTAATGTAACTATTATCCTGAATGTGATGTTTTTCATTTCTATGCAACAAGAAGAAAGTTTTGCAAGTTCTCAGTTTACTAAATAAATGGCATCATATTCTATGCATCCTTCTGAAAACGGTTTTTGGTACTAATACCTATAGTTCTGACAGTTTTTACTCTTTATGTATTATTCTGCTATTTACATATGCCACAATTCATTTATCCATTCTTTTATGGGGGACACTGAGCTATCCAATTTTTCACTATTACAAACAATGCTGAAATAAACATTCTTATATACATTTTCTTGTGCACTTGTGGAAAAAAAACTTCAGGCAATAATTTTCCAACCAAGACCTTAATCCTTTCCTTTATGGTGTATGCTCTTTATATCCTAAATCCTTCTCTACCCTGAGGACAAAAGTAGCAAGAAATAATGGAGATGTTATGCACACATATTTACACATGTTTATGTATCTAAAACAAAAGGTTCATTGAACAAAAGGTTCAATTTAGCCTTTGTACAGGAGATGCACTCATTTTAATGATACTATTAGACTCTACGTCATTAAAAAAGAAAACATCTGGTTGAAATTCATGACCCAGTGGGTAAGGACCCAAGTTGGAAAGGCACTGATCTAAGAAATTTAACTAGAAGAGGTATACAACTAGGTAATGAGATGTTCAACTGCAACAGCTAAATTGGTCTCCAAAGTGTTGGTGTGAGTTTATATACCTTCCAGAAGCAGACAGGCAATGTGTGTCTTCATATCCTGGTAACCAGGGTTGCTACTCTCTAATCCCTGCATTCTGATGTGTGTGAAATGGTAGCTTACTGTTTTAATCTGAAGTCCCCATATTGCTAATAGGTTAAAAGTTTTCTTTTTTTTTTTTTTTAAAGTTGAACCTATGAACCCACAAGATCATGACCCGAGCCAAAATCAAGGGTCGGATGCTTAACTGACTGAGCCACCGAGGGGCTCTGAGCGTTTTTTCAAATAGTTTGTGGCCATTTGGATTTCTGCTTCTGTGAATCTGTTCGTATTCTTTGCCTGTTTTTCTGTGAGGGGTTGGTTGGTTGTTTCTCACTGGTTTGAAGGAGCTGTTTCAAAATTCTGGAAGCTCACTTTTTGTTGATTCTGTGTGCTGGACAATTTTCTTACAGTCCATGGCTTAGCCTTTCACTTTGATGACACTATCTTCCATTTGTATTTTAATTTTACTGGGACTAAATTTATGTTGTATGCTTTCTGTAGCCTAAATCCTTCTCCACCTAGAAGGCACAAAGAATCTTTTCTGTATTTTCTTCTAGAAGTTTAGAAGTTTTAGTTTCCATTTTTAAATCTTAAAATTTAAAGAATTTTTGTGTAGTGTGAAGAAGGGATCACATTTCTGTTGTTTTTACATTTGGATCAATTATCCCAGCACCACTGATTAGATAAATTCACTCTTCCTCCACTTAATTGCAATACCACGTGCTTCTCGGTTCTCTATTCCATCAGTCAATTTCTATGCCAATACTACACTATCTTTATTACTGTAGCTTTAAAATAAGTCTTGATGTCAGCTTGGTCCAGTCTTACCCACTAGACCTGCTTCTGTTTCACAGAGATACTTAATTTTCAAGGGGTCTGAGCTATTTCTTTCTTTCTTTTTTTTTAAGTCTCCCAAGTACCTTAGAGAGCTTCAATAATGATCAAAACTGTCATGCTTTTGTCTTCTAGGAAATTTTTAGTGTCTTAATAAATCTACCTACTAGTCGCAAAGACCTTTTCTTATAAAAAATGTTATTGTTTTAACTTTTCCATTTAGTCTCGGCCCCATCTCAGCTTTCCTTTCTCCAAAGAATTACTCTGGTGTCTTCACTAAAAATCACCTGACCATATTTGTGTGGGTCTCTCTGGGTTCTCCATTCTTCTGCCCATACTGTTTGGATAACTGTAGCTTTACTTAAAAGTCTTGCTATCAGGGGGCACCTGGGTGGCTCAGTCAGTTGAGTGGCTGACTTTAGCTCAGGTCATGATCTCACAGCTCATGAGTTTGAGCCCCACATTGGGCTCTGTGCTGACAGCTCAGAGCCTGGGGCCTGCTTTGCATTCCGTGTCTCCCTCTCTCTCTGCCCCTCTCTTGCTCGCACTCTTTCTCTCTCTCAAAAATAAATAAACATTAAAAAAAAAAAAAAAGTCTTGCTATCAGGTAGGGTAAGTTGCCCAGTTTTGTTAGTCTTTTTCAAAACTGTTTTGGCTATTCTAGGTTGCACTTCTATATAGATTTTAGAATCAAGCTTGTCTGGGGGCACCTAGGTGGCTCAGTCACTTGAGCATCTAGCTCTCGGTTTTGGCTCAGGTCATGATCTCATGGTTCTTAAGTTCAAGCCCCGCGTCAGGCTCTGTGCTAACAATGCAGAGCCTACTTGGAATTCTCTCTCTCTCTCTCTGCCCCTCCCCTTCTCTCAAAATAAAGAAATAAAAAAAAAAAAAGTCTGATGGGATTTTAATTGGGATTGCATTGAATCTGTACACACATTTGAGGAGGACCAGAACCCTAAAACATCGGAGTCTTCTGATCTATGAACATAATTTTGCATACTTTTCAATACATTTATCCCTAAGTATTTTATGTTTTTTGATATTATTCTATTTGGAGATTCCTTAGACTTTTCTTTTTTTTTTTTGTTTTAAGTTTAGCTATTTTGAGAGAGAGAGAGAGAGAGAGAGAGAGGGAGAGAGAGAGAGAGATCACACACGTGAGTAGGAGAGTGGCAGAGAGGGAGAGACAGAATCCCAAGCAGGCTCTGTGCTATTAGTGCAGGGCCTGATTCAGGGCTCAGTCTCACCAACTTAAGATCACGACCTGAGCCGAAATCTAGAGTCAGACACTTAACTGACTGAGCCACCCAGGCACCCCCCCTTAGGTTTTTCTAACATAGCCACATATGTTGCTGCAAATAAAGGCAGTCATATCTGTGAATGAAGATAACTATTTTTCAATCTTTATACCTTTCCTTTTCTGCCTATTGTACTGGCTAGAATCTCTAGTATGTTTAATTGAAGTGGTAAGAGGAGATAGATACTCTTATTAAATTGTTGCTGATCTTGGGGAAAGCATTTGATATTTCATAGTTAAGAACGATGTTGAGGAACATGTTTCTAGTTTGCTAAGATTTTTTAATAATCATGAATAAATGCAAACATAACTGCATAAATGCATATAGATGCATTTCTATCTGCATCTATTAAGAAAATTATGATTTTTCTCCTTTAATATATTAAAGTGGTAATATTACAGGGACTGATTTTCCTATGTTAAACCACTTTTGCATTTCCAGTATACTTGGATATGTATTACCCTTCTTATATACTGCTGTATTCTATTTGCTAAGACTTTGAGGATTTTAGAATCTATGTTTATGATGGATACTGGCCTTTAATGTTCTCTTCTGGTAATGCTCTTACACGATTTTGCTGTTAGGGTTATGTTGGCCTTAAAAACTGAATCGGGAAGTGTTCTCTTTTACTCTATTTTCTCAAAGAGTATGTGTAAGATTGGTGTTACTTCTTCCTAAGTGCTTGACAGAATTCATCAGTGTAGCCAATTCATCAGTGAAGCCATTCAGATCTGCAGTCTTGTGGGAAGGTTTTTGATAACAAATATAATTTCTTTGATAGATGTAGGAACATTTATATTTTCTATTTCATCTGTGTCAGTTTTGATTAGTTGTGTTTTTCAAGGAATTTTTCCATTTCATTAAGTTGTTGAATTTATTGGCATAAAGTCATTAATAATTTATTCTCCTAGTGTCCTTTTGATTTCAGTAGGATCTGTAGTGACATTCCTGCTATTGGTAATTTGTGCTTTATTCCTGATCAATCTTGTTAGGAGTTTATCAATTTTATTTTTTTTTCAAAAAACCCAACTTTTAGCTTCATTAATTTCCTCTATTTCATTTTCTATTACATTGATTTCTACCATTACAATTATTTCCTGTCTTCTATTTTCTTTGGGTTTAACTTGCTTATCTTTTTCTAACTTCTTTTTTTTTTAATTTAAGTTTATTTATTTTTGAGAGAGAGAGAGAGAGAGAGAGAGAGAGAGAGAGAATGAGAGAGAATGAGAACACAAGTGGGGGAGGGGCAGAGAGAGAGAATCCCAAGCAGGCTCTGTTCTGTCAATGCAGAACCTGATGCGGGGCTCTAACTCACAAATGGTAAGATTATGACCTGAGCTGAAATCAAGAGTTGGACGCTTAACTGTCTGAGCCACCCAAGCGCCCCTCTTTTTCTAATTTCTAAGTATTACAACTAAATTTACATAGTTTTACAATCAATGTGCTACTTGAGGTGAAGCTCAAAATAGCCTACAAGCGATATGCCAGGAAACACTTCTTAACGAATCATCTGCAAATTTTCCGAGAATTGATAAAGATAGGAAAAGGAATTATCAGATATTCTTCAGAGATAACAAACTCAGGAAGTGAAGAGAATTTTGGAAGAAAGACAGATTTGCAGCTGCTTATGAAATCAGTGCCAAGGACAAGCTTGGCAAGGGATTAACTTTTTATATAGTCTGTCAAACCCTGCAGATCATGTATCATCTCATCAGGAATTGTAAAGAATTTTCCAGCCTTGGGTAAAGCCATTTTTACAAAATAAGAATAAAACTTGTCACTGTACCTTTTCTAAATTTGGGCTTTATTTTTGAGGGTTCTTCCTGTGATTTGCCTCCATCTTGAATGGGGAGTACCATGTAGCACATCAAATCAAGGACTTTTTCACATGTCATCTAAAGAAGATCAGATGAAAAGGTACTAATCTGAAATTTTCTCACTGGAAGTAAATCAACATAACAACTAACATACTTATAGCATACAACAGGGCAATGTGTGTACATGTAGGTCTACAGTGCGGCCTCAAATTTTTAAATTTTTTTTTAAAGTTTTATTTTTATTTCTGAGAGAGAGAGAAAGAGCACAAGTGGGGCAGGGTCAGAGAGAGAGAGAGAGAGACAGAATCTGAAGCAGGCTCCAGGCTCTGAGCTGTCAGCACAGAGCCTGATGCAGAGTTCGAACTCACAAACCACAAGATCATGACCTGAGCTGAAGTCAGACGCTTAACTGACTGAGCAACCCAGGCACCCCTCAAGACTATTTATGGGACCATCACTGTTTGCTCAACAGCAAACGTAGAAAAAGTTAAGATTAAATATAGGTACTAGACTTTTGAGGGAATAATAACTCCTTCTTTGCTGTTAAAACAAAAGAACAAAAATTAAAAATTAGTCAAGTATTACCTAAACTACCTATGTGTTTAACAGCACAGTGGCATCCAAAGGAAGAATATCCCAGTCTTAAAGACATTTACTACCTCAATGAAGAGAAAAGTCAACAAAATGGGACACAGAGTAGTGGATTAAATGGTATGATCTAGAGCATAATTTAAAATGAAGGAGAAATATATATAAGCTAAACTAGCTGGAAACAGTTTATGTAGGAAGGTTACCTTCACCAAGTTTTAAAGGGGGGCAATGATTTGAAATGTGGAAAAGAGAAAAAAGCAGTTTCAGAGGAGAGAAAGATGTGGGGAAGGGCTGGGTATTGTTTAAGTGAAAGGAGGGCGTGGTTTAGGAAATACACAAAACTGGTCCGAAGCTGCACTGGTGCTGAGGGAAGCCTCAAGTGCCACACTGAGCAGGCTGGTCTCCATCCACAGACAGTAAGCCATCACCTACGGTCTACCTGTCCAATTCTAATGTTAACAACTAGATTCCACTTAGGGAGCATGTTCTATGTGTCAGGCACAACCCTCTCATCATCCTCATTCTACAGATGAGGAAGTGCAGTGTTAAACCCATGCCTCTTAACCTTTTTCATGTCTTGGCACATTCAGAAAATATCTGTAAGGCTGCTCAGAGCTGGCAGTACTAACCTGGAGGCTCCAGCTGCCTTAAGCCACTAACTAAAAGGGTCAGTATCTTGGCACATCCAGAACTCACCCATGGCCACAAGGGTGTGAAGCTCTAGCTTCAAGAGCTCAACAGCTCGGTAGTTAAAAACTTGAACACTGGAATTAGAAAGCTTGGTGAGGTAACTTGGCCCAGGTTACAGAGCTGGCAAGTGGGAAGGCCAGGATGTGTACTCCAGAGACATATGCTACCATCCTTCAATGCCCACCTCCAGCCAATCTTTTTTGTAAATCCCTCCTTGACTACATGGACCCTGGTGAAAACTCCCTTCCCTGAATGCCTACTGTGCATATGTCAGGGGCATACCACTTAATATCTGACTTTTAACTGTCTTATATAAATACTTGCACTTTTCTCTGTAACTCAAATTATATGTCCTGAATGCAGGGATCCCACATTCCCCACACTCTGCTTATATTTTCCACCCCAGCACGTGGCTCAACTCTGGGCACTTTGGAAGTCAATATTTCAATTAAGTGGAATGATGACAGCAATAGGAAGCAACGACCGTTAACTTAGAGATAAAAAAAAATTACAGGCAAAAAACTTAGTTCAGAGCCATTGATTAGGATGGTGGCAAAGGAAATAAAAGGCACTACACCAAAGACATTAGCTTCATACTGGAAGAATCAAAAAGATTAGCTAGAGTAAGAGGCAACCACGATTTGAGAGTTTCGCATCTACGGGCCAGAGAACAAGGGAAACTCACACCTGGATGTGATGGGTCTGAGCTGAAGACAGACAGCTGAAGGCAGCTGAGATTCAGGAATAAGTTATAAACCAAAGAGGTAGGCCTAACTGCGATCAGCTTTAATGGAAGTCCTCAAAGAGAATGAATTTGCCTACCTTACTTAAATCTACCCGTTTTATATTCCCTAATACAATGCTGAACAGCAGTGCCTTGTGTAACTGTCTAATTCTGTATGATATATGAATATCTATGTGAGTAAATAATATGTTTTGTTTTAAATTCTCAGAAGGAATTTACTAAAACTTACAATTAGGTACCTAATAGTTACATAAATGATGGCAGAAAAGTATTTTCAATTTTCAATGCACATACTTTACATACTAATTGTTTCTTCCTACATGATGAATTATAAATTGTGTTTCAAAGTTTAAGTTTAAAAACCTAATTTGGGGTTACTAATCACAAAGTAATCAACTTAACATATAGAGAGATGAGAAGAAATCAGAGTTTGTGTGTTAAGTTGTGGTCCTGAATTTATACAGTACCCATGTTTATATAAAGAATGTGCTTATCACTCAGTTCAAACATTTATTAAGTATCAAAGCTGTGCAAACCACTGTGGCAGGTGTTATGAGGGACTCAAATGTAAAGAACAGGGTCCCCACCCTGTGGTAGCAGGGGCTCACAATCATGAAGGAAACAGACCTGGAATACCCCATGAGGTATAATCATCATGTAAAAAGCAAATTTGAGACTCAGATAAGCTATGGAAATCCTCCCTTTCCTACTTAGTATATGCCTCTTCTGTCCAAGTACAATAGGACTGATTCTGCTCTAAAGGGATTCCAGATAAGAAAGTAAAGAAAAAAAAATCATCCTCCAATAAAATGGAATCTGAAAAGTACTGAAGTCTATTTCAGGAAAGCTGTAAGTAAACAGAAAACGGAGTAAAACAAAATCATCAAGATTTTCATCAGCAGATTAGTTGATTAAAATCTAGGCAGAAAGACCCTTTTTCAAATAAACATGCGCTGTATTAAAAGCCCACTATAGGAAAAAGAGGAAGCCCCAGGGAAGCTTAGTGAATGAGGGTCCCCGTGCAAGGCACACACTACTCACTCTGTACTCTCCTAGAGCGAAGTGGCAAGTCGCTAGCTGGATGAGTGCTCGCTGATGCTCCAGGGTCCCCTGTCCCGTGATCTGTGGCTGAGGAAGTGATCCCTGGAGAGCTGCTAAATGATGCAGGCTGGCTATTGCTTTTTTATATTGACCCTAAAAAAGACATAACAGCGAGGAGGTGAAAAACACTGCCATTTAAATAAATCTCCAGAGTTAATTAAGCAAGCAGCAAGCAACTCCAAATAAGGTAGCTCTGCTTGATCATCAGAGGAGGAAAGAGGAGACTTAGCAATAATCAAACCAACTTACTTAAAGAAAGATGGGGGGTTCTCAATGGAGGTACTTTACACATACAAAGAGTTTTCTCTCTGGTCTTAATTCCCTTTTTTTTTTTTTTTTTTTTTAATGTTTATTTATTTTGAGAGAGCGAGATAGTGCGTGAGCAGGGGAGGGGCAGAGAGAGGGAGACACAGAATCTGAAGCAGATTCCAGGTTCCGAGCTGCCAGCACAGAGCCCGACGCGGGGCTTGAGCTCATGAACCACGAGATCATGACCGGAGCCAAAGTCGGACCCTTAACCGACTGAGCCACCCAGGTGCCTCCCCACCGCCCACTGCTTTCAGTTTATTTAATGATTTTTTAGTACCCTCTACACTCAAAGTGGGGATTGAACTCATGACTCCAAGATCCAGAATCACACGCTCTACTGACTGGGTCAGCCAGGCACCCTTGGTCTTAATTCTTAATACTAAATAAAATAACACCAACTTTTGGATAACGTACATTTTGGATATACCATTTCTTATAAATATTTTACTACTAATACCATCTCTCCTTTACGTAGGATGGAAGCAGCACCCTGTCCATTTCAACAATGGAGGCTGGGAGCTCTGTACCCCCTTAGGGAATTTGCTCTCTCCCTTCCAGGCATAAGGAGAGCCAGGCAGAAGGCCTCCATCACAGTGCAGACAAGGAGGGTGGGAAGTATTCATTTTTTATTGAAAAGTAAAAATCTTACTTTTACAGAGGGGTGTGGCTGGACATCACAAAAGTAACACAGAAGATGCAGCCTTGTCATTTTGGGGTTATTTTGAAATGAAAGACACAACATGTCTTCAGAGCATGACTAGTCTACAGAAGAAACACGCACACCTCGCATGCTACAGTCGGTTCACAGTAATAGTCATTCTATACAAACACAGGAACTTAAATCATACATCACATTACCTGATAGATGATCATATCAGTGAGGAAGATTCTTAACCAAAGCCAAGTATCTGTCTTCCATGCCAAACAAATTCTTGTAAATTCTGAGAATTCAGAAGAAAATTTACCAAAAACATGTTAACAGAGAAGCAGAAAACAAAACAAACCCAGCAAAACAACAGAGAAAAACTACCAAAAAATGGATAGCAACTATAGACTTTGATTTCTAAAACAATGGTCTAGAATTTCGGGTGCCTGAGTGGCTCAGTCAGTTGAGCTTCTGACTTCCCCTCAAGTCATGATCTCACAGCTGGTGAGTTCAAGCCACTCCTCGGGCTCTGTGCTGACAGCTCAGAGCCTGGAGCCTGCTTCAGATTCTATGTCCCACTCTCTCTTTGTCCCTCCCCCAATCACGTTCTGTTTCTCTCTCTCTCAAAAATAAATAAACAAAAAAACAATGGTCTATAATTTCAATTAGACAGTGAAGTTAGAATATAATACACAAGCAGTATTTTCACTAGGCACCAACAATTATTAAGCACATACAATGTCCCAAGAGCTGTTCAAAATACAGTTCACATATTATCTCATTTATCTTGTAAATAACTTTGCTCACCTCAGAAAAAGGTATTGTTTTATTTTCACCCAGTTAAGATAACAAAGATATAACACTAAGAGTTCTACTCATTTTTTAAAAAGTCAATTTACAAATAAAGAAAAATCCCCTCCAAAGGTCAAGGTCACATACATGTTTATAATTCTAGAGGCAACCGAAGAAACCAAGTGATGCTATATTTACTCAGAAAAAATGAAAATGACATGACACATCTGATCATGGGTTCTGTACAGGTATGTGATGCAAGTGGGCCAAGGGATGAAGGTCCACTGGCCAGAAGGAAAGTAAAGAGCCTTGGTTCCAAATTACAGTAAAAATACATTGGTTAGCAAAGTGCTACTGATTTCTAAGTAATGTTGAAATACTTTTTAAAAAACACGTCTATTTGTTTGACACAGAGAAAAAGAGCACATGCACATGTTGGGGAGGGACAGGGAGACAGTGAGAGAATTCCAAGCAGACTCCGCGCTGTCAGTGCAGAGCCCAGTTTGGGGCTTGAACTCAGGAACCATGAGATCATGACCTGGGAATAAATCAAAGAGTCCAGGGCTTAACTGACTGAGAGCCATCCAACTGCTCCTGAAATACTTAATAACTGTAAAACTTCCCCTAGTTTTAGGTCTATTCTCAAAGGAAAACAATCTTTCTGTAGTGTGAGTTTTTCAGGTAATAGAGTTAATGCAGATAAAAATAGCATTACCTTTTGTATGCTTGGCTACACTACTTAAGGAAGATACAAGGCAGTAGAAGAACCAAAAGCACAAAACAAACAAACCCAGCAAGAAAAAGAGGCCAGCAATACAAATGTTAAAAGACCTAAAACTCTCCCTGACACTCCACCCCAACCCTGATTATAATTATACTCAGAGTAGGGGCACCTGGGTGGCTCAGTCAGTTAAGCCTCCGGCTCTTGATTTTGGTTCAGGTCATGATCTCACGGTTCCGGAGTTCGAGCCCCTCACAGGGCTCTACCCTAACTGCACGGAACCTGCTTGGGATTCCTCTCTCTCTCTCTCTGTGCCCCTCCCCTGCGTGTTCACAGGCTCTCTTTCTCTCTCAAAATAAGTAAACTTTAAAAAAAAAACCACTCATAGTAAAAGCTAAGAGGTAAATGGTTATTTGATTAATAACTGATTAGATGTCCTACTCAAAAAGAATCCTATAAAACATGTCAACTACTGTAATCAATTTAGTTAGCCATGTCTTATTTCAAGCAGAATAATGTTTTTATTAGCACACTCACCTTATATAAAAATTAAACAGCACCAATACAACAGCATGTTCTTACCCTTGTCAAGGAATTCTAGGGAGTAGAGCAACTCCCAGCTCTCCCTGGCCAGCTTAAAGCTTTCTAGAACTTCAATGGAGTTAGCAAGCTCTGCTTTATTGACTACAATGTGACGATTCCTTCCTTTTGCCGAACAGTCTTCATCATCCGAACTCTGTTTAGAGAAGGTGAAGAATAGGACTAACTTAGTTATGTATGCGTGACCCTTCAACAGCATGGGTTTGAATGACACAGATCCATTTATACACAGATTTTTTTTACAGTACAGCAGTGTAAATGTTTTTTCTCCTCATGATTTCCTTAATAACATTTTTTTCTCCAGCTTATTTTATTGTAAGAATACAGTATATAATACATAACACATAACAAATACAGAATAACCAACTACTTATGTTGTTGGTAAGGCTTCTGGTCAATAGTAGGCTGTTAGTAGTTAAGTTCTGGGAGGAGTCAAAAGTTATACACAGATCTGTGACTGTGTAGGGCGCATAGGGCTGGCGCCCCTAACCCCCTTGTTCAAGGGTCAGCTGCACTGGTGTGTTATTATATTTGTTGCCACCAATTCTGATTACCATATGGACTTTATCAAAGGATACTATCCTGAGTATAACTTTTGAATTTAACAATTTAGCTTTAAAAATTAATGTAAATTTTCCATCTTTTCACTCTTACACATTCAATTTTTACCTTAAAAATTAAGCTTATTTTTTTTTAAATTTTTTTTTACATTTTTATTTATTTTTGAGAGACAGAGACAGAGCGCAAGTGGGGGAGGGGCAGAGAGAGAATGAGACACAGAATCCAAAGCAGGCCCCAGGCGCTGAGCTGTCAGCACGGAGCCCGATGCCGGGCTTGAACCCACGAACCGTGAGATCATGACCTGAGCTGAAGTCAGACACCCAACTGACTGAGCCACTCAGGTGCCCCTAAGCTTATGTTTTTCTCATGATAAATTCTAAGCTTATGTTGCTTTCAAGTAAAGCTCCAATAGTTTAAAAACATTATCAGTGTTATAAAAGCCCCAAATCAGATTTTTATATTCAGAGATAAAGCTTAAGTAGCATCTGTTTTATAGTTTACTTTCCCCCCCAATATGTGACATCATTTAATTTGCTTCCAAATAAGTTTGTCATGTCGTGGAATAAAATTAAAGCCCAAATGCCCTAAGAATTGAGAGAAATGAGTTATTTTTTTGTTCCCTAGATATATCTTCTCCTGTGGCCACCACTCTCTTTGGCTCTGCTCCCCCAATGCAAGGTGTCGGCCAGGAATTATGCTTAACAATAATACTTATCTATTAATGCCTTCTGTATTTTACAAAAGAGTTCTACGTTTCTTGTTCTTCATCTCCAGAAATATTTAGCCAAAGAAAAGAGAGGTCTCAGAGAATTGCTTGTTGTAAGTGTTGTAAGTGCCAGTGAGCATGGTTAGACATTTTGCCAAAAAACAGTAAAGGTAAAACAGCTCCATTTAATTTTATTTTGCTGAGAATTTCTTGACTCTTTTATTCTATCTAGGTTATTTTGCCAACTTAATGACCCAAATTAAATTCTCCCTGCAAATTTTTACATCACTAAGATCATTTAAAAATATGTACAAATATTTTAGCTAAAAACTCAATTCCTCAAGCTAATCTCAGAAAAAACAAGTCCTTCACTCCCACCTTTCTTCCCCTCAGACTTAGTATCCTCCTGCTACTCCTGATGCTTGGGGATCCTCCCTACCCACTCTATTTAGCTGCCACATTCTTATCCTCCCTCAGTAATGACACATACCCCATCCCTTTCACAATCAAAACCTGCTAGGCATCTTATTTTTTCAGGGTCCAGCTCCTTGCCACATGTTGCCAATCTAATAAGATACACTGATATGAATGGGGTAGGCACTGGTGTTGCAACTTAGAGAAAACATTCCTGTCTCAAAATGAGATCGGGAGTTTATGGAAGGGACCTCAGATGTGGTGGGAATAGTATGGAGTTCTAAACAGTTTCTAGAATTTAGAGAAATTACTTTCGAAATGCAAAAGTAGCCTCTGAAGTTCCGAGGGAATGCTGTAAGCAAGAATCCTGACTACAGGGAACACACACAAATGTGTGCGGGTGGAGAACTTATTGCCCGTGGGAGAGGACAGCCCCCAGCTCCAGCCACCTGACATGTCACATGAGCCAAGGAATTCAGCTGGGTGGAGAATGCACACCCATCTCAGGTGAGCAGCCTCTGCCCCGCTCCAAATATGTGCCAACGTTAGGGGCCAGCGTATCAGATACTGTTGTGAGAAATCTCCCAATTTTTTGACGATTAAAAGAAACAAAACACTACAACAAGATGAGCTGATAAGCTGAACTTTGGGCCATCGGATATGTCCTCTGTTGTGATGGCACACACAGACCTGGCAGGGAAGGAGGGGGGTTGGGGGGGTGCAGACTGTGGCACAGAATGAAAACCAGGAAGAAATCAGGAGAGTAAAAACAAAAATAGATGGAAACACAGATTGGCTGGAGAGCCACAGTATGAGAGCAGGGCCTGCCAGGTGACACATGACAGGTGAAAAACAGGAGGAACCAGAGGGCCAGAGGGTTTAAGGAGGCTGCAGAGGGACAAAAGTCTGGGCCTACAGCTAAGAGACTAGCACACAGCCTGCCAGAGAGAAGTACTCCAACCCTAGAGCACAGCCCAGGGGCAGAGGTCCAGGGGTAGGAAGGGGCTCAGAGCACTGAAGGATGCAAAGGCCTGATCAGTAACTGCCTTAAAGCCAAAGTGAAGAGTTTGGCTTTTATTCTGAGCATGATGGGAAGCCACTAGAGGTGGTAAAGGAGTGATGTCTGCTTCATGTCTTTAAAACGTCACTAAGCCTGCTGGGTAGAGAAGAGAGTTGGCAGGGAGCAAGAGGGCAAGCAGGAAGAGGATGATCCTGATGATATACGAAAGACTGGGATGCCTTGGACAGGGAGGAAGTGGTGGAGATGGAGAAACAGACTGAGAGCCATGTTATTTATACTGATTTATATGGGACATGTCATTGCTTTTAGCTAAAACCAGTATTATTACAACCTATTATTACATGGCAGGTATCTGTGGTCTTAACGTGACACACCCAGATAAACCACGCACTCATGGAAACCAAAAGGGAGAGTGAACGAGTTATCCCTCCTGGGAATGTCAGCAAAGAAGGAAAGAGTAGGTACCTAGCAGCCTTAGGAATCTTTTTAAAGCATGACTCAGAGGGCATCCAGGAAAGTCTGATTGGCACAGAGTTCTCAAAATGGGGTTCAGGGTTGGATTTCAAAGCATCTCTCAACCTCTGAAATTATTTGTAGAACAGTAAATGTGTGCATTTTTCTGTGGGAGGAAACAAATGAATTTACCCTAAGGTTTAATAACCTTAAAAGCCTTCAGAAGGCTTGGTCTTCCCTGCTCCATTCTATCTCATACAATCTATAAAAACATCAAATTAAACTGACATTTTTTTAAAAATTAAAAAAAATTTCTTGAGAGAGAGTGTCAGAGTGTGAGCAGAGAAGGGGTGGAGAGAAAGGGAGACACACAATCCAAAGCAAGCTCTAGGCTCTGTCAGCGCAGAGCCCAACGTGGGGCTCGAACTCACAAACTGTGAGATTGTGACCTAAACTGAAGTCAGATGCTCAACTAACTGAGCCACCCAGGCACCCAGATTAAACTGATCTTAAGGCACATTATCTCCTCATGCCCCGGTCTAGTAAATGTTACTTAGGGGCTGAAGAAGTAGTGAGGGGACTGAAAGGAGGAGAGGGGACAGGAAGTAGGTGAAACTCTTGGCTCCCCTGAGGTATTCACCTGGAGCAGGGATTAGCAAACTGTGACCTGCAGGTCAAATGCTCCTTTAGTAAATAAAGTTTTATTAGAACACAGCCACTTCATTTGTTTACTATTGTCTATCGCTGTTTTTTTGTATTGTAACAGCAGAGCTGAGTAGCTAGCTGCAGTAGAGACTGTTGAGCCTCTAAAGCCTAACCTACTTATTACCTGGCCCTTTACAGAGAAATTTCGCTGACTCCTGACCTAAAGCATCTCCACTGGGCCTCCACTAAAGCTTTTCTTGAAAGGATTCCTCTGCATTAAAATTAAATTTAGAAATCACTGTCCCGTCCAGGCCTGCTGCCTGGCCTAATCAGAAGACCAGTGGTTCTTCACATTCTCCAGCCTCTTGCATCTTGTGCAAACTGTCTACTCTTCACAAATTTCACCCCCCAATTGCAAATGACAAAATGCTATACATCCTTCAAGGCTGATTTCAAATGCTGACCTCCTTCATGAAACCTTTCTGACATGTCCCCTTGGGTTGTAATTACTTCTTAGCTGGAACACCTCAGCACTTTCCATTCTGAGGCCAGGACTCAGCATAGCACTCTGTCTAGACGTTCAATGCAGTTCATTTGCCTTTGCTTTTTACATTTGATGTCATGCCATCAAAAGAGGTAGAATTAACTTATACCAGGGTTTCTCAACATTTGCCTTTTAGGCTGGACAACTCTTTGTCGTGGGCCTGTCCTGGTCACTCTGGCATGGTTAGCGGCATCTCTGGCCTCTACATGGTAGATATTAATAGCAATTCCTCCACACCAAGCCGTGGAAATAAAAAAATGTCCCCAGACACTGCCATATGTCCGGGGGGGAGGGGGAGGGCAGCAAAATCACTTTAGTTGAGAACCGCTGATTTATACGGTAATTATGACGAAAAGCCCCAACAACTTTATCAATTCAGCTCCAAAGCTATATTTTACAAAGACTCATTTCCAGTAAACCATAAACATATAATCTGTTAATAATCATATCTGAAAGGATTACCATGGTTTTTTCTCTTCCCTCAGCTAGTTTCCTCTTTTTATGTATATGTTTGTTACGATCAATTTCTACATCACCATACACATTTGATACATCCTCAAGAAGAACCAGTGGAACTTGGCTTGGGGCATTAGGACCTATGGATGGGGGGAAACACCAACACTTAAAAATGCGGCAAGGAAAAGAAAACAATATCAGGTAGAAGTTTACTCAGTTGTAAATACAGGTCATTAAAAAGTATGTTCAGTGTGATCCCAGTTAGGTAGACAAACAAGTGTGCAAGAATAAGAAAAAAGACTATACAGATATACACCAAATAGTTAATAAAGGTTCTCTCTCAATGACAGATTATAAATCAAAGTTCCTTCTTTGTTATTTGTTCTTACTTATCTAGAAATTTTTTATAGCTATCATGAATCATAAAATTAGCAAAAAACACTAAGAGTGTATTATATGTACAATACATTATAGCTACAAATTCCAAACAGTATCTAAATATATGAAAGGCTATAAGGCAATACACAAAAATGAGAGTAGTTATATTGGATGGGTAGGTGATTTCATGCTCTTATTTTTCTATTTTTCATGTTTTATATGAATTTATATGCAAATATATTACTTAAAAAATCTCTGTCTACTGCAAAGTCTTTGTGAAATCTACTTTAACACTTTGCTACATCTGCTGCTTTTTAAAAACAGAGGCACTGAATATCTGTATTTAGTTTCACGGTACCACTATATCCTTTAATATAGAAACTGTAAATGAAAACATACTTACATAAAAACTACCAACAACTAAAAGAAAGCCCTGGTGTTACCCCGCAGTTATTTGCATCTAAGAACAATGTTAAGGTTAACATTTTCATCTTTCATCATCCTAGCCAAAGTCAGTATTTTGGGAGACTCTAAAATTCTTAAACCAACCTTGGAACAGAGATGGTTGTATGCTGTTGACATACTGGAATGCATTCTTAAAGAAGACCAACATAGTGGAATAAACCACTTGGTTTTTATATTTTGCATGAGCTTCATTATCAAAGTTGGTCATGTATCTGCAGAGATCCTTCATTCTATGCAAAATATCACCATAGCTTCTGAAAGATGAAGGATGACAAAAATTAATTACTCTGGGCTTGAGAGCAAAAGGTCTAGAGAAAAACCCTAACAGAAGCATTACATTTGCCAAATGTAGCAGCAGGCATTTGAAATTCCCCTTCTGAATTAGAGCAATAATCAGATCACTATTTCAGGACACAGACACAACAAAATAGCTATTGTTTCCTCTGAATGCGGAGGAATGCTTCAACCTCAACATCTTAAGAGTTCACACTTCCATTGCGAATCTTTTAATAAAGTGAAAAACCACCCTCTTTTGCATAAATACCATGGTTACAGAATTTGCCCAAACAAAAGTATACCTATGCATTATACGCTGTTTAAGAATGTGATTTTGTTTTTAAAGATCTTGAGAACATGGTATCAGAAGACTTGCTAAGCAATTCTAGAAATGAACAATGTTTTACCGTCTTCCTTTATCCATCTGCCATTCACATCTCATTCCAACAACATTTAAAATCTTAAACAACCTCTCCCAAGGGTCCACAATCTGGGATGATTTTTCAGTCAGCCCTTCTATTATGTACTTCTGAGAGCTCCGTTTGCTAGGTGACATTAAATCAGATGATTCTTGGGCACCTGAGAAATGAGAAGAGTAGTCTACAATTAATCTTACTACTTACTATGTATGTGATACCTGACAGAGAAAGAAAAAGAATCCCCATTCAAAAGCCAAGAGCACAGAATCCAAACACATTATGTGCTTTGTTTAAACCCACAACTGGCCACGGGTATAGCAGAAAATGACTTTCAAGCTGTGGTACACGTATGAAGCTTGGTGCACTCACATCATAGTTCAGCAAGTTGACTGTTTCAGTCAAATGGTAAAACTGGTTCCAGAAAAGTTTTTTCTCTTACCTGTAGTATTTTTTTTCCAGGAACCATCTTTTAGAAACACTATCAAACTGGTGTGTATCCAGAGAATAATCAGAATGATGAGGGATTTCTGAGTTTGCAATTTACTAAAGTCTGTATAAATAAAACTGCAGGATATTTTCACTTACCTTGGTGCTGACTCTCTATCTGAGTAGACCTAGTGACGTAATTGATATAAAATTCAGCTGCTTTGTTCAAGTACTTATATAATAAATTGGCAGGCAATCGAACATCATGGTTGTTAATTATTAGTGGAAGAACATCACAAACTGTTGAAGGGGAAAAATAAGAAAAAACGATTAAGTTGTCTGTCTACCCTACAATTGTGAGAAAAACAGAATTTGTTTTAGACTTCACTTAAGTATTACTTAAAATATATAGGGGAACAACCCCCTTATGGCACATTTATTTAAAATTTACAGTGCACAGGGTACTAGTGGCTGGAGCTAGCAAGGAAACACACAGGCAGATTCTACATTATGGGTACTGGTCTAGTTCTTGAACTAGTGACAATTCAGATGTTTATTATTATGCTTCATACTTGAATATATGGTTGTACATATTCTTTTGGAGGTATCAAATATGAGAATAAAAATTTAGAAGTTGTTTAAAATGCTTTCTGGACTAAAAAAATAAACCAGGATTTAAATTTCATAATACGAAAAGTTCTTTTGCTTTCCACAAATGACCTTATCACTAAAATGATACTTACTCCAGCATATTCTACTCACTGCAAAGAATTAGTACAAAATACAGTTTTTCTTACCAAATAATTTTCTAAAGCAGTTAACAGGAGATTCTTGTTCTTCAATAGTTTCAGCCTCTAATAGTGCTTCCCCAAGGCCAACCTGTTTCAAAATACAATTAGTCATTTAAATGCGCTACAGTTTAAGATGTCAGAATTACATAAAGAAATGGCTTTTAAAATTTACCAGTCTGTATATGCAAACTTCCCCAGGAAACAAATATTCTCATTTTAAAGACTAGAAAACAAAAGGATACATCAGCAACACAGCCCAGAAGGAAACCCTAAATTCACCTGATCAACAACTACTTTGGCTTGGTTATGCTCCTCTGAACTAGCAAAATTAAAATGAAAATTAAATGTCTACAGAAACTTAAAGGAAGGGTTGGAACTGATTAGAATAATAGATTTTGTCCAAACATAGAAACTATTCTCTGCATCAAGATATATTATGTTGGCAAACCTTATCACTTTCAAGAGTTGTCACAAGTAGGCAATCATACAACCTAGGCTAGGCTAGACACAACTGTTTGACTTTTTTTTTTTAATTTTTGACAGAGATAAAGAAACAGTGTGAGCAGGGGAGGGCCGGAGACAGGGAAAGAGACAGAATCCCAAGCAGACTCCACATCATCAGCATAGAGCCTGATGCAGGGCTCAAACCCGCAAGAACCACGAGATCATGACCCCAGCCACAATTAAGAGTCAGATGCCTAATGGAATGAGCACCCAGGTGTCCCACAACTGTCTGACTTTTAAGGCCACCTTTCCATTACTTTCTACTATGTATTTCCTAGCATAGTAGAAAGTTAGCTTATCAAAACCCATCAAGGTGTCTGTGTTATCTCCTTGGGGTCACTTGGGGATGCTTGGGGTAGGGGTAGAACAATGTAAAAGATAATATAATACAAACAGTTAAAAGCTGAGTAATGATTAAAGAATGTATTGGGTTGAATAGCATCCTCCCAAAATTCATGTCCACCTCCACTCAGCATGTGACCTTACATATATTTCATGCTATAAAAAAAAATAAGGTCTTTGTAGATGCGATTAGTTAAGATGAAGGCATACTAGGTTAGGACAGGCCCTAAATCCAATGACTACAATCTTTACAAGGTCATGTGAAGACATAGGAACACAGGGAAGACACACAGGGAAGGAGGCCATATGACAACAGAGGCAGACACTGAAATGATGTAGCTGCAAGCCAAGAAATGACAGACTGCTGGTGACCACCAGAAGCTAGGAAGAGTAGGAAGCATTCTTCCCTAGAGCCTTTAGAGGGAGCATGGCCCTGCCCACACCTTGCTTTTTTGAACTTTCAGCTTCCAGAACTGTGAGAGAATAAATTTCTGTTGTCTTAAGCCACTCAGTTTTCTGGTACTTTGTTATAGCAGCCCTAGGCAACTAATATAGGGAGGTACAGAAAAGGTTAACTGGGGCCAAAGCTTGAAAAATGGTGTGGGAAAGAATAAGCAACAGAGCTGGAATTAAGAGTTAGTGATTTGAATCCTGACTCTTCCATTTGATGGCTATGGAAATTACTAACATATTTAAGATTCAGTTTCTTCATCTGTACAGTCGGATACTATCTACCTCAAAGGGTCTGGGAAGTACAGGAGATACCGAACACTTACCAATGCCTGCCAATAGCATTCAATAATTACAGATATAAGTAATTGAGGGAAAAGTACATGAGAAACATGCCTGTTAAGACTACAGACTATGGCTCTCATTTAAATTCAAACATGTTCTTGACTACAACGGAGTAGGATTTTTAAAATAATTTTACCGTACTTTACAGACTGCAAATAAACAGCACTGTCAAAGCTGGCTGTTTCCTTACACCGACAGGACAACTTCTACTGGAAATTTATAAAGTTTGATAACAGTGACATACTTTTAGCTTTACTGACAAAGATTTCTTATATTCAATCCTACCTAGTGCTCTTCAGAATTTCTGCTCTAAAATAATACACACTATTGCTTTTAACCCAACTGATGAATGTGTTGATCAATTTTATTTTCTCTTAAGAAAAAGGAAATGATCAAATCATACCCCATGCTGTACCACTGTTTCAGGGAAGCGTCTCAAAAGCAGAAGCAACATTTCTGATCGTTCCAACGTGTTGAAGCATTGTTCTGTTACCTTTAGTAACATTTCGCACTGGACTCGACCAGGGAGAGTTTCAAACAAACCTGTGCATAACACATTTTACTTTAAAAAGTTTCTTTCAGAAAGAAAATCTTGAAACTAATATGGAAGTAAGGCATTTTCACGTACAGAACAGTAAATACTACATTTAGAATAACTGAGTTTCACCTACAACCTAGAAGGCTTTTGGGTTAGATGGTAATGCACACAGATGTTTGCTGAATGACCCTAAAACCCTTGGAGGCCTTATTGGATCCAGGAGACAAGAATGGCTTATGTGAAGGGTCACAATAGTGCTTGCTGTTGGCTGAGATAAAGAGGATGCACTTGTTTATGCTGAAATTACCTTAACTACCTACTTTCTATTTTATCCAGAATTTGAAATCTTTCGCTATAGCAATCAACACAAAGTGAGGGTTAACAAGAAAGGTCATAAATTGCTAAAAGTTTCTCTCCCATTTTGTGGAGATATGCTTAATCTATAGATGCTTTCTGATCACTGCAAAACCTGTTAAAAATATATTCAATTCCCTGGGCTAACTGATAAATTTGCACCCTTTAAGGAAGCTTATGGGTTTCTAAGCAAATGCTCAAGAGACCAAGTGACACCATTTGTACAAACTTCAGTTGTCAAGAGCAAAATATACATGTGGGTACCAACACTACAGATGTGAGTTACCATATATAACTTAGTAGTCCAGAAATGGTAATTTATACACCCATTAAGTTATCACTCCATTCTTACTTCTTAAAAATTGGGTTTGTTTATCCTGTGAATCATTCCTTAATGCTGATGTAATAATGCTGATTTCTCTCCACACCACCGGCTGATCTGGGAAATTCACAAACCTATTTTTAAAATGAATGCATTAAATTAAAATGTCAGATTCTATATAGTATTCAAAAAAGAAAATAAGATTAGCATATAGAGAAAAACACATTTTTCTTTATTCCAAGTAAATATGTAGATGTAACAAAACAAAGCAAAATAAAAATATAAAATACAAACTAAGGAAAATGAAGTTAATCACAACAGTCTTTAGAGTTTTTATAAGTGAAAAGACAAACGACCATAATATATAAAGCATTTGTAAACATCAACAAGAAAAAGGGACTAAAAAAAAAAAAAAAAACCCCAAAACCAAAAACAAACAACTACCCAAAAGTGGGCAAAGGCAAATCACAGAAAGAATGCAAAGAGAACACTTAAAAAGCTACTCAGTCTTATTAGTAATACAATGAACACAATTTTTTAAAAAAGCAACATACCACTTTCCATCACAATGGCAAAAATTAAAATCTGAAAGACTGATAACATACAATGCTGGCAAATGTGTGGGAAAATGGGCACTCTTATACATTGTTGTAGAAATGTAAAGTGGAATAGTATTTTTTGGAGAGTGATTTAGTAGTGTATCAATATATAAAATACTACACCCTTGACTGTGAAAATCAATGTTTAAGAATCTACTCTATAGAAAAACACCACCATATGGGTACAAAATTCCTTACTGACACGGAATACAATCTCAAATAAGTGGAAAGTATCTAAATGTCCACCAATGTTATGAAACCTTATGCAAATATGAAAAAGAGCTCTACATCCTGAGAAAGCATCCCTCCATTAAAGTGGGTGAAGAAAGCAAGCTGCAGCATGATATAAGTAGTATGATCTCACTTTTGTAACCCTTCCCCACAAATACTTTTATGTCTTCTGTACTGTGTATGCATGTATACAGAGACACCCAAAACTTAACTCAGGTTGAGTTGTAGGGACTTTCACTTGTCATTCTCTATACTTCAGTATTGTCTGAACTTCTGCAAAGAGCATGTATTATTTCCAAAATAAAATGAATTATAGAAAGAAAAGTTTTAACAAGAATAAAACGGAAGATTTCTCTGCAGAAAGCATGTCAGCAGTTAACTGAAGGCCTAGACTCACGACTACGTAAGCTTTAGATACCAGAGACGTAGATGAACTTGAAGATCTTCCCCCAACTCCCACTTTCACACACAAACAAAACCTCCGTGAAAGATCCAGGGCAGTGCAAGCTTGAAGTCCAGCATCCCCACTCACATGTCGTACAGCAGTCTCCCGGCGGTGGCAGTCCTCTCCGCATTCCGCTCGATGGTGTACATCTCATACTGCAACACAGATCAGACTCAGAGGTCACAACCTCCGCCCGGGGCCGGTCCTGGCTCACCGCGCGCAGCGCTACTTGGCCTTCACTGGGCACCCCCAACTCGGGAGGGCCTGATAGTAAAGCATCACGTGGTGACGCAGGGCCACGGCACTTAGGAGTGCGACCCTAGGGCCCTTCGGCTCCCAAGATTGGGGAATAATGTCTCAAAAGTAGCAGGCACTAAACAAATGGCTGCCATGATGATGAACGAGGGAGCGAAAGGCCTCTCCCAAGGCCGAGGCCACCGTTCGGGCCACCGAGCAGCACAGCACCCCCACACTTCCAGTCACTCTGACCTCGAGCTGGGTCCCCGGTGTCTCCAGGTGCTGGCCTCGAAGGGGAGGAGGCGTGTGAGGGCGTCGGAGAGCAGGGCGGGGGAGGTGGAGAGAAGTGGGACCAGAGGGAGCGGGGCGGTCCGGCCCCCGAGGCGGGCGGGAGCAGCTCGCGGCCAGGGCAGCCCCGGCGCGGCGAAGCACTCACACCTTCACGGATGCTGCCGCATGCACGGGCCTGACCTCACCTGGATGTTAAAGTCGGCGGGGTAGAGGCTGCGGGCTGTGATCAGCCAAGCCTTGGCTGCCCACAGGTCCTGCTGCACCAGTTCCCGGGCTCGCTGCACCAGGAACTCGCAGTCCCCCTGGGCCGACATGACCCAGGAGGCGTCAGGCAGCCGGCCGCTCAGGCAGTACCTTCCGGCTCTGGAGACGCCGCCGCCGCCGCCGCCGTCGCAGGGGAGGCTTCTGCGCATGTCGGGGTTGGCGCATCCGGAATTCTTTCCCGGGTTTTGCGAGCACCCTCTTCCGGTCCGCTCTCATTGACGTTCCAGCCCCTTCGTTCTTTGAGGACCCAGTGTTTTGGTACCGACTTTTCCAGGTCACCTCCAAAATGTGGAGAAGTGGATTTCCACGCTTGCGGGCTCTAGCGTGACTCTTGTTAAGCTAGGGGGCATGCGCTAGAGCCTCTAGTTGCTGAGTTACGGCACGGTGTTCTTCCGTTCCTCTCCCGGAGACCTGCGGGTGGGCGGTATCTGGGTGTCTCGAGGTCTGGTACCCGAACCTGACTGACAAACTTCTATGTACAAGAAGCTTGAGAGGAACAGGCAGAGGGGGGCCTAGAAGGCGGCGGGAAAGAGCGCGTGGGGAGCTCCCTTGGCCAGGGCAGAGTTGAGGAACCTGCCCCTGGCTCATTGCCCGGCTTTAAGTTTACGAGAAAAAGTCTGAGGCCAGACTACTGTCCAAGGTCAGAGAGGCATGGTAATGCCTAGAGATCGCTCTGGTGCATTTTATCTTTTCAAAGTATGTCCACATTACATCGTTATGCCTTTATTTGCTGATTTCTGAAACAAGCTTTGAGCTCTTGCAGTAATTAGTTCTTGGAAAGTGCTTTGCTGCATGCGGTGGGAGCTACAAAGATGATTCTTGTCCCAGCAGAAGTTTTACAATGATGTGGGCATGTGACCTACAGAAAAATAGGCCGTTTTAATGATCTCTTTCCACCCAATCACTGTCATTTTCACCAAAATTCCAGATTTGTTTTCCATTTGAGAGAAGGAAAGAGAAATAATCTCCCTGCTCTGGAGAAGGGAGGCCGCATTTCAGAGCTGGAGAAGCACTATTTACCTGCCTAATAGGAAGAATGTACCAAAATGTGGATTCATTAGTTTTCAATACAAGTTCTATATACAGAAAGTTTTAGCAAGTTCTGTTTACATCTGGTATCTTCAATTTATTCAATTTAAAGCCAAGAAATTAAGGATTCAAAGCTGATTTGTTTTAAAAATAGAAGTTACTATGTGTTTCTATACATGAAAATTTATATTTTTAATAAACATGGGTATATACATTACTATTCATGGTTATATGTAAGGTTTAGTATATGCCAACTAATTGTGATAATTTATGAATAAACGATCTTAAAGTTAATGATGAGCTAATTTTAGAGATAAGTACAGAAAGGGCAGACACAAAGCAGCAGTATAAAGCCCCAGTGCTTTCAAATCTATTAATGTCCAGGCTCTTTTATTTTGCTATTTTGCTTATGATACCATTCTAAAAATAACACTTTTAAATATCTTCCCCTTTCTCAAAATTCTGAAAATTTGATTTTGTTTCATTAGTATTCCCAATGATGTCTTTAGCTAAGAGTCCCTGCATTAACATCAGTCGTTCTGTGATCTATTGATTGAATGCTCCAGGAAACATTCAGGTTCCAAAGGTGCTATTTAATGTGCCCTTATTATGCACAACCAGAGCCTAATTGTGCCATCACTTTAGGCCAGAATTGTCAGTGACAGAATGTTTTTGGCTTTGTAGAAAATACAAAATTGAACAAATAGCTCAGTGTCATTTTTACCTTATAATGTATAGGTTATAAAAATGGGTTGCTAACTTAAATTTTTTTCATTATTTAATTGATTTTAATACATAAAGTGTTATGCTAGGATTTACGAGTGGCAAAATGACTAATTTGGGTTTTTTTCTATCTATTTATTTATTTATTTATTTTAAATTAAATCCAAATTAGTTAACATATAGAGTAATGATAATTTCAGGAATAGAATTTTTGTGATTCATCCTCTACATATAACACCCAGTGCTCATCCCAACAAGTGTTCCCCTTAATGCTCCTTATCCCTTTAGCCCTTCCCCTCATGCAGCATCCCATCAGCAACCCTCTGGTTGTTCTCTGTATTTAAGAGTCTCTTATGCTTTGTCTCCCTCTCTATTTTTATATTATTTTTGCTTCCCTTCCTTTATGTTCATCTGTTTTATATCTTAAATTGTACTTAAGAGTGAAATCATATGATATTTGTCTTTCTCTGACTTATTTCACTTAGCATAATATACTCTAGTTCCATCCAGTTGTTGCAAATGGCAAGATTTCATATTTCATTGTGTGTGTGTGTATATATATACTATATCTTCTTTATCCACTCATGAGTTAATGGACATTTGGGCTCTTTCCATACTTTGGCTATTGTTGATAGTGCTGCTATAAACATTGGGGTGCATGTGACCCTTCGAATCAGCACTCCTCTATCCTTTGGATAAGTACCTAGTAATGTAATTGGTGGGTCGTAGAGTAGTTCTATTTTTAATTTTTTAAGGAACCTCCATACTGTTTTCCAGAGTGGCTGTGCCAGTTTGGGTTCCCACCAACAGTGCAAAAGAGTTCCTCTTTCTCCACATCCTCGCCAACATATGTTGTTGCCTGAGTTGTTAATTTTAGCCATTCTGACAGGTGTGAGGTGGTATCTCATTGTGGTTTTGATTTGTATTTCCCTGATGATGAGTGATGTTGAACATCTTTTCATGTGTCCATTAGCCATCCAGATGTCTTCTTTGGAAAAGTGTCTATTCATGTCTTTTGCCCATCTCGTCACTGGATTATTTGTTTTATGGATGTTGAGTTTGATAAATTCTTTACAGATTTTGGATACTAACCCTTTATCTGATAGGTCATTTGCAAATATCTTCTCCCATTACATTGGTTGCCTTTTAGTTTTGCTGATTGTTCCCTTGGCTGTGCAAAAGCTTTTTATCTTAATGAGGTTCCAATGGTTCATTTTTGCTTTTGTTTTCCTTGCCTCCAGAGACATGTCAAATAAGAAGTTGCTGTGGCTGAGGTCAAAGAGGTTGTTGCCTGTTTTCTCCTATAGGATTTTGATGGCCTCCTGTCTTACATTTAGGTCTTTTATCCATTTTGAGTTTATTTTTGTGTGTGGTGTAAGAAAGTGGTCCAGGTTCATTCTTCTGCATGTCACTGTCCAGTTTTCCCAGCACCATTGCTGAAGAGACTTTTTTCCATTGGATATTCTTTCCTGCTTTGTCAAAGATTAGTTGGCCATATGTTTGTAGGTCCATTTCTGGGTTCTCTATTCTGTTCCATTGATCTATGTGTCCATTTTTATCCCAGTACCATACTGTCTTGATGATTGCAGCTTTGTAATACAGCTTGAAGTCCAAAATTGTGATGCCTACAGCTTTGGTTTTTGTTTTTCAGGATTGCTTTGGCCATTCGGGGTCTTTTATAGTTTTGTATGAAACTATAAATTTGTATGAAACTATAAATTTGTATGCCCCTGGGTAGTATCAACATTTTAACAATATTTGTTTTTCCAATCCATGAGCGTGGAATTTTTTTTCCATTTTTTTTGTGTGTCTTCTTCAATTTCTTTCATCAGCTTTCTATCATTTTTAGTGTATAGATTTTTCACCTCTTTGGTTAGGTTTATTCCTATGTATTTTATGGGTTTTGGTGCAATTATAAATGGGATTGATTCCTTGATTTCTCTTTCTCCTGCTTCATTATTGGGGTATAGAAATGCAGCTGATTTCTGTACATTGATTTTATATCCTGCAAGTTTGTTGAATTCATGTATCAGTTCAGTTTTTTGGTGGAGTCTTTTAGTATCATGTCATCTACGAAGAGTGAAAGTTTGACTTCCTCCTTGTTGATTTGGATGCCTTTTATTTATTCCTTTGTGTTGTCTAATTGCTGAGGCCAGGACTTGCAACACTATGTTGAATAACACTTGTGAGAATGGACATCCCTGTTGTGTTTCTGACCTTAAGGGGAAAGCTCTCAGTTTTTCCTCATTGAAGATGACATTAGCTGTGAGTCTTTCATATATGGCCTTTATGATCTTGAGGTATGATCCTTCTATCCCTACTTTCTTGAAGGTGGTTATCAAGAAAGGATGCTGTATTTTGTCAAATGCTTTTTCAGCATCTATTGAGAGGATTATATGTTCTTATCCTTTCTTTTATTAATGTGATGTGTCACATTGATTTGTGGGTATTGAACCAGCCCTGCATCCCAGGAATAAATCCCACTTGATTGTGGGGAATAATTCTTTTAATGTAGTTGGATCCAGTTGGCTAGTATCTTGTTGAGAATTTTTGCATTCATGTTCATCAGGGAAGTTGGTTTGTGGTTCTCCTTTTTAGTGGGGTCTTTGTCCGGTTTTGGAATCAAGGTAATGCTGGCCTTGTAGAATGAGTTTGGAAGTTTTCCTTCCATTTCTGTTTTTTGGAACAGCTTCAAAAGAATATGTGTTAACTGTTTTTAAATGTATGGTAGAATTCCCCTGGAAGGCCATCCAGCCCTGGACTCTTTGTTGGGAGACTTTTGATTACTGATTCAATTTCTTTACTGGTTATGAAAATTCTATTCAAATTTTCTATTTCTTCCCATTTCAGTTTTGATAGTTTATATGTTTCTAGGAATTTGTCCATTTCTTCCAGATTGCCCAATTTGTTGGCATATAATTGTTCATAATATTCTTTTATTATTGTTTGTATTTCTGCAGTGTTGGTTGTGATCTCTCCTCTTTCATTATTTTATTTATTGGGGTCCTTTCCTTTTTCTTTTTGATCATTCTGGCTAGGGGTTTATCAGTTTTGTTAATTCTTTCAAAGAACCAGCTTCTGGTGTCACTGATCTGTTCTACTGTTTTTTTAATTTCGGTGTCATTGATTTTTGCTCTAATCTCTATTATTTCCCTTATTCTGCTGGTTTGGGGCTTTATTTGCTGTTCTTTTTCCAGCTCTTTTAGGTGTAAAGTTAGGTTGTGTATTTGAGACCTTTCTTCCTTCTTTAGGAAGGCCTCGATTGCTATATACTTCCCTCTTATGGCCACCTTTTGCTGCATCCCAGAGGTTTTGGCCTGTGGTGTTATCATTTCATTAGCTTCCGTGTACTTTTTAATTTCCTCTTTAATTTCTTGGTTAACCCATTCATTCTTTAGTAGGATATTCTTTAATCTCCAAGTATTCATGGTCTTTCCAATTTTTTCCTTGTGTTTTATTCTGAGTTTCATAGCATTGTGGTCTGAAAATATGCACGGTATGATCTTGATCTTTTTGTACTTGTTAAGGGCTGATTTGTGACTCGCTATGTGATCTATTTTGGGGAATGTTACATGTGCACTGGAGAAGAATGTGATTCTGCTGCTTTAGGATGAAATGTTCTGAATGTATCTGTTAAGTCCATCTGGTTCAATGTGTCATTCAAAGTCATTGTTTCCTTGTTGATTTTCTGCTTAGATGATCTGTCCATTGTTGTAAGTGGGGTGTTGAAGTCCCCTACTATTATGGTATTATTATCAATGAGTTTCTTTATGTTTGTGATTAATTGATTTATATATTTGGGTTATTTCACGTTGGGGGCATAAATGTTTACAATTGTTAGATCTTCTTGGTGGATAGACCCCTTAATTATGATATAATGCCCTTCTTCATCTCTTGTTACAGTCTTTATTTTATAGTCTAGTTTGTCTGATATAAGTATGGCTACACCAGCTTTCTTTTGACAACCATTAGCATGATAGATGGATCTCCACTATCTATCTATGGATTGACCCTTACTTTCAATCTGCAGGTGTCTTTAAGTCTAAAATGAGTCTCTGATAAGCAGCATATAGATGGCTCTTGTTTTCTTATCTGTTCTGATACCCTATATCTTTTGATTGGAGCATTTAGTCCATTGACATTTGGAATGAGTACTGAAATTTAGTGCCATTGTGTTGCCTGTAGAGTTGGAGTTTCTGGTGGTATTCTCTGGTCCTTTCTAGTCTTTGTTGCTTTTGCTCTCTCTCTCTTTCTCTCTCTGTGTGTATGTGTGTCTTTTTTCCACTCAAAGGGTCCCCTTAAAATTTCTTGTGGGGCTGGTTTAGTGGTCACGAACTCCTTTAGTTTTTGTTTGTCTGGGAAACTCTTTATTTTTCCTTCTATTTTGAGTGACAGCCTTGCTGGATAGTGAATTCTTGTTTACATATTTTTCCAATTCAGCACATTGAATACATCCTGCCACTCCTTTCTGGTCTTCCAAGTGTCTATGGATAGTTCTGTTGGAGAATAACACATAAACATGCCAATTGATGCTGTACCAAATTCTAGGGTTTAGTATCAATTTGGGCTCTTAACCATTCCAACTCCCATTCTTTCACCAGCTGTTCTAAGCCTTTGTCATTTTTCCCAACTGTATGTATTCTCTTCATCTTGAACAGATGATTTTGCCTTTAACTGAGAAGATTGAGGCCAACAGGCCTTACTTAACCTCCTTCAGTTTTGGACACCATGGCCCTATTTATCTTTCAAGACCAAACATCTGTTGGTGTACATATTCTTAAACCACTTTGGTGATTTCCAAGTGTACTGATATCTGGCTGATAGCCAAGGCTCTGCCTTATCTTTTGCTACCACCCCAACCCAGAACTTCTTTCAGTTCTTCCTTGGTGTGTTTTCTGTCATCTTAAGGCATTCACATGGGCTATCATTTCTGCTCTGCTTAGAACACTCTCCACTGCTAGCCTCTGAGGACTAATCCTTTGTGTCTCAGATAGCACTTCCCCAGGGAAAGCTTCCTTGACCTTCCTTCCTTGTTCCTTGGTTCCATTGTCCTTATACTGTTTTATAATTGATGGTTTATGAGACATTAAACTCCATTAGATCAGGGACCTATCTTTTATGCTATTACTGTATCAGCCCCTCAGATATGTATTAATAGTAAGCTTTCAATAAAATTTAGGTGAATTTTGAATTTTTTTATACTTCACTTATAAATTTGCATACAACCTTTCTTTTTCCATAGATTTCGTTCCCTCTGGTTTCAGAAGATAGAGGGTCCTTTTTGTTCAAGGCCAAAATCTTCACTTGTTCTCTGAATCCTCTGAAGCCCTGGCTTCCTCAGAGAATCTGCCTTATCAGTTATTCTCACATCTACAGTGTCAATATGTTTCTACTGGTTCCTTCCAGAAGAGGACATGTTTTGGGGGCATTGCTACAGATTCCTATTCTGCACAGTTCCCCTTTACCAGGCAGCACACCCATCCCCTACTGCTATATTGGCCACTAACTGCTCAGCTGCTCCCTTCTCTAGAGAATTGCCTTCAGCTTCCTTCAAAAGTTGGCCATTCCCAAAGGAGTAATACATGGTACAAGTAATACAGGTAATACAAGGTAGTGCCCTTGCCTCAAAGGGAAGAAATCTGTGGAATAGTTAATGTTCAGAGCAAGTTTGTCTGAGACCACATCCACATTCAGATCTTTATCCTTCTCTATCCTGCTTCCCTCCTTTATAGGCTTTTCTAGAAGGGCACTCCCTCAGGAGGTTATGTGTTCCCAAATCTCTGTCTCAGGCATTTCTAGGTAACCCAGCCGCAGACAATAATTATTACTGGACACAGGAATACTATGAGGTACCTGATGAATCCTCTGGATTCTAGACGTAGTCCTTTTGCATTGTTTGTGTAGTAGCAACCAGTTTCCTTTGGGAATTAGGACCAATCATCTGAGTAATAAAGTAGCCCCTTTCTTTTCTGCCTGTTGGTTCAGTGGTACAAGGAGCACCAAATGGTCAGGGGGAAGTCTTGCTTCCAATTCAATGGAACCCTGACTACGTTCCCTGGTGGTTACCCTCCTTTCTTCAGAATTAGGACTTCCAAATTCTCAGAGCACAAGATTGAGGGGGACAGTTAGGAAAAATTCCATTAGTGGATTATTAGGTGTATTTTGAGGGGTCACTCTATCCTCCTACCCTTGGTTGGTTTAAAGCATTTCCTGCATTGATAGAACACTTCCCAACTTTGCAGAATGCGGTTTAGCTGGCACCCTAATTAAGCCTCCAGTAGACCATATTCCACCATTCTATCAGGCCACCTACTTCTGGATGATAGGAACAGAGTAAGACCAGTAAGACCAGTGAATATATTGAGACTGTTCCCTCTGCCATATTTTTTTTTTGTCATAAAATGAGTTATTGGTTCTGAAATGATATTGTATAGGATACAATGGTGAATAAGGTGTTCTATTGGTGCATGAATGGTGGAACAGGAAGTATGTTATGGGGGCAAATTCTAACAGTATGAATTCCCATGAAGACAAATCACTCCCTTCTCCATGAAGAACAGGTCCAATGTCAAGTAATCAACTTTCCACTAGGTAGCTGGCTGGGCCCCCTGAGGAAATGGTGCCATATTGGAGGTCTTGTTTTGGCTTCTGTCCTTGGCCATTTGGTCACCCAGTAGTAGCTTTATTCATGTCATCCTTGGTGAGAGTAAGTTCATGTTGAGCTCACACATAGCATCCCTGCTGCCATGGCCACTTTGTCCATGGATCCACTGAGCAAACACTGGGTGACTGGGGAGAGAGGTTGACTGACATCCACAGGATGAGTCATCTTGTTTCCACCTAATTAGGGAGAGTCTTCTTTGCTGTGGATGTCCTCTGGGGAGCATTTATGTAAAACCCAGCTGCCTTTACATTTTGTACCCATTCTGAGAGTCCACATACTTCTCTCCCAGACCTCTTTGTCACCAATCTTACAATTTTGCTCTTTCCAAGTTCTTGATCTGTCAGTCTGTCAGTGACTTCTCATGTCAGGAGAGATTCATACCTCAGGCTGTCTTTCCAGAGTGGACCATTTTCTATCTTCTGGAGATATTCCCTTTACTGTGTTTTAGGGCTAACCCTGCGTCTGACTGTCATTTGGTGGTCACCTACTTCCAGATGCCATGTACACCCTTTTTACACTAGGTACTCTCTCTCATGAGGCCACTGATGTGAGCTCAGGGAAAGGTAGTAAGGCAGTAGACATATCTACATGGGACTCTGAGTCATGCTTATGAAAATTTCTTGTGATTTTCAGACCTTCTCAGGCCTCTTTTATCTATATTTCCACTAAATAGTAAAATGATTGTACACACTCTCAACTTAATCATGGGATCATAAATGATGTTTTAGATCATACCAAGTTCACGATGTGCACCTCAGATCACAGGTCAGTTGATATCCCATAGGTCAGGGGTCAATGTCCACCAGGCTCCAGTAGCAATCTAGGAGCTTCTTTTCAAATGGTCTTGCACTGTGGTTCCTCTTGTTAGCCCTTGTCAGATGCTGCACACAATATCCCTATATCATAGGCATAGGATTCTATTAGAATCTCTGCTGCATTGGGCCCCCCTCAACTGACATTGCCTAGAGGAATAGCTGCTTACCAAGTTCAGGAATTATGCTAATTTGCTTTATTACAAAGTAAAGTACATGTCTGGAATAGCAGCTGCGGTTAACACCAATACCTGATTAAGTTCATGACAACTAGTCGTTCTCCAAGACTTATCTTGCTTCTTTAAGGATGAACCATTAGGTGAGTTAAATGGGATGCAATGGGAATTCCCTACCATGCCACCTTTCGAGTAACAGAGACTTTCACTCTACCCTTCCTACACAATGGCTCCTACTCTGCTAGAAAACCAATTAGAAGATTCTTTCTGTTAGTTGCTAAGCATGTCTGTGGGGAAATAATTACAGGATTAATTCCTGTGATCTTTGTTGGACACACTGCAACCTACCTGACTGGTAGGTTAATGTGGTACTGTGGGCCCTCAGGCATCCCATAAAGTCCTTTTACAAAGGGATGTGGCCTCTACCTCAGTCACGGAACCCTGGATCTGGGAACTGACCAGGATCTGGGAATTGTGTACTTTCCCCTACAGTCACTAAAGTCAGATATCTGCTCACTTGGCTTAGATTTCCTCTGATTTTATGAATCAGTAGGCTGCCCATCTACCTTATTCTTGGCAACTTTATGGTCAGTTAACTACTGCCATAGACCCCTGACGGCCAAAATGCTCTTATTGCCTCTCTGTCTTTGAGGCTTATTATGATCATTGTCTTCACTTTGTCTCTGAAGGTCAAGTGTTACCACCTGACATTTACTATGCAGGAATCCCACAATTCCTATTGAAATAGGGAAGCCCAATTCTTTTTTTTTTTTTTCAGGCATAATTAACATATAACATTATGTTAGGGGCGCCTGGGTGGCTCAGCCGGTTGAGCGTCCAATTTCGGCTCAGGTTGTGATCTCACAGCTTGTGAGTTAAGCCCCGAGTCGGGCTCTGTGCTGACAGCTCAGAGCCTGGAGCCTGCTTCGGATTCTGTGTCTCCCTCTATCTCTGCCCCTAACCCACTCGCATTCTGTCTCTGTCTCTCTCAAAAATAAATAAACATCAAACAAATTTTTTTAAAAACATATAACATTATGTTGGTTTTAGGTGTTGCAACATAGTGATTACACATTTGTATATATTATGAAATGACCACCACAATAAGTCTAGTTAACCTCTATCTGTATATAGTTATCATTCACTGTTACAAAAAAATTTTTCTTGTGGTGAAGACTTAAGATTACTATCTTAGCAACTTTTCAAATATGCAAAACAGTATTAACTATAGCCACCATGCTGTACATTACATCCCATGACTTCCTTATTTTACAGTGGAAATTTTGCACCTTTTGACCTTCTTCCCATTTTGTACACCCTCCCCCCCACCCCCAGTCCTGCCAGCATCCACCAGTCTGTTCTCTGTATCTATGAGCTTGGTTTTTTGGTTTTAGGGTTTTTGTTTGTTTGTCTGCTTTGGTTTTTAGATTCTACATCTAAGTAAGATTGTATGGTATTTACCTTTCTCTGACTTATTTCACTTAGCATAATGTTCTCAAGGACCATTCATGTTGTCACAAATGGCAAAATTCCATTCTTTTTTATGGCTAAATAGTATTCCATTCCATATATATATATATATATATATATATATATATATATATATATGTATATATATGTATATATGTGTATATATATATGTAGTATTGGCTTCAGGGGTAGAAACCAGTGATTCATCACTTACATATAACACCCAGTGCTCATCCAACAAGTGCCCTTCTTAATGCCCATCACCCATTTAGCCCATCCCCCCACCCACCTCCCCTCCAGCAACCCTCAGTTTGTTCTCTGTATTTAAGAGTCTCTTATGGTTTGCCTCCCTCTCTCTTTTTATCTTATTTTTCCTTCGCTTCCCCTATGTTCATCTGTTGTGTTTCTTAAATTCCACATGTGAGTGAAATCATATGATATTTGTCTTTCTGTGCCTGACTTACTTTGCTTAGGGTAATACTCTCTAGTTCCATCCACATTATTGAGAATCATCTGCCCATTTTTAAATAGATTGTTTCGGTTTTTTGCTATGAGGATGTAAGCATTTTTTGTATATTTTAGATATTAATCCTTTCTCACATATATGATTGCAAATATTTTCTCCCACTCAGTAGGTTGCCCTTTCATTTTATTGATAATTTTCTTTGCTGTGCAGGAAGTTCAATTCTACGGCAGTATCCCCCACCAGCATCTCTGGCCTACAGTGAATGGTTAATGTAAAGATTTTTATGGATGCTGGTACTCCCTTCACTAATGTATTTTTGGACCATCTTGGGTTGTATGGTAGGGGTTGGCTAAGCAAGCTGCACATAATGAATTAACTTCAACATTCCCATTTTATTAAATCATCACACTCTTTTCTCTAAAGTATTCTAGGAAAATTCCAGCATCTCAATCTAGGCCATCTTTCTTCTTCTTTTCTTCTTCTTCTTCTCTTCTTCTTCTTCTTCTTCTTCTTCTTCTTCTTCTTCTTCTTCTTCTTCTTCTTCTTTGAGAGAGAGAAGAGTGAGTGGGGGAGAGAGAGAGAGAAAGAGAGAGAGAGAATCTTAAGCAGGCTCCATACTCAGCACAGAGCCTGATATGGGGCTAAATCCCACGACCCTGGGTTCATGACCTGCACCAAAATCAAGAGTCAGATGCCTAACCAACTGAGCCACCCATGTGCCCTAGGTCATCTTTGAACCAGGCTGTACAAGCAAATTCTTAGAGCCATTTGGTACTCTAACAGCCATTTCAGGAGCAAAGCAGAAGACAGATCTGAAACTATTGCAACAGATCCAATAGAATTCAAAATGTGAGAGATAATGAGGCTGTATGGAACTCTGGCAAGGCCTATTGGACCAAAAAAATGTGCATTTGAATAGCAGTTCCTAGATTGGTACTGGACATATTGAATCTAGAATTCTTGGTAAGTGCACTCCTATTGATAAATTTGGCCCTATCTAATTTTACAATTTGTCCTTTTTTGGTCAATGTCCTTATTCCAAGGGTCTTGTGATTATTAATTCCAAGATCCATGCCAAGGTCCTGTGATCATGAATTGGTAGAATCCTACAATTCATTTGGGATATATTCCTTTATCTATTCCTGGAATAGGTTTTGTAATTCACTCTTTTTGGCATATAGGAATTTCTTTTTCTTTTAACAAAATGTTTTACTTGGAAATAATTTCAAACTTACAGAAAAGTTACAAGAATAAAAATAGTATAAAAATTATTTGTGTATCTGTTATGGGTCGAATTGTGTTCTCCCCAAATGGATATGTGGAAGTCCTAACTCCCAGTACCTTAGAATTTAATCTTATTTGGAAACAGGATCTTTACATAGGTAATCAAATTTTATTTTATTATTATTATTATTTTAAGTTTATTCATTTATTTGAGAGAGACAGAGACAGCACAAGTGGGGAAGAGGCAGAGAGAGAAAGGGAGAGAGAATCCCAAATGGTCTCCATGCTGCCAGCGCAGAGCCCAACCCAGGGCTCAAACTCATGAAACCATGAGATCATAACCTGAGCTGAAGAGTTGGATGCTCAAGAGTTGGATGCTCAACTGACTGACCAACCCAGCTGCCCCGGAGGTAATTAGGTTTTAAAGTTAAGGTCAGTACTTTAGCTTAGGCCCTCATCCAGTATGCAAAAGGGGAAGGACATGGAGACATATGTGCACATGGGGAGAATGCCATGTGAACATAAGGGCAGAAGTCATGGGACTGTATATACAAGCCAAGGAATGCCAAAGATTGTGAGCAACCCTCCAGAAGCCAGGAGATAGGCCTGGAATAGATTCCCCCCTCACAGTCTTTAGAAGGAACCAACCCTATTGACAACTTGATCTCAGATTTCCAGCCTCCAGAACTGCGAGACAACATTTCTGTTGTGTAAGTCAATAGTAGTACTAATACTACAGAGTTTGTAGTACTTTGTTTATGGCAGCTCTAGCAAACTAGTATGTACCCGTTACCCAGTTTCACTTATTGTTTACATTTTACTCCATTTGCTACAACATGTACATGAATTTTCTCTTTCTTCCTCTCTATATGCATATGTATGTATGTATATATATATAGTATGCATTTTTACTGAACAATTTGAGAACAAACTGTATGTCATGGTCTTTTACTCCTAAATATTTCAGTATGTGTTTTCTAAGAATATGGTTATTCTCTCACATTTGCCACTGTACAGTTATCAACTTCAGTAAATTTTAGCTTAACAAAATTATTTTTTTAAAATTTTGTACACGTTTATTTATTTTTGAGAGAGACAGAGAGACAGAGAGAGAGAGAGAGAGAGAGAGAGAGAGAGAGAGGGGGGGGGGGATGGGCAGAGAAAGAGGGAGACAAAGAATCTGAAGCAGTCTCCAGGCTCTGAGCTGTCAGCACAGAACCTGATGTGGCACTCAAACTCATGAATTGTGAGATCATGACCTGAGCCGAAGTCAGATACTTAACCAACTGAGCCACTCAGGCACCCCTAAGCTTAATAAAATTGTTTTTATCCAAGCTACCATCTCTATGACAATTTTTAATATGTTATTTTGTAGCATTTCTCCCCCCTAGTGAGGAATCCAGTCTTGGATCAGGTATTGCATTTACTTATCATTTAGTGTTCTTCATCTAGAATATTTCCACAGTTTCTTTGTCTTTTATGGTATTGACATTTTTGAACAATATAACTCCCCTGCATTTTTGTTTTCTTTTTAAAAAATATTTATTTATTTTGAGAGAGAGAGAGGGAGAGAGAGCAAGAGAAAGAGCACCCTCCATTTTCTTTAAATAGAAAGATCCTCATTCTGGGCTCATCTGATCTTTCCTTAGATTCATGTATGCATTCCCAGGTGGAATGAATACTACATATGTGATATATCCTTCTCAATGTATCACATCTGGAAGTGTACAATGTCCATCTGTCCCTCATTGGTGATGTTTATTTTGATCACTCATTCAAGGTGTTATCTGATTTCTCCAGTTATTATCCCCCCCTCCCCGCCCTTGCAACAATGAGCAAACTGTAGAGAGATACTTCAAGACCATACCTTTCTGAAATTTAACTCTTTTTATATGCCTGGAGACAATGAGGGATAATGGGGTAACTCTTGCAGAATAGGCACCCCGTCTGTAGTCATTATAGCCTAGCAGCAAAGAGATAACAAACTCCTTGCAGGCCATCACAGGCCATCTGACTTCAACCCATGCCTTAATTTGAAAGTTCAAGACACCAGGCTTCTCTTTTTCAAAGTTGCCAACCCACTTATTATTGCCACAGTAATCCAGTGATTTTCTGAGTCTTTTCTCCTCACTGTATTCCATCCCATAATTTGCATGTCATAATTTGAGTAAGCCTGATGCCAGAGCATGCTGTTGTTTTCTAGTGTTCCATTTCCCTGTGTGTATTTAATGAAGGGGCCATTTACAGTAGTGTGCACAGAGTTAAGAGAACCAAAGGGTATGTTGAGTGTCCAGGAACTAGTGACAGCAGGATTACAACCTTTCTACCTGAAGGATGAATGCTGAAGTCATGGAGAAGGGGCATTGTAGCAGAAGCTGATGCTATAGAGGGACATAGCCACTGCCAAACCTCTTGTGCTGATACAGAAAGAGAGAGTGGACAAGAAATACTTTACTTCTCTTTCCTTCTGCCCTCCAAGATCCCATGGTACTTCCCATTGGATGAACCTAACCAGAAGCTAGAGGGAACTCAGCTAACAATCTCTAGGGTTCAGCCATTTGGAGAATAAAGGGCAAAAAAGAGCAGAGAATGAGGAATAAACAGCACTCAACCCTTCACTACGTACTGTGAGGAATTGACTATTGTCCTTTGCTGTGCTCTTGCTGCATGCAAATCCATTCTAAAAATACTTCCGGGGCGCCTGGGTGGCTCAGTTGGATGGGTGTCCAACTTCGGCTCAGGTCATGATCTCACAGTTTGTGAGTTCCAGCCCCACGTTGTTAGGCTCTGTGCTGACAGCTCAGAGCCTGGAGCCTGCTTCAGATTCTGTCTCTGTCTCTCTCTGCCCCTCCCCTGCTCTCACTATGTATCTCTCTCTCTCTCAAAAATAAAATAAAAACATAAAAAATCAATCAATAAAATAAAAATGCTTCTAACACATCATTGCAGTTTTTCTTTGTTTGTTATACCAGTTCTTGAAGAGAAAACAGCAAAATCCTCTTAACTCTTTCCTACTCTTTGTGCTATTATTGTCGTATATATTACCTCTGCATATGTTATAAGTGGTATAATATACTGTTAATTATTTTGTTAATTAATTATAGACCATGTGATACTGTCCCACAGGTCATTCAGTTTGAATAATCTCTCTTTAAATCTTTGACCTTTAAAGCATTTCCAGTGTTCATTTTGCCTTCTTATAAATATGAATTTCTGTATGGTATTATTTTCCTGCAGCCTAAATAATTTTCTTTCATATTTCTTGTAGTATAGATTTGTGGGCAACAAATTATTTAAATTTTCATTTATGTGAACAGGTCTCTATTTTGCTTTCTTATTTATTAAAATAGTTTTGTTTTGTTTTTGTTTTTTGTTTTCGAGAGATAGAGAGCAATGTGAGCAGTAGAGGGAGATCTTAAGCAGATCTTAGAGAGAATCTTAAACAGGCCTCATGCCCAGCATGGAGCCCGACCGCAGGCTCTATCTCACGACCCTGAGATCATGACCTGAGCCGAAATCAAGAGTCAGATAGTTAAATAACTGAGCCACCCAGGAGTTCCTGCATTCATTTTTGAAGGATATTTTCACTTAATATATAGAATTTTAGGTTGATAGTTTTAATTTTGTTTTGGCACTTCAAAGATGCCCTTACTTTTTTCTGCCCTCTACTAATGAGAAGTCAGTTTCATTTTTTTTATTGCTTTTCATTTGCATTTACTATCTCTTTTTTTCCATTTACTTTTTTTTTTTTAAAAAATGCTTATTTATTTTAAGAGAGAGAGAGAGAGAGAGAGAGAGAGAGAGAGAGAGAGAGAGAATGAGTGGGGGAGAAGCAGAAAGCAAGAGGGAGAGAGAATCCTAAGCAGGCAGGGCTTGATCCCACAACCACAAGATCATGACCTGAGCTGATATCAAAAGTTGGATGCTTAACCAACTGAGCCACCCAACTGCCCCTTTCTGTTTACTTTTTGAATTCTTCAAAAAGAGTTTTGATATAAACTATACATAACACAGGATTTACCATTTTAATGACTTTTAAGCATACAGTTCTTTAGTGTTAAGTATATTCACATTGTGTGTTACCAACCTCCAAAACTTTAATCTTGTAAAATTATGCCCATTGAACGACTCTCCTTCTCCTATCCCCCTAGCCTCTGACAACCAATATTCTACTCTAGATAACTTACATACGTGGAATCATACAGTATTTATTTTTTCATGACTGGATTATTTCATGGTTCATCCACGTTGTAGCATGTATCATAACTTCCTTCCTTTATCAGACTAAATAATATTCCATTGTATATATATATATACCATATTTACTTTATCCGTTTATCTGTTAATGGATACTTGGGTTGTTTCCACCTTTTGGTTATTGTGAATAATGGCACTATAGAACACAGATAGCTCTTCAAGTCCCTACATCTGCTTGCTTTTAACATTTTTATCTTTAACTTTGGTTTTCAGCACTTTGACTATGGTGTACTTAGGTGTGATTTTCTTTGCAGTTGTATTTCTTTCTAGGTGTAATTTTTTTTTTCTGGTTGGGGTTCATTGATTTTTCCTGTCTGTGGGTTTCTTTTTTGATCAAATTTGGAATTGTGATAAAAAATCCCTCAAATATTATTCTTGCTTTATTTCTGTCTCCTTTCCTTCTGGAATTCTAACTACACTTAATGTTAGTGTAAATAATATGTAAAATATGATATTTTCCACAGGTCATTGAGGCTTTGTTCTTTGTTTCTATCCTAACATTTTATGCTTTGTGTTTCAATTTATTTCTTTTGAGTTATCTTAAAATTCACTAATCCTTTCTTCTGTTGTGTCCAATCTTTAGTTAATCCCATCCAATGAATATTTGATTCCAGATATTGTTTTTTCAGTTTTGGTGTTTCCATTTGTTTCTTTTTTCATATGTATAGATTTTTAGAACTCTCCTAAAATTCCTTATCTCTTTACGCTTTATATTCGACCTTTCCCTTGGATTCTTTTACTTAGTATTATAGTTATTTTTAAGTCCTCATTACTGCTAATTTCAACATCTGAGGTATCTGTGTGTCTGTTTCTATTGACTGACTTTCCTTTTACTCTCGATCACTTTTTTTTCCTTTGAATTTCTAGTAATTTTTGACTGTATACTAGACAGTTGATGACTTATTTTGGAGGCTTTGGATTCTTATCTTTTTTTAAAAAATTTTTAATGTGTATTTTTGAGAGAGAGAGAGAGAGAGAGACAGAGACAGAGGCAGAAAGAGAGGGGGGACAAAGAATCTGAAGCAAGCTCTGAGCTGACAGCAGAGGGCCCAATGTGGGGCTTGAACTCATGAACCATGAATTCATGACCTGAGCCAAAGTTGGGTGCTTAACCAGTTGAGCCACCCAGGGGCCCTTGGATTATTGTATTTTCTTTAAAACAGTGTTGAACTTTATTTTTGCAGGTAGCTAAATTAACGTGGACCACCTTTAACTTATTAAGGCTTAGTTTTAGGCTTTCAGGTGTTGGTTATTTCAATTTTGCCTTCAATTCTAGGTCACGGTCTTCTAAGAAATGGGCATTCCGGTGTCAAAACTGAATAGCAAAGATATTGACCAATGTCTCTCCTTTTAGGCTGGGTCAGTGTCTTCCTGGCCCCGTGAAATCCCTGATATTTCTTTTCAGCTTTCAATCCCTTAACAGCTTTTCTTTGCTAGACTTCTCAGAGCCTCATCCTTTACATACATAGCTTAGGATCTATAAAAACCTCCAGGGGAACTCTAGGCAGATTTTGGAGATTCTTTCTCTGTAGCCCCTTCCTTTCTAATAACCTGCCCCTCAAATTTCACATACCTTAGCAACTCTGAATTCCAACCTCAGTTTCTTTGCCTAGAGACAGTTCTCTGCCTGGCCTTCCTTTTCCTATACTGTTTTTGAAAATGCCTCCAGAGAGAAAGCCCAGGTGGATTTGAATCTCACCTGCTGTGCCTCCTTTTTTTTTTTTTTTCAGGATTGTAGCCCTAAGCTGAATATTGCCCAGTGCTTGAACACAGTTGTTTTATATGTTTTCTAGTTTGTTAATTGTTTATAGAAGTGCAATTTGAACCAACCCTTCAAGACCAGAACCAGAACTCACTCCAGAAAATTACTGTGACTATTTTGTCATTATAACTTTTTTTTTTTCAGTTTGAAATAAATCCCACCTATTATATCAGGTCTTCCTCAGGGATAGTTTCTGTTTTATTTCTTTATTTTTTTAATGTGCCACACTTTCTTGTTTCTCTGTATTCCTTGTGATTTTTAATTGAAAATTGAACATTTAAATCTTATAATATGGCGATTCTGGACATCAGATTCCCCCCTTCCCCAGGGTTTGCTGTTTTGCTTTGTTTCTTTAAAAAATTTTGTAAGGTGTCTCTGTGTCAGGGATCACCCTGAGGTGTAACTTAAGGCCTTCTCAGGTCTTTTCTGAGCCTGCATCTTGGGCATGTATGGTGACCTTCTAACTTTCCCTGTACGTATAATTAATCTTGAAATGTTTGGCTTCCTAAAAGGGGCAAAAGGGAAACGTGAAGAAAATAAAATACCTATTGTTTCTTTAAACCTCCTGGAAGCTGCTTCAGTTGGAAGAGCATAAAACAATGGCAGTGGGAGATGCAACAGTGGCTGCCTACCTCTGTGTCTACCTCTTCATGATCAGATGCAGCAATTGGTGGTCAGAACACAGATCCCTGGTGTTTGGAGGACCAAGTCCTTTTGCCTCTCTGGCTTTTGCGGGCCAGTCTAAGAATGTTGGTATAGCTGCCTACCATGGAGCTGGGAGTGGGAAGATGTGTAGCTACTACCCTACTAGAGTGAAATTTATGAAAATGAATCACAATTTACCAGGCAGGTTGTCCCCAGGAAGCTGCAAGTCTTTAAATAGACTGTAGAATTTTATCATGGTTACACAAGACAGTTTTTGCCAATGCAAAGTTGTCCAGCTGGAGAGCAAATTCTTGGAACTTCGTACATTGCTATCTTCCCTGACAGCCCAGGCTTAGTTAGTCTTACTTTCTGGAACAGTTCATTTTAAAATACTCGGTGTCAAAATTCCACTTTAACTGACTGCAAAACCGACTGCAAATTGCTGTGTGGAATTTAGAATTATTGAGAGTGATAGCTGGAAATTAATTTTTAATAACATTTTAAAGGCTTCTTCAAATTATATTCCAGGTTATATAAGGGCACACTTGGAACCTTGGCTGAAAGAAAGCACATTTGTTTGTATACACAAGATGTAGAGCATAACAAAGCAACAGAGAAAGGGTTGGGATCCTGGAGAGTTGTAGCTTAGAGACCATCATAAAACCATTGATTTGCCACTGTAACAGTTAAGAAGGTAGCATAAATTTAGACAAAAATTCTTATATTGTTGTATGGTAGCTTCTACTGTGGGACAGAGTGCTCAGGTAGAGTCCCAATTATAAGGAGAGAATACTTACCCAAAGTTTATATTCCCCTTGTATTAGGCATTCTCTTAAGGCTTTGTCCTACCTCTAAATCTGCTTTCCTGGACTCCTTACATCATTTATACACTACCATGCAATTTGTTACTTTCATAAGGGCTTGATTTATTTCTCCAATGAGATGGCAAGCTTTTTGAGGTCATGCATCTAAATCTTTTTATGTTACACACTATTGGGAAAAGTTTTAGTCAATATATGATACTTAATTTTACAGAGTATAAGAAATCTAAAACCTTTTAATTTATGATTTGTCAGGATGCAAATATTTTTATTTTAGAAACTACATTAATAGGAGCTCTGATGGAAGTGAAAACAGAAATTCTTCTTGATATAAGAGTATGAATGTCCTAACTATGGTAAACTTCTCCCATAATTTTTGTTTCTGCTGGATCCTATTTGGCATATTAATAATTCATTGATGCATGTATAGTTTGGTAACTTAATGTATTAAATTTGGTTCTAAGGCATTAAACAACATAAAGCAAACCACTGAAAATTGGAAAGGGGTGCTATTATTCAATTTTAGCTATAGAACACTTTGGCATCATTTGAAAATCACTACCATAAATCATCTAAATATCTTATAAATTTACCAGGTCAGCATTCAGTCTTTATTCCCTAGATGGTATCTTTTGAAAAAACCCATTGTTTTTATTCATTAGAATGATGCAACACTTAATGTTCTGAAAATAATACATAATCAGTTTAGGAAATTAGAAAAGTGCAGAAAAGCATAAGGAAGTAAATATAAATCACTCATTATTCCATCACTAAGAAATAACTATTATTACCATGATTGAATATCTATATGTTTTTTTTAAATATAGATTTGTGTCTCTCTTTTTTTGATGTTTATTTATTTATTTTTGAGAGAGAGAGAGAGAGAAAGAGAGAGAGAGAGCACGCATGGGCAGGGCAGGGGTAGAGAGAGAGGGAGAGAGAATTCCAAGCAGGGTCTGTCTGCACTGTCAGTGTGCAGTCTGATGCAGGACTTGATCCCACTTACCAGGAGATCATGACCTGAGCCAAGATCAAGAGTCAGATACTCAACCAACTGAGCCACCCAGGGGCTCCTATGCAGTTGTTTTTTTAAAAATCTTTCCCCCCCCCCCCACTTATATACTTTTTTTAAAATTTTATATATGAAATTTATTGTCAAATTGGTTTCCATACACACCCAGTGCTCATCCCAAAAGGTGCCCTCTTCAATACCCATCACCCACCCTCCCCTCCCTCCTACCCCCCATCAACCCTCAGTTTGTTCTCAGTTTTTTAACAGTCTCTTATGCTTTGGCTCTCTCCCACTCTAACCTCTTTTTTTTTTTTCCTTCCCCTCCCCCATGGGTTCCTGTTAAGTTTCTCAGGATCCACATAAGAGTGAAACCATATGGTATCTGTCTTTCTCTGTATGGCTTATTTCACTTAGCATCACACTCTCCAGTTCCATCCACGTTGCTACAAAGGGCCATATTTCGTTCTTTCTCATTGCCACGTAGTATTCCATTGTGTATATAAACCACAATTTCTTTATCCATTCATCAGTTGATGGACATTTAGGCTCTTTCCATAATTTGGCTATTGTTGAGAGTGCTGCTATGAACATTGGGGTACAAGTGGCCCTATGCATCAGTACTCCTGTATCCCTTGGATAAATTCCTAGCAGTGCTATTGCTGGGTCATAGGGTAGGTCTATTTTTAATTTTCTGAGGAACCTCCACACTGCTTTCCAGAGCAAATCAGGAGACTATAGATATTATATACTTTTAAAGAAAAAGAGAAACAATCCAACAGGAAAAAAGTGGACAAGAGATTAGAACAGACAATTCATAAAGGATTATGCCTAAATGACCAATAAATCCATTAGAAATAAGGAAGATACATACAAATTAAAATCATATGATATTGCTACATAACCATACGATTATTAAAATTAAGAAAGGCTGATAATAATAACCAATATTATTAAGGATGTGGATATTATGACACTCTGCTGGTGAGAGTGTCAATTGGTTGCAGGTAATTTGGGAAACTGACATATGTACTAAAACTGAAGATCCATCTATCATTTCATCTAGCAGTTTCACTCCTAAATATTTACTCAATAGTATGTGTGCTCCTGTGCAATAAAGACATACAGAAGAATGTTCATAGTAGCATTACACATCATGGCTCCAAATATCCTTCAAGAGCACAATGAATAAAAAAATTGTGGTATATTCATGCAACCAATTAGAAAAGCTTTCCCCATTTCAATATATAACAAGGAACAATGACTTCAATGTGCAACAAGAAGGAGTGGAAGAGGCCAAATGTAAAAGTGCACATGCCATATCATTCCATTTATGTAAAGCTTGCAAATAGATAAAACTAAACTATAGCATGTTACTGATATATACACAAGTGGTAAAATCATAAGGAAAAGGTAAGGAAATAATCACAATTACATCAGGAATGTGGGTCATTTGGGAAGAAGGGACATGGCAGGAGCGCACTTCTGGAATGCTTGAATCCTATTTTTGGATCTGGCTGGTTACAAGATATTCATTTTGTGATACATCAGCTGTACCTGTTTCTTTTCTTTTTTTAAAGTTTATTTATTTTGAGAAAGAGAGAGCACACAAACGTGCATAAATGGGAGAGGGGCAGATAGAGAGGGAGAGAGAATCCCAAGCAGGCTCCACGTTGCCAGTGCAGAGCCTGACATGGGGCTCCATCCCACAACCCATGAGATCATGACCTGAGCCAAGATCAAGAGTTGGGTGCTTAACTGACTGAGCCACCCAGGCACCCCCAGCTCTGCCTGTTTCTTTTGTACACTATTATTAATATATGTTATACTGAACAACAAAAATGTTTGAAAGGAAACAAAAGTATTCTAGGAGACACTGCTTTTAAATTTACTTTTTACAAACAATATCTTTTTTTAATTAAAAAAATTTTTTTAATGCTTATTTTTAACAGAGAATGAGACAGAGCATGAGCAGGGGAGGGGCAGAGAGAGAGGGAGACACAGAATCCAAAGCAGGTTCCAGGCTCTGAGCTGTCAGCACAGAACCCGACACAGGGCTCGAACTCACAGACCATGAGATCATGACCTGAGCCGGTCGGAAGCTCAACCAACTGAGCCACCCAGGTGCTCCTGCAAACAATATCTTATAAACATTTCCAACATCATTAGTTGTTCTAGTTTTTATGGCAGCAAGAATTCCCTTAACTTGCTTATTTAGCAAGTTCCTTAACATTGGACATTTAGTTGTTTCTAATTTTTTTCAATATATACAATAGTTTGCTAAACATCTTTGTAAGTATACCTTTTCAGTCACTCATGATAGTTTCTTTGAGCTAAATTCTTTTTTTTTAATGTTTATTGTATTTGAGCGAGAGCGAGAGTGAGAGCATGAACAGGGGAGGAGCAGAGAGAGGGAGACACAGAATCCAAAGCAGGCTTCAGGGTCTGAGCTGTCAGCACAGAGCCTGATGCCAGGCTGGAACTCATGAACTGCAAGATGGTGCCTGAGCCAAAGTCAGACACTTAACTGACTAAGCCAGCCAGGCACACCTCTTTGGGCTAAATTCTTAACAGTGGAATTATTTAAATAAAGTGCATGCATTTTTTTAAGATTAAATGTTGCCAAATTATTTTGTAAAAAAGTTAAGACAACCAGATTCCAACCAGCATCGTAGGAGAATACTAATTCTCTGCATCCTTCACATTAGGCATTGTCATTTTGTTAATTTTTTCCAATTTGATCAATGTCCTTATTTTTGCTTGAATTTACATTTCTTGGATAATTATCAAGGCTGAACACTTTAATATATGTTTATTAGGGGCACCTGGGTGGCTCAGTCGAAGTGTTCGACTTTGGCTCAGGTCATGAACTCACAGTTTTTGGGTTGGAGCCCCGCATCAGAATCTGTGCTGACAGCTCAGAACCTGAAGCCTGCTTTAGATTCTGTGTCTCCCTCTCTCTGTGTTCCTTGCCCATTTGTGCTCTGTCTCTCTCTCTCAAAAATAAATAAACATTAAAAAATTTTTTAATATATGCTTACTGACCATTGTAGGTCTTCTATGAAGTACTTTTCTTCATTGCTTATTAAAGACATTATTTTTTTCCTTACAAATTTAAAAAAGATTATTGTAAAGTAAAAATATTAATCCTTTGCTGTCATATATATACTTTTCCCAGTGTGCCTTTTAACGTTGTTCATGATGTTTTTTAAAAAGAGTATTTTTATTGTGAAATAAAACATGGAAATAGAAGACCGCATAAAACAAATGTATCGCTTAGTGAATTATTCTAAGGCAAATATGGGATGAAGAAATAGAACTTTTGTCTCCCCAGAGACCCCTTCATTGTTCATCCATATGTCCCTCCCCTCACAAGTAACCACTATCCTGACTTCTAACATCACTCCCTGCATATCTGCTGTAGACTGAATGTTTGTGTACAAAATTCATATATTAAAACCTAATCCCCATTGTGATGATACTTGGTTGTGGGGCCTTTGCAAGATGGTTAGGTCATGAGAACAGAGCCCTTGTGAGTAGGATTAGTGCCCTTAAGAAAGATCACAGAGAGCTCTCTCATTTCCCCCACTATGTGAGGACATGGTAAGAAGACAGCTGTCTGTAACCAGGAGGTAGGTCCTCACCAGACACCGAATCTGTTGGCACCTTGGTCTTGGACTTCCCAGCCTCTGGAACTATGAGAAATAAATTTCTGTTGTTTATCAGCTACCCAGTCTATAGTATTTTATTTAAAAAACTTTTTAATGTTATTTGTGAAAGACAGAGACAGAGTGTGAGTGGGGGAGGAGCAGAGAGAGAGGGAGACACAGAATGTGAAGCAGGCTCCAGGCTCTGAAGTGTCAGCATAGAGCCCAATGTGGGGCTCAAACTCATGAACAGTGTTTTAAAAATCAGTTGTTCTATTACTTTTCAGGTTTTTTGAGATAAAATTGACAAAATTGTAAGATATTAAAAGTGTACACCATGATGATTACATCATGTGTACATCATGATACATATACATTTAACCCTTGAACAACATGGAAGTTAGGGGTGCCAACACCCTACACAGTTGAAAATCCATGTATAAATTTTGGCTCCCCCACCAAACTTCACTACTAGCCTACTGTTGAGTGGAAGCCTTACTAATAACATAAACAATTGATTAACACATATTTTGTATGTTATATGTATTATATACTGTATCCTTAAAATAAGCTAAAAATGTTATTAAGAAATCATGAGGAAGAGAAAATAGATATACAGTACTGTAGAGTATTTATTGAAAAAAATGTGCATACAAGTGAACCCTCACAGTTCAAACCCATGCTGTTCAAGTGTCAACTGTACATTTTAAATAATTTTTTAAAATATTTATTTATTTTTGGAAGATAGAGTGACAGAGTGGGGGAGGAGCAGAGAGAAAGGGAGACACAGAATCTGAAGCAGGCTCCAGGCTCTGAGCTGTCAGCACAGAGCCCGATGTGGGACTTGAACCCACAAAGTGTAGGATCATGACCTGGGCCGAAGTCGACACTCAACCAACTGAGCCACCCAGGTGCCCCTCAACATTACACATTGTACATTTTAAAGGAATTCTCATAACTAGTTAATACATTCATCACTCTTCTCTCATCTTATTTGGAACTCTGGGCTTCCTGGATCTGGATTTCAGTTTCTTCCCCTGTGTCAGAGAAGCTTTCAGCCATTATATCTTTGAATAAACTTTTTGCCCCTTTCTTTCTCCCCTTTTACTGAGGACCCTATAATGCAAAGTTGGTCTACTTGATGGTTTCCTATGAGTTCCTTAAACTACTTTTTTTCATTTTTTTTAACTTAAAAAAAATGGGATATAGTTGACATACAATGTTACACTAGTTTCAGGTATACAACATATTGATCCAACATCACTGTACATTATGTGTGCTCACCACAAGTGTAGCTACCATTTGTCACTATACAATGCTATTTACAATACCATTGACTATATTCCTTATGTTGTGCCTTTTATTCCTGTAACTTATTCATTCCATAACTGGACGCCTGTGTCTCCTACTCCCCTTCACCCATTTTGCCCTATCTTTTTCATTCTTTCTTTTTCTTTTTGTTCTTCTGGTTGGATGAGTTCCACTGCTCTATTTTCCAATTTGATGATCCTTTCTTTCATTTCATCTAGTTTGCTGTTGAGCTCCTCTGTAGAATTTTTCAGTTCAGTTATTGTATTCTTCAGCCCTGTGATTTCTGTTTGGTACTTTCTTATGTTTTCTGTTTTTTGAACTTCTCTTTCTTCATGCATTGTTCTCTTGTCCTTGGTGAGCATCTTTGTAATCAATACTTTGAACTCTTTATCAGATAAACCACTTACTTCTGTTTCAGTAAAGTTTTTTTTTTTTTTTTCCTGAGGTTTTCTCCTGTTCTTTCTTTTGGAACATATTCCTCTGTTTCTTCATTTTCCTTGACTCTGTGTATTGGTCTCTATGCATTAGATAAAACAGCCCCTTCTCCCAGGCTTGAGCGAGCAGTCTTGCATAGGAGATGAACCTTAAACCTGGCTCTTGGGTATCTCTTAAACTTTTGTGATTGTCAAAACCACCTTCTTCATTTTTAGTGACTCCCAGTAAGTGAGGGTGAGCCTAGAACTGTCAGTGTCCCAAAGGGAAGGATCTTGGTCAGCACCTACATGTAGGCTAACTTGAAGCCAGGCCCTCAGGCAGCAGCTCTTAAAGAATGCAAATAGACCTTTTTCAGGGAAAGATTGGGAGAGGAGCATTTCTCTCTCCTCCTTCTGCTATAAGCTCTGTGGGCATAGCCAGTTAAGAAATGTTTCTTTGTTGGCTACAGTTCCATTGAACCTCTAAACACAGGTCCTGCTAGTCACCAAAGCCAGGCTATCAAGGCATGTGTCCTCTGGATGCAGCTACAAAACCTGGGGTATCAGATGTATGCACAAACTCCTTTCACAGAGACCCTGGTAACTTGGAAGGGACAGAGGGAGAATATGAAAACTGCTCCTGCTGGCCTCCCCAGTCTATGGAAAGGATTGAAGTCACCCCCTAGATATGTATTAAATTAGAAGCCTGACTCTCAGGCTGTAGCTTTTAAGATAAGCAAATAGACCTCTTTCAGGGAAAGACTGGGAGTTGGGTATTTCTGACTGATGTCTCGGCACTCAGCCTTTGGATGATAGCTGGTTAACAACATTTTCTCTGTTATAGTCCTATGGGACCTAGGATCATAAGCCCTGCTGGCCACCAAGACCAAGCAATCAAGGGGTAGATCCTCTGGGCAGCAGAGGGCAGGACACCAGAAGCCAGGGCACCAGATATATGCACAAGCTCTTTTCAGGGAGGTACCTGGAGCCTGGAGTGGGGCAGAGAAAGAATGCAGAGATGGCACCCATCAGTCTCCCTGGTCTCTGGAGAGGACTGCAGTTGGCCCCTACTTTTGTGTTAAATTAAAAGCCTGGCTCTCAGGCTGCAGCTTTTAAGATATGCAAATAAGCCTCTTTCAGGGAAAGACTAGGTGTTACCGTGTGCTGCCTCTGCTCTGAGGCCTGATAGGATAGCCGAGGTGAATAGTCTTGTGCAATTCATGGATGCTAGCCCCACTGGCTTCCAGAGTGAGGTGTTTTGGGGATCCATCTCTTAGGTATAAGTCTTAAAAGTCAGGGCATTAGGTGTTAGGTCCAGAAGCTGGGATTTGTGAGTTTCCTCTTGACTTTATGTCATTGTAGAGGGGATGGGGTTTATGGCAAGATCATATCTCAGTCTCTTCTGCCTGGTTTGATGTGGGTATTTTCTCATTTATCCAATGTGTAGGAGTCAATTTTCAGGTTTCTTTCAGAAGGAAAAGCTTCTAGCTTAGGTTTAATTTAATCTAGTTGTAGATTTAATGTGTCTGTGGGAGGAGTTGAATTTAGGAGCTTACTATGTTGCCATCCTGAACTGGAACCTTCTTGTATAATATTTTGTGTTGTAACAGATTCTCTTTTACCTGGTGTGACAAGATGTTCCAGGTTTATCTTCTACATCTTCTGTTGAGATCTGTTATTAGCCATCACTTCAATAACACCATTTTTAAAAATTAATTTGTTTTGTTTCATTTTGTGACTTAATGGGAAATGGTATTTTAGGTCACTATCTGGGTTTGGTGGATGCCCATTGCTACTTTGATGGTTATTGTTTATAAGCCTTTTGAGTGGGCAGATCTAGGAATTACATCTCTATCTATCTATCTATCTATCTATCTATCTATCTATCATCTATCTAGCTACCTATCTATCTTATACTTGAAATTTAGTATTTACAAAATTAGAATTTTAAATCCCTTCTACATTACTGTACTTTTTTCCTTCCATACTGAGTATTCTGATTCTGAAGGACACAGGGAATGATGGAATTAGAATATCTGATACTGCACTTTTGCTTTATCCACAGCAATCTGAGAATAACAATACTAATAGTCCTGTCACGAAAATGACTACTGAAAGTATATTTAAAATTTTTTGCTTATGCTCTCCCCAGTCTTCCCCATTTTTTTAATGGTTGTATATTATTCATCTTGTTAGCATATATAGCTATTAAACACTATAACCTTTGTCTTTATCCTGACTTAGATTTAGTTTTATTTTATTATTTTTTTTGTTTTTAGATTTTCTTAATGTTTGTTTATTTTTGAGAGAAAGAGAGAGAGAGAGCGAGTAGGGGAGGGGCAGAGAGAAAGAGGGAGACACAGAATCTGAAGCAGGCTCCAGGCTCCGAGCTGTCAACACAGAGCCCGTGCGGAGCTCGAACTCACAAACTGTGAGATCATGACCTGAGCCAAAGTCGGATGCTTAACTGACTGAGCCACCCAGATGCCCCAGACTTAGTTTTAAAGTAACCATATATTTAATGCTCATGACCAATATTTATGTCAATGTCTCTAATAATTTTGGTTGTCTGAAACTTCTTTTCTAGAAGATATTTCTGAGAGGGTTCATGAGAAAATTATTCCTGAGTTCTGTTTTGATAATAGTCTTTTTAGCTTTTTGTACATAAAAGTTAGTTTTCTGGATATAAAGTCTTTGGCTTACATTTTCTTTCTTTTTTTGTTTCTTTGTTTCTTTCTTTCTTTCTTTCATCTTAAATTTACTTCCAGCAGAAAATGTTGCTTTCAAAAAGTTTGATGATCATCTAATTTTCTTGCCCTTATAAGTCAGATGCTCAATTGCCTATATTTCCAAAGAGGTTCAAAATTTTTGGATGATGAAATAACAGGTAAAAGTATGTTTTGTGGGTGTATCTTTCTGGAGTGTTTTCATTGATCACAGGGATGTTACTCTGCTCCTTATTTTCATTTGGGATTTTTTTTCTTGGGCTTTAACCCTGATCATTGTCAACTGCTCATTTTTGGATGAAATTAGTTTTTTTGAATTTTCTGAAGGAAGAGCGGTTCAGTCATGCTTTTCTGACTTCACAGGTCTCCTCTTCTGTTGTTTTTGTGTAAGTTGAAAAATATGGCAACTTGTTTTCTGAAATGTCCTGGCTCAGTTCTCCCTCCCATTTTATTTGTGCCTCATTTTTCCTTTGCCCCTGTTGGCAGAGGGAGGGAAAATTTAAAAACAAACAAACAAACAAAAAAATAAAATAAAATAAAACTAAATCTAAGTCAGGATAAAGACAAAGGTTATAGTGTTTAATAGCTATCCTGCTCAATTTTGATCCCATTTCTAATAATTTCTCATTTGTGTGAAGTTCAGTTCTGGAAAGGAATGCTAGCTCGTCAGTTTTGAGAATGTAGGGGCTCTAGATGGTTGGAGCCCTTTCAGGCCTAAACATGGGTTTTTGCTGTCACTTGCTATTGGATTACAATTTTAGCTTTTGCTCTTAAGGTGATCTACTATGCTTAATAGGGAACATCTATTTGCTGTTTTATGGTGTTATTATTCTCAGATCTGAAAAATGCCTTATTCTTGCTTCTGTCTGCTTCCTCCTACAAAGATGGTAATACATTGCAGAAATTGTGACTGGTGCTGGTTTACCCCTACCGGTTTGTATTTGGGATTTGGGGCAGATATCCTGTCACCCAGACTTATTGTGAATGTTGACTATGTCATCTAGTTTATTATTTAATCTTTTTTAAACTTTATTTATTTATTTTGAGAGAGAGAGAAAAAGAAAGCGTGCATGAACCAGCAAGGGAGGGGCAGAGAGTGGGGAGAGAGAGAGAATCCCAAGCAGGCTCCATGCTGACAGCATGGGAGGGTGAGGGTGAGGGCTCAATATTACCAACCATGAGATCATGACCTGAGCCAAAATCAAGAGTTGGGCATTAACCTGTTGACCCACCCAGGTGCCCCTCTAGTTTATTATTATGTGGGGATTCAGGAAGTCCCCCAAACTATATCATCTCTCCCATCACTATCCTCCCAGAATCATTTCTGGTGTTTTTTTAACTTGCAGAAGTTTTAAATTTTGGTGTAGTCAAATTTGTAAATCTTTTTTATAAAACTTCAAAAAATGTTTATTTATTTTTGAGTGGGGGGAGGGACAGAGAGAGAGGGAGACAGGATCCAAAGTGGGCTCTGTGCTGACAGCAGAGAGCCCAATGCAGGGCTCGAACTTATGAACCATGAGATCATGACCTGAACTGAAGTCAGATGCTTAACTGACTGAGCCACCCAGGCACCCCTAAATTTGTCAACTTTTAATGTTAGTTTATGACTCTTTACGTATGCTTAAAAGAGCTTTATTAATTCTGAACTCAGATAAGTATTTTCTCATATATATTTTAGTATTTTATTATTCTTTTTTGGGTATATTAAAAAATGTAAACCATCTGTAATTTATTTTGGTGTTTGGTGACATTTAATGACCTGCTTTTATTTGTCCAAATAGCCACCTTTAAAACCATTTAGTCGTTTATATCAGTGCTGGTTTAAAAGGCCCCATTCACCACAGACTAAATATTCTTTGCATTTAGATCTGTTGCTGGGCAATCTAATAATTTCCACCTGTTTGCCTATTTCCATGCCCACCATCACACTGTTTTAATAACTAAATTTTATAATTTTCCTTATCTGGTAAGTGTAGAGCCTTTCTTTGTTATCCATTTTTTCAATGTTTTCTTAACTATTCCTTCCCATTTATGCTTTAAGATGACTATTAGGACAAGTTCATCAATTTTATGGGTATTTTGATTGGAATGGCAAATAATTTGGAAGAAATGATATTTTCATAACATAGGAACCTTTCCATTTAGGAAACAGTATATTTATTCATTTTTTTCTAGTATTTCATGGTCCTCAGAAGTTCTATCAATATCTTCCTATAGGTCCTCCAAATCTTTTCCTGATTAGAAGAATAGAATTCCTGATCTCCTTCTTTCAAGAGACAGAATTGGTTTTAAAGAAGGGGCTGCTGATTCCCTAGATGGGGTTAAATATCGTCCTACTCCCAGCTGGAAACCTCCAGGCACAGGGATGCACATGGTGGCCATGGGCATGTGACTTGTCACCCTCTACCTTCAGGGAGCATAACAGCCTGAGGGCCAGAGCTGTGCTGTCATATCCATTGCTGCTCCAAGCCAATGACTCAAAGTGCCTTGGTGAAGGGTTAGGTACCCAAATCCAAAATGGGGTGTGGGGATTCCCCACATCAACCAACAAGTCTCCAACACCAGCTGGGTGTCCTACAATTCAATTCAATTCTGACACTACCCAGGATAACATCAGATTCTACAGGTTAAGGGCTCAGTCCCACAAGATTGCCCTCCACCTCAGATACCAGTTGCAAGTCCAGGTTGTTACTTGTACTTCTGACTAAATGGCTGTAAATTGGAGGCTTGCACAACCTCCTTATTGGGCTCAGTTAATTTGCTAGGGTGGCTGACAGAACTCAGAAAACTCATTTACTGACTAGATACCAGTTTATTACAAAGGATATTAAAGGGTATGAATCAACAGTCAGATGAAGAGATATGTCCTGAACAAAGGAGCTTCTGTTCTCTTGGGGTTTGGGTCCCAGCATGGTGGCACATGGAAGCATTCTGCTTCACCAAACTGGAAGTTCTCTAAACCTTCTCTTTTTGAGTTTTTGTGAAGTATTCATTATATAAGCATACTTGATTAAATCATTGGCTGTTGGTGATTGATTTAACCTGCTGCCTCTCTCCTGTCTCCAAAGATCAGAAGGTGGGACTGAAAGTTCCGACCCTCTATTCATAGTTGGTTCCCTGGCAACTGGCCCCCATCTTTGGGGGATGTCCAAGAGTCACTTCTTTAACATAAACACATTAGAGTGTTGAAAGGGGCTTGTTTTGAGTAACAAGACACCCATTTTACCTTTATGGCTCTGAAGCATTTTCAGGAACTGAGGACAAGAGACCAAATACTGTAACGCACGATGCTCCCATTGCTATTATCACTCAGAAAAGTCCAAGAATTTTGGGAACTGTGAGCCAACATCTATGGATGAAGACCAAATATACATTTCTTATAAATCACAATATTTCACTGGGATATGGAGGTATCCCATTCTTGGGAGACACTGGCCCCCCTGTCAACTGACTTTGGGTCGATGTCAAAGGCCTTGATGCACGGCCATTTGCTGTAAGATGTTTGCATACCACTTTCCTTCCTTCTTCCTTCGCTCAGGTGCTCCTTCCTTGCATCCCAGTCTGATGGATCCCTCAACCTTCCTGGCTCCCTCTCCATTTTCCCCACAGTTTTCCTTAATACAATCCTCACCTATTAATAGCATTTTGGTATTTACTTTTCAGAGGACCCGGATTAACACACAGGCATTGCCATTTCATATTTAAAAATTATTTTGATCTTAAAATTTTGAAAAAAAATGCATATAATATGGTTAAATTATGTACCGGATGAGTAGTTTTTCCAAAGTAGACTAGCTGGTTCTAATAAGGGGTTGAACTGGTACTCTAATACAGTTCTGATTCCAAAGCCCACATGTGTGATTTATGCTTTGGAGGGTTTTGAATATCAATACCATCTGTCTGGCATGGCAGCTCCACATTAATAAGATGTCTTTAAGGTGGGAAAGAGAAGTGGGAGTTGGAATCTGGATACTTTGAGAGCTAGGCTAGGGCATTTAAGGAATTGCGAGTCTTGGCTGAGCAAGGACCTATAATTTTACTTAAAGTAATATTGTAGGTTTGTTGGAGGCAGAGGAATTTGGTGTTTCAGAAGGCCATTTGGTAATATATGTATGCAAAAGGTTCAAATGAAGTCCTTTCACCCAGAAATTCCACTTCTGGAAATTTGAGTTAAGGAAATAATTAAGAATATACTCAGATACATCACTACAATCATGTTGAAATAATGCAAAGTTGGAAAGAATGTAAATGCCTAACAATAGAAGATTTGGTTAAATAAGTAATGATATATACATCCAGTGTATAAAATCATTTATTAAAATGATGTTACATGAATGTAGCTGCTGATATGAAAATTGTTTACAATATACTTTTTAAAAACTGAACTGTTGAATTAAAAGTTTTCATTTTGAGGGGAACCTGGGTGGCTCAGTCGGTTGTGCATCCGACTTCGGTTCAGGTCATGATCTCGCGGTTTGTGAGTTGGAGTCCTGTGTTGGGCTCTGTGCTGGTAGCTGGGAGCCTGGAGACTCCTTCAGATTCTGTGTCTCCCTCTCTCTCTGGCCCTCCCCTGCTTGTGCTCTGTCTCTCAAAAATGAATAAATGTAAAAATATAAAATAAAATTTTTTTTTCATTTTGAAATAATCTCAAACTTATAGACAACTTATAGGAACGATAAATATTTTTTTCCTTATAAGTTGCTATCATAATGTCACCTCATCCCCTGAATATTTGATTACTATGGTTAAGTATGGGTCATTCTCCTGTATAACCGCAATACAACCATCAAAATCAGTAAATTAACATTGATTGCATTAGTGAGGACTCTTCAGAGAAACAGAACCAATAGGATGTGTATATATATATAGAGAGAGAGAGAAAGACAGAGCGAGAGAGATAGAAATGTATTTTAAGGAATTGGCTTACACAATTGTGCAGGGTAAGCTAGTAGGCTAGAGACCCAAGGAAGAGTGTAAGTCCAGTTCAGATCCAAAGGCCATCTGCTGGCAGAATTCATTTTTGCCCAAGGAAAGCCTTCAATTCATTGCATGAGGCCCACCCAAATTATGGAGAGTAATCCGCTTTACTCAAAGTCCACCAACTTAAATGTTAATCTCATTCAAAAAGCAGAAACATTAAATATAATATTTGACCAAATATTTGGGCAAAGTGGCCCATGCAAGTTGACCATAAAATTAACCATCACAATATTGTACTACGATCTAATCCTCAGACCCCAATCAGGTTTTTATGATTGTCCCAATAATGGTCCTTTCTTGCAAAAGGATCCAGTTCAGAACAATGGGTTGCATCTAGTTGTCATGTCTCTTTAGTCTCCCTAAAGTCCCTCAGGGGGAAAAAAAATAAAATGAATAGTCCCTCAGTCTTTCTTTGATCTCATGACACTTTTGCAGATGTTTTGTAGAATGTTCCTTATTTGGGATTTGCTCGATTAGATTTGGGTGATATGTCTTTGGCAAGAAAGTCTCACAGAAAGTGATGCTTACCATTGCATTCTATATCAAGTGGTATAGCTTACAACTTTAAATGTCTCATTACTGGGACACTTGATTCAGGTGGAGTCTGTCAGCTTTCTTCATTGTAAAATTACTCTTTTTTCACTTCGTAATTAGTAAGTATTTTGTGGAGAGATACTTGGCACTATGTAAACTTTTATTCTTCATCAAACTCTCCATTAACTAATTAATTAATGTACATATTTATTTGTTATTATTATTATTTGATGTTCAGTTTGTTTCATATTTGCTCAGTGGGAGCCCTTTCAAGATGTCTCCTATGTTCTTTTGACATGTCCCCATCAATCTTTGAACTCTTCCTTACTTTCTGGCACAGAAATCATTGTGAGTGGTTCTGCAAGTTGAGTGGTAGCCTCCCAAAAGTTATGTCCATGTCCAAATCCCCAGAGCTGGTGAATGTTAACTGATTTGTACAAAGGGTCTTTGCAGATATAATCAAGTGAAAAATCTTGAGATAAGGAGATCATCCTGGGTTATCTGGTGGGCCCTAAATCCAATGGCTGGTGTCCTTAGACGAGACAGAAGAGGGAAAAACAGAGACACAGAGAAGGCCATGTGAAGACAGAGGCCGTGATTGGAGGTATGCCCCATGAGGAACGCCCGGAGCCACCAGAGTTGGAAGCGGGAAGGGAAGATTCTTTCCGAAAGCCTCCGAAGGAGCACAGCCCTACCAACACCTTGATTTTGGACTTCTGGCCTCCAGTAACTGTGAGAGGATAAATTGCTGTTGTTTCAAGCCACTGAGTGTGTGGTCGTTTCTTACGGCAGTCTCAGAAATGAATACAATGTTTTCCCTTTGCTCTAGTCCTATAATTAGCCATTTCTCAAGGAGCCCTGGTTCATTTAGAGTGTAGAATGGTATTTAAAAATCAAGATCCAAGTGCTGGGTATGCTTATTATTTTTTGGAGACCCCAGTTACTAGAGCTAGGAAGTATAAATTTATACACATGCATTTATAAATAAGCATATATATTAAAAACCATAAATTCACACTGATCTCTCCAACTTCAGTTTACAACCACAAGCTTCATTCTACTCTTCTCCCTTTCCACATTAGTACCTCTTTTCTCTAACAGTGAGAAAGCTGGTTCCCATTAGCCTCAGTATATTTGTTAGTTTAATTCCCCATAGGTATGCAGACCAGCCCCCACACCCTTGCTGCCCCGCCCTCTCACAGATGCCCTCCTCATCCTGGGAGGGGTCACTGTGTGTCAGGCTGTCTCTCATGCTGATGTCCTCCTCACCTACTTGGCTTCCCACACTTCCCATCAGGTTGCTTCCCAAGTCCTCATCCTCCCACTGTCCTCCCAGGACTCTGACATCTGCATTCTGGGGCGCCCTACCGCTGTCCCCCTCAGATTCAACCACACCTGTGCCTGTCTTGCTGGGCCCCACATAATGATCTCATAACTCATGGACCAAATTGCTCAATAAGGCAAAGGAAGGGAAAGAGGAAGACACAAATACATTAGTTTAAGTTTATTTATTTATTTTGAGAGAGAGAGAGCAGGGAAGGGGCAAAGAGAGAGAGGGAGAGAGACAGAATTCCAAGCAGGCTTCCACTGTCAGCGCAGAGCCTGATGCAGGGCTTGGACTCACAAACTGTGAGATCATGACCTCAGCTGGAACCAAGAGTTGGACTCTCAACTGACTGAACCACCCAGGTGCCCCCAATATGTATTTTTATGTAAAAAATATATATTATAAAATAATATATTTGGTGGGGGGGAAATTTGTGCATGCAAAGAAGAGAGTCTGGAAACACGTATGTCGAGATTGTCCACAGTGGTCTCTGGGAAACTTGACCTCATTGTGTTTGTTTTCTTCTTTCACTTGTTTCAATTTTTTTTCTTTGCCCTCCTCTGCTTCCTCCAAGTCTTTCTCCTCTTTCTTTATGAGGGGATACCAACGAGCATAATTTATTTTTGTAGTAAAAATAACTAAAAACTTTATTTTTAAATATTAAAAAAAAAAAGGCCTATGTACTCAAAGTTTTTTCTTCCTGTGTAAAGGGTAACTCAAAATGTATGGTTCTTGGGATGACCTGAGGTTTTTTGTTGTTTTTCTTTTTAACTTAGAAAAACATTTTTTTGAAGCTAGCTTACCCAGAAAATAATGCTGCTTATTTTATGTATCAATTGATTGAATCTGAGGATATTTCTCTTTGAATTGCTGACCAATATCTCTGACATTTTCCCAGCTGGTTTATTGATTCACTAAAAGAGAAATCATCCATCTTTCCTGGGCATTGTGGAGAGTAAAAAACAAACAAACAAATAAACAAACAATCCCACAATGGTAGAAAACAAGATCCCTGATGTATTTTACCTCCTCAAAGCCTAGTAAAAAGTTGTTAGCATTTCCAATTGCATCAAGTTTGGCCGACTTGAAACTAGCCAAGGGGCAGTCTGAGAGCAATCTGTCTCTATTTGTATTCCCACCTTACAGACATTGGTGGAATCTATGTGCTCAATTGTAACTGACCTGTTTTGGAAAGCTCTGTATGTGGAAGTGCTCGGTGACGGGTCCCTATAGGAACACAACCCTGTAATGGCGGCTGCATACAACGATTCGTTTTCTTAACTTCAAGTAGAACTGATCGCTCATTTTACACATGGCTGTTGAAAACAGGCTCCATTTAGAGGGATTTATCCCATGAAGTCATCCTCTTTCCTCTTTGGAGCTTTCACCAGTGGGAGTTTTATTCATTTATATTAGTGATTTTGGCCCCAGGAAGCTTTTTCCCACTCTGTTTTCTGGGTAAGCTCGGCTAGGCCTTCTTAGATTCCAGCCCTAGAGATTTTTGGCCTGTCGCAACATCTCTTATATTACTGTGTAAAGGGAACCAAATGTGTGACTCTGGTTGGCTTTGGGCTTGTATTTTTCTAGTTCTTTTCTTTGGATTCATTTTCGTCCTATGTCCACTGACACTATTTTAATGGGCCATTTGCGGGGAGATTAATTATACCCTTGGCACATCCGCTTTCCCATTTGAAAATTTTCTTTCTGTGACAGAATTGGAAAATAATAGAAAACAGTTCATACAGCTGCCTTAGTTACCAAGACAACAAAACGAAGAAATAACTGGCTACTTGGCTTTTTTTCTTTTTCTGAGCTACCTTCTAAACACAGTAAACTCCATCCTAAAAGCTATGTAACTGTTTGAGATTACCAGTTTGAGTTGACTGGTTGAGTAGTTACTGAATTAATTTTTTTAGCAAGAATATTGTGTGCTCTGATTATAGTCTGAGAACAAAGCAGGTTTTCTTTTCTTCAAGTTTTCTTTTAAATTATTTAAAAAATTACACAGGTAATATATTTACACATGTTCAGTATTAAATGTAAAGCTTTACAGAAGTGTGTGGGGTAAAAAGTGTATGTCTCATTTTCCAGAACACTTAATCTTGACCAATATCAACATACTGTAATGAATACAATTTGGTAAATTGGCTCAGGGTGCTTTTAAGAACAGCAATGTTTTCAGATCAGTAAAAACGCCATATTAAATATATGTGTTAAAAAATTTAAAACTTTAAAGCCCTTTAAAATGTATATGAGCAATGCATGTTTCTTGTTTGAAATTCAGAAAAGACAAACAAAAGAGAGTATATAAATTATCCACAATTCTACTACCCAGAAGTCACCACCACTGATATTTAGTTTTTGATGCTTTTCGAAAGAATTAGTTTTTATCTTAAAGTAATGCATGCTCTTTAAAAATAAAAACAAACTGTATGTAGTCCCATCAATAATCAGAACAATACTAATGGCTACTCTATTGAATACTGCCTATGTACTTGCCTGTGGTAAGAGCTTACTTGCATGAAGACACAGTCATTTTTTGGGTAACATAGGTAATATTGATTTCTGTTCTGGGGTCCCTGGGTGGCTCAGTCAGTTAAGCGTCTGACTTCGGCTCAGGTCATGATCTCACAGTTCGTGAGTTCGAGCCTCGTGTTGGGCTCTGTGCTGACAGCTGGGAGCCTGCTTCAGATTCTGTCTTCCTCTCTGCTCTTCTCCTGCTCATGCTCTGTCTCTCTCCTTCAAAAATAAATAAACATTAAAAAAAATTTAAAAAATTATTAGTTTCTGCTCTTTTTCTTTTGTGTATAGGTATTTTTAAAACTATGTAGTTATGATTGTATAAGTATATAAATAGTTTTGAATTCTGATTTTTTTGTAAAAATTTTTCTGTGATGCTACATATTCTTTGATGTCATTTTTTTAAGTTTGTTTATTTATTTTGAGAGAGAGAGAGAGAGAGGAAGGGGCAGAGAAAGAGGGAGAGAAAGACTCCCAGGCAGGCTCTGTGCTGTCAGCCAAAACCAAGAGTCTGACGCTTAACGGACTGACCCACCCAGGCACTCCAGAACGAATTATTTCTTAGAATAGGTTTGTCGGAAAGGAGATTATTGGCTCAAGCTAATGAATAGTTTCAGAAATCTTGAATGTATTTTCAACTTGCTTTACTAATGGCAATTCATACTGCTGGCGTTGTTGCCTAATATGCTGGGAATTATGTTTCATACTCTTTCCTAATTTGATAGAAGCAAAATCATTGTGTGTATTTCATTAGTTTCTTTTTAAAGTTTATTTATTTATTTATTTTAAGTAATCTCCATATCCAACATGTGCTTCGAACTCTGAGATCAAGAGTCACATGCTCTTCTGACTGAGCCAGCCAGGTGCCCTTTTAGTTTTTTTTTATTAAGACTGAATTTAATCATTTACTCATGTTTACTACTATTATTTCCTTTTTTAATGAATTATTTATCTGTTGTGATGTTGCATTTTATCCTTAAAAATGTATATCTATTTATTTATTTAACATTTATTTTTGAGAGAGAGAGAGTGCATGTGAGTGGGGAAGGGGCAGAGAGAGGGAGTCAGAGAATCCAAAGCAGTTCTGCGCTGTCAGTGCAAAGCCCATTGTGGGGCCGGAACCCATGAACCCTGAGATCATGACCTGGGCCGAAGTTGGGTGCTCAACTCACTGAGCCATCCAGGCACCCCAAATGGATGTCTTGTTAAATTACAAGAGTAATGCACTCTTATCATAAGATTAAAACAATATAGGGGCGCCTGGGTGGCGCAGTCGGTTAAGCGTCGGACTTCAGCCAGGTCACGATCTCGCGGTCCGTGAGTTCGAGCCCCGAGTCGGGCTCTGGGCTGATGGCTCGGAGCCTGGAGCCTGTTTCCGATTCTGTGTCTCCCTCTCTCTCTGCCCCTCCCCCGTTCGTGCTCTGTCTCTCTCTGTCCCCAAAATAAATAAACGCTGAAAAAAAAAAAAAAAACAAAAAACAAAAACAAAACAATACAGAATGCATCTCCCTAATCTTACTCCCCCAGGGCTAGTTTGGTATATACATATCCAGACCTTTCTCTAAGATTTAGGAGTTAGGCTTTTTTTTTTTTTTTTTTTAATTTGGTGGCAGTTGACGGAGGGAGGGGGGATGAGTTTGATATTCTTTATGAAGAAAAGGTATTTACTTTTGTCTTTTGTGCTTGCTAGAAATATATATATGTGTGTGTATATATATATATATATTTTTTTTTTTCCTGTTTATTGTTAGGCTTTAATTTTGCCTTTGTTGTGGTTGCAGTACAATTTGCTGATGTTTTCCTTTGTGATTTAAAGAAAATTCTTTTCAGTTTGAAAAGGCCTTTCATTTAAAGGCCTAATAAATACTATTTTTTTTTTTTTTTGCTAGTTTTTACTATGGTTTTTATTTTGGCATATATTATAAAGTGATGCTATGTGTATAATTTAGTTTTTCAAGAAATTAATTTTGGAATGTATATTGTGAGATGATGATCTAAATGCAATTTTCCCCCTAAATGGTGACCCAGGCACTCCCAAACCATGGGTTCTATAATCCCAGGCTTTCCCAGGGATTCACAGGGTCTCCATTATCATGTTTTAAATCCTGAAGTTTAAGAGGGCCTCTTTTTGGTGTGTCTTGTTCTATTGATTTGTGTATAATTCAATGTTATTTTTAAAGAGTGTTACATAAAAATAGATGTTATAGTTCGGTAAGACTTCATACAAAACACAAAAAAGTTTATGTGTGTGCATCCCTGGGAAAAGTTTTTTTTCCCTTAGAATTTGCTTAATTAAAACAAGAAAGTACTATATATCATTTAAGATGTATATTAAAGATGGAGTAAAATTTTTAAAAATAAGATTATCTGGGGCATCTGGGTGGTTCAGTTGGGTAAGTGCCGACTCTGGATTTCCGTTCAGGTTATGATCTCATGGTTTGTGAGTTCAAGGCCCGAGTTGGGCTCTGCACTAAGAGCCTGTTTGGGATTCTCTTTCTCTATCTCCCTTTCTCTGCCTGTCCCCTGCTCATTCTCTCTCTTTCTAAATAAATAAATGAATACACTTAATAAAAGAAGATTATCCATTTTCTTGTGTTCGGTTTAGAGCCTGAATTCTGCTCAGGTGTTTACCTGTTAGTGATGGTTGAGGGGAAGGGAAAGGCAGATAAAGTGGTACAGAACAGGTAATGCTAACCCCATTTTACAGTTGAAGAAAGTCAGGACTTGCCTGCTGTTTCCTATACATGGCTGAGTGTTGTTATTAAAGAAAGTTGTACCTTTTTTTTAAACCTGATTTTTGCAAATGTTCTTTTTAAGTATCAGAAATAGGTTCTCTTGGTTCCTAATTAAAAACCACATTTTTTTTCTTTCAAAAATTGGTAAGTGGCTAACTTTTCCCATGTAAAGGGTTTAAAAGAATGTAGTGTGATGGAGTATCTAGCTAAATCATGTAAGACTACATACATATTTAGCCACAGTCAACTGAACTATGAGTGAGCAGATTTTCAAATTTTGATTTATCAATTAAAAGCTTGATTTTAACATTTCACCTCAATTCCAATTTTACCTAGTTGTGCAGTTGATATCTCAAACTATCTGTTCATTTTTCTGTGCATAAAGATACATTTTTAACCATTTTAAGTGTGCAAAACGGTGGCATTAAGTACATTTACATTGTTGTACAACCATTACTATATCTGATTCCAGAACTTTTTCATCATTCTGAAGAGAAACTCTGGACCCATTAAACGGTAACTCTCCCTTCTCTCTCTTCTTAGCCTCTAATAGTTCTGTTCTACTTTCTGTTTCTCCAAATTTCCCTATTCTACAAATCTCATATAAGTGGAATCACATAATATTTTCTCTTTAGTGTCTGGCATAGCATTATGTTTTCAAGGTTCATCCAAGTAGTAGCATGTATCACAAGTTCATTTTTTAAATGCCTGAATAATATCCCTTTGTATGTATAGACTACATTTCAATTATCTATATCTTTTGTTGGACACAAAATATGTTTCTACCTTTTGGCCATTGTGAATAGTGCTGCAATGATGGATAGGTATCTATATCTGTTTGAATCTCTGCTTTAGTTCTTTGGGAGTAGGATTCCTAAATCATATGATAATTTTGTTTAACTTTTTGAGGAACGGCTAAAATGTTTTCTACAACAGCTGCACTACTTAAAATTCCTACCAGCAATGCACAAAGGTCCAGTCTCTTCATATCCTGGCAAATATGTGTTCTTTTCTTTTCTTTTCTTTTTTATAATAACCACCCTAATGGGTATGAAGTGGTACCTCATTGTGATTTTGATTTGCATTTCCCTAATGACTAATCATGTTGAGTATCCTTTCATGTGTTTACTCACCATTGTTTATCTTCCTTAGAGAAATATCTATTCAAATCCTTGCCCTTTCATGAATTAAATTGTTTGATTTTTGTTGTTGTTGAGTTCTAGGAGTTCTTTATATATTCTGGATATTAATATCAGATATATGATTTGCAAATATACTTATACTCTATTGATTGTCTTTTTACCTTTTATGAACAAAAGTTTTAAATGTTGATGACATCAAATTTATTTTTTCTTTTGGTGCCTGTGCTTTTGGTGTCATATCCAAGCAATCATCACCAGACCCAGACTTATGAAGATTTTTCTTCTGTTTTTTTTTTTTAAGTTTTACAGTTTTACCTTTTAAGTTTAGGTCTTTGATTAAATTTTTGTTAATTTTTTAATTTTTATATACGATATGAAGATATCCATTTTTTCCAGCACCACTTGTTGAAAAGAGTCCTTTCCTCATCGAATGGTCTTGACACCCTTGTCAAAAATCAATTGACCATATATGTGAGGGTTTATTTTGGGGCTCTATGTCCTATTCCATTGGTTTATATGTCTGTTCTTATGCCAGTATCACACTGTTTTGATTACTGAAGCCTCATAGTAAGTTTTGACATCAGGAAGTGTGATACTTCCAACTTTGTTGTTGTCTTACAGATTGTTTTGACTATTTGAGATGCTATATAAATTTAAGTTGGATTTTTCTTGTTTTTTTGCAAAAAGAAATCATTGGGATTTTTTTTAAAAGTTATTATTTATTTAAGTAAACTCTACACCCCATGGGGGGCTTGAACTCACAACCTCCAAGATCAAGAGCCCCACACTCCATCAACTGAGCCAGCCAGGCCCCCTCATTGGGATTTTGATAAGGATTATACTGAATCTGTAGAGCACTTTGGATGATATTGTCATCTTAACAATATTAAACTATCCCATTCCATGACTACAAGATGTCTTTCTATTTTTTTATACCTTCTTTAATTTCCTTCAGGAGTGTTTTATAGTTTCAGTGTAGAAGTGTTTTGCCTCCTTAGTTAAATTTATTTGTAAGTGTTCATTCTTTGGATCCTATTATAAATGGAATTGTTTTCTTAGTTTCCTTTTGGAAAAGTTCGTTGCTTGTATACAGAAACTGAATGGATTTTCATGTGTTGCTTTTGTATTCTGTAACTTTATTGAATTCATTTATCAGTTCTAACAGGTTTTTTGGTGCAGGATCTTCAGAGTTTTTAACATATAAAATCATGTCATCAGAAAACAGATTATTTTACTTCTTCCTTTCCACTTCAGATGGCTTTACTTCTTTTTCTTGCCTAATTGCAAGAAAGTTGCAAAGTGGACATACTTGTCTTGTTCCTGATTGGGAGAAAAGCTTTCACTATTAAACCAAACCCGAGTTGGTTTCTTTTGTGTTTTTGTTTTGTTTTTTGTATATTGCCTTTATCGTGTTGAAGAAATTTCCTTTTAGAAATTGAATTTCTAGAATTGAGTTTTTAGAAACTGGAAAACATTCCAAAGAACTGAGAAAGCCAGTATCTTCAAGGTGAATGGAAAAAGTCTTACTGTTTTAGTAGTGTTTTCTAGTAAGTGGTATTATTTCAAATCAGAGATGGTAGATGGTACAACCCTTTGGTATAGCAATTTGGCAACACAGTTAGGAGCTCTAAAAATTCATAACCTTGAAGCAATAATTTCATTTCTGATAAATTCATTCTAATAAATATTCTTAAATATATAAGGAGGTTTATATGAGAAAGTAGAAAGAAAAATTTCTGTGTAGTATTTTACAGTTCCATGACATAACAGGGAAAGTTTAAGTAAAAGCATGGATTTCCACGGCTGTGGGAGACTGAAGTTAAAGTTTACTACCAGTACAGCCCAGTTGTTCAGGAGCCTTGACTCTACATGCACAGCTCTTTTGTGAAATTAAATATTAAAAAAAATCAAGTTCATTGATCATTAGTGTTTCAATGTCACAGTGTGGTCAATACTGTTTTGGTGGCTAAGATCTTACATTAATGAACAAAATAGGGATTTATTTGGAAAGATAGGAAAGTGGAATAAAATAGAAAAAAAAAAAAGGAATTCCAGTGTGAGGTATTCTAGTTTCATCTGCATTAGGAATGCTCTAGAATATTCGTTCTGAAACAGTGGTGATTTTGTCCCAAGGGTCATTTGGCAACTGCTACACATATTTTGATTGCCAGGACTGGGGGTGAGGGGTAGGGGTGTGCTACTGACATCTAGTGGTAAAGGCCAGGGATGCTGCTTAAATCAGCACAGGACAGTTTCCCACAGCAAGGAATTATCTGGTCCAAATTGTCAGTAGTGCTGAGGTTGAAAAACAACTCTAAAGAAAGTAGTATGATTATACAATTACACTCATTAATTTTCAAGGATAAGGAGATTGAAAGAAGTAGGTATATTTTGACTGTGCTGTTGCTATGATCGTGGGGTAAAATCACAACTGTAATGTATTTGTTTTTTGTTGTTTTAAAAGTTTATTTATTTTGAGAGAGAGAAAGAGAGAGAGAGAGAGAGTGAGTGGGGGAGGGACAGAGAGAGAGGGAGAAAGAATCTTAAGCAGGCTCTGCACTATCAGTGGAGAGCCTGACATGGGGCTTGAACCTACAAACCATGAGATCATGACCTGAGATGAAGTCTGATGCTAACCAACTAAGCCACCTAAGCACCCCTCAACTGTACTGTATTTGAACCACAAAAGAAGGCAAGAGAGTCTAAATATATAGATAATCATGTGCTAGAGACATGTTCTATTCTCTACAAAGACATTATAATTTAATACCCTCTGCTAAATTATTCTAAGGATACAATAAGAAATTAAGACAAATATGAAATAGTATAAATAGGTTAACATCCATTCCCAAATAGGTCTATATGAAAATATGTTATCGCAAGAGGTATTTTTAATATCTAATGTTATTGAGTAATATTGATCCATATAAAAATATGTATAAGTAATTATATATATGTGCATATATTGCATATATACGTGTACATAAAGTATGTTAAACAAATACTCCTAAGCCCACCACCCAGCTTATGAATTAGGGTATTATCAATACTGGGAGCTCCTCCTGAGCTCCATTCCCCTGCTTCTCCTCAAGACGTAACCACTATGTTGATTTTTATCTTTATCATTCCTTTGCCTTTTAAAAATTAAATTATATACTTTTTAGTTTTGCTTTTATTTCCAATACAAAAAGGATACCATAATGGAGGTAGTCTTTTGTGACTTACTTTTTCTACTCAACACTATCCACCTTTTCACAGGTTGTTGTTCATTATGTTACTGCTGTATGATATTTCTTTGGGTGATTATTACAGAATTTATCTATTCTCTTGTTGATATACATTTGGGTTTGTTATGGGTTGAACTGTGTTCCCTCAAATTCATATTTTGAAGCCCTAACCCCCAATACCTAAGAATGTGACTGGATTTGGAGATAGTGTCTTTAAAGAGATGGTTAAGTTAAAATGAGGCCCATAGGATGGGCTCTAATCCGATCTGACTTGTGTCCTATAAGAGGAAATTCAGGGATGTGCATGTACAGAGGAAAGACCATGTGAGGACATAGCAAGAAGGCAGCCATCTGCAAGCCAAGAGAAAGAGGCCTCAGAAGAAACCTAGCCTGCAGACACCTTCAGTTCTGACATCTAGCCTCTAAAACTGTAGGAATATAAATTTCTGATGTTTAAGTATTTAGTTATAACAGCCCTAACCCTAGTTCCCAGTTTTTAATACTATGAATGTGCTGCTTGCTAAAAATACTGTTATTTCTCTGCATATGTGTGTGAGTTTTTCTACTATGCACACTGGAATGGAACTGCTGGGTTGTACAGTATACACTTCTCACTTTGCCAAGATAATACCAAATAGTTTGCCAAAGCATGTATAAAAATTCCCATAACTCATAGCCTTGCCAATACTTGCTATTGTCAGACCTTTTTTTTTTTAAGTTCTTATTTATTTTGAGAGGGAGAGAGAGAACAAGCAGGGGAGGGGCAGAGAGAGAGGGAGCCAGAGGATCTAGAGGATCTGAAGCAGGCTCTATGCTGACAGCAGAGATCCCAATGTGGGGCTTGAACGCAAGAACTGTGAGATCATGATCTGAGCCACAGTCAGATGCTTAACCAACTGAACCACCCAGGTGCCCCTATTGTCAGACTTCTTAGTTGTTGCTCTTAGGGTTTTTGTTTTTGTTTTTTAATTTTTAATGTTTATTTAATTTTGAGAGAGAGAGAGAGAGAAATAAAATACTCTGTTGACCTGCATTTCATCCTGTCTTTCTGACTTTCCTTCTGAAATGATCAGTGAATTAGGAGTGATATAAGCAGTTTCTCAACAGCCCAGAGCTTGCTTAGAGGATTCTCTGTGACTGGCTTTTTAATTGCCTGTGGTAATGTTTGCCCCCAGTTTTGCACGTAATTAGAAGCAGGGTGTATTTTGAATAAAATATTGATGCTTGGCTTGGAAGATCCACCCTCTTTCTCATCTCCACGTTCCTATTTGATGCTGTCGTGGCACAGCAGCACAGTTAGGTGTTTGGTGTAACTGAAAAAGCCACATGGCTTTGGAGCCCAGATGACTGCTGTTAGAATCCTGGCTTAGCCATTGGTTTGCTCTGAGATTCCTAAGTGGATTCAAGTTCCTAAGCATCAAATACGTAGTAGATGCTAATCTCTGACCCCTGTCCCATTAAATAATTTAGAGCCCCAAGGATGATGTGAAACATATTTTTAAAGATAAAAGGGATCTTGGAAAGTTATTAGTGACTTTCCAGGAAATTTTTATTATGGGAAATTTCAAAATACTCCCAAGTAGAATAGTATAATAAATCCTCATGTTCTCATTACCAAAACAGTTTGCCAGTCTTATTTTACCTACCTCCTAGCTCAACATTTTTCTGTTTCCTGAAGTATTTCAAAGCAAATCATAGATATCAGATTATGAAATCCATAAATACTATGGTATGCAAGTAAATCTTTTTAAAATTACATCTACCAATCCTTTCTCAGTTCCACTCCCTCCTTATTAGATTAGGAAACTTAGAGGGTTAGTGATTTGCCCATATAATTAATGGCAGAACCAGAGTGAGAACTTTAGTGCTCCTAATACTTAATTCTGTATTCTCTCCCCATAACATGTTGTCTCTGAAGATTACCTACTTACCAGCTAAAAGGAAGAAAAATGCAGTTACATTTTCTACAATCTCTTACATCAGAATCACTTGGAAATACTAAAAATGCAAATTCCTGGGGCACCTGGGTGGCCCTGTTGGTTGGACGTCCCACTCTTGATTTTCTCTCAGGTTGTGATCCCAGGGTCTTGGGATTGAGCCCCGTGTCGGGCTCTGTGTTGAGGATGGAGTCTGCATAAGATTCTCTCTCTCTCTCTCTCTCTCTCTCTCTCTCTCTCTCTACCTCTGTCCCTTCCCACTCTCTCTCTCTCTCTCTCAAAAAAAAAAAAAAAAAAAAAGCAAATTCCTTAACCTTAGTCCCAGAGGATCTAATTCCTTAGGGTTGAGGTGAATCCAGAGGTTTGCTGGAGCCAATTTATACTGGCTCTTTAGAACCAACTGTTAAATTTTAAGGAATTTTATAAGCCAATTACTAAAAATCATTAAAAATTAAATTATAGAAACTTACTATTAAGTAAATTATGTTAAAAACAAAGGTAATATATACTCAAAATTCATTGCTTTCTACATACTTTACCATGCTTTACCATTATCTACACTCTTGAAGTTTTGTCCATTATATTTGTGTGGTGGAAATGCTGTATAATGGTGCACCACATGCATCTTTCCTCAACTGTACATTCAGTGACAGCTTGAAATGCGCCATGTGGGACATTTATACCAGGGAAATTGGCAAATTTCACTCAGTAACCAGAGTTAGCTGTTGTTTTGTTTATTGTCTAGACTTCAGAAAGTGATGGAGACAATGTTAATGTAGGTTAAATTTGAGCAAGTCATGTCTATGGCCATTGCATTGTGAATAGTACAGAGTTATACAAAAACTGTTATACAATTCAGCAAATAAATCTCTCACATTATTTTTGTTAAATTTTTTTAATGTTTATTTTATTTTTGACAGAGAAAGACAGAGCATGAGCTGGGGAGGGGCAGAGAGAGAGGGAGACATAGAATCCGAAGCAGGCTCTAGGCTCCCAGCTGTTAGCACAGAGCCTGACTTGGGGCTTGAACTCACAGACCGCGAGATCATGACCTGAACCTAAGTCTGATGCTCAACCGACTGAGCCACCCAAGCGCCCCTCTCACATTATTAAAAATGTTATTCCATTTCAGTTTTATTCATTCATGTAAATGAAAATATTAACCAACATTCACGTCACTTGTTTGTCAACTGCAACCATTGGCCAGCTGTAGATCGAGTTTGGCAAAAATCAACCAAGCATTCTCTAAGAATGAATTAGATTTATGAAATTTACAAAAAAACCACATTGAATATATTATTATCTGTATATTGTGTACTACACATCTATTTTATTAACAGAGTATATTATTTACGCATGTATAAAATGGCTATATTGGTTTGTTTTTTGGCTATTTGGAAAACTAGTTGTTAAACATTTTCCAGCACACCTCTGGGTGAAACACAAGAATCTGCATTTAAAGGATCATTTCAGGTATTCTTATGTCTACTAAATTTGGAGAACCAATGTTTTAGCCATTGAACAAAAAGATCAGGATCATTTAATTGGTCTCCAAAAGTTCTTCCTGATTCTTAACTAAAAGCAAGACACAGAATGTGTTCTTTCAAATATAGATGCCTATTTACCAAGTTATTAAATTAATTTTAAAAAGTTTTATAGAGGTATAATTAATATACAACAAACAACACATATTTGGAGTATACAATTTAAGTTTTGACATTACCAAGTTCTGACAAAACCATTACTACAATCAAGATTGTGAGCATATCTATCACCCTCCATTGTTTTCTCATGTCCTTTTACAATTCTTCCCTCTACTCCTTTCTGTCCATTCCATATACAAGCAATCACCAATCTTCTTTTTGTCACTACAGAACAGTTTGCATTTTCTAGAATTTTATCTAAATGAAATCGTACAATGTTCTCTTTCTGGTCTGGCTTTTTTCACTCAACGTAAGTGAAATTTATTTTGAGATTTATCTATGTTGTTCAGGGAATAGTTCATTCTTTTTTATTCTGAGTAGTATTCCATTGTATGGATATACCACAATTTCTTTTATTTTAGAAGAAATATGAATGAATTTCTTTATAACCTGGGAGTAGGGAAAAACTGCAATTTCTTTATTCATTCAGCTGTTGGTAGACATTTGGGTTGTTTCCAGCGTTTGCCTATTACAAATAATGCTATGAATATTTGTGTACTAATCTTTGTTTGGACGTGCATTTCCCTTTCTTTTGGGTAAATACCTAGGAGTGAAATGGTTGGATCACATGGATGATATGTGTGTAACTTTTAAAGAAACTGCCAAACTGTTTTCTAAAGTGACAGAGGCCTTTTTTTTTTTCCTCTTTGTTTGATGGTGAAAAAGTATGAGTACTTTTGACATTGGGTCAACATTTTTTTTGTGAGCACTTCAAGCAAGCCAGTAATGCAACACAACTCAGATTACATTCTTAAAATAATTACTTAGCCTTTAGTTAGTGGGAGTGGGAGGAAACTAGTTTATAGTAATGAACTTTGTATAGGGTAAGAGTCATTTAATTGACGTCACTGGTTGGTGATAAATTTTGTTTGAGTTTATTTTCCATTTTTCTATAATTCTTGTTTGCACTTCTGTTTCCTTTTGTGGTTTTCTGAACCCGAGAACATCTTAGGAGGTATATTAAAAGGTTTAAAATTTTAGGTAATAAACAACTCATTCACTTTAGTAAACATTATGCCATATATTATGTGGTTTCAGAAAATCAGCTGAAGGCAACTAGTTACTATTTAGCACATATGCATTAACAAAATCCTCAACAGAGAAAAGTGTGTGTGTGTGTGTGTGTGTGTGTGTGTGTGTGCGCGCGCGCGCGAGCACACACATGGTGTTTATTTTCCCATTCCAGAATGTTGTCTGTTTCAAGACTAGTCAGACCAATTACATTTTACTCAGGCTAACTGGGGCCATCGTTCTGATTTATTTTGGTGATATGTTTGTCTCCTCTTATGGATTGTTCCTCTAAAAAGCTGCCTGGCTGGCCTCTTGATTTATCTGTCTCTGAGTGGTCCCTTTGGAGAAAGACAATCCAAAAACTAAGGCTGGTATGCTATTATTATACAAATGGGGTTTACAACCCCCCACATCTGAAATGGCATAGCCACAATTAATGTCCAGTTGAGCATAACTAGAAATTCAGAATTGCATCAGGCTTCTTCGAGGAGATGACCACAGGAACCCTAACTAGGAAACACTTTGTCATGTAAGTGTGGCAGCTCCTTAATCCTTCAAAATATGGTATTATTTCCCAATTTTTCTCAGAGTGGGTTGCTTGGTGGCAGGCTGGGAAGGGGATGAGCCTTGCCAGGGATGATGCTAGCTCAAGCTTTAGAGAGATTTCCAGGGAAGTTGGTTCCAGCAGTCTCTTCCTTCCCTAGAGAAAGAGGTGACAGGTACGAATCACCCAAGAGTTGATGGACAAATGCCCAATTTTAAGTTCAACTGTGATGTGGTATTGTCAAATTATTTGCTTTCTTATTTTATCTATAATCACTGTATTACTCTAAAAGAAAATAGAAATGTACAATCAACAATAAGCAATATTTCCCCCTTTCCTGGGAATTATCCTCCAGTGCATAGCAGAGGTTATATACAGTAAACGTCTTCAAAAAGCTCTCTTATCAGTGAGGGAGCAATTTATCTCTCTCTTCCCAATCAAGATAAAAGCTCTATCTGGAGGGAAGCACTGTTTATAGATTTTGGGACTGGTAGTCTTCCAAGATGCTAGTACAAAAAAATTAGGAACGAGGAGTATCTGTTCTATGAGAAGGGAAAGAAACAAAAAAGCTTCTTTATTTCGTTAGGTAAACACTTTTAGTCTGACTCCAGTTGTTGCCTTAATGAATTGAGAATACATAAATGACGTTGATTATCACCTCAGAGTACAAAACATGTTATCATGTGACTAAAGAATAAAGCAAATGACTGAAGAAGCCGATCCATGAATTCAAATCCTGTTTAACTTTTCATTGTAATACTTTGTCACACTTCCTGACAAATGTAATCAGTTATATTTAGAACATTAGAAGAACACATGGAGCACAGCAGAGGAGCACTAGACTCGGAGTCAGGTGGCCTAGATTCTGATTCTGGATTTATCTTGTTCTTAGAGGAGAGTATTGGAGAGATAAGTGGCTCCCAACTTTTCCACCACAAAGAATCAATTTTATTATTTTTGCCCTGTCCATGATGTTTTGAAAGATTTTATTAGTTATCTAGAGTTCTTCATCTCAGGCCAACACACAGGAACCCAGGGGTGTGTCCATGGGGAAAGGAAACTAATCTGGATGTGAATCCTGGCTCCCTGGGTTACTAGCTATATGACCTTGGGAAAACTATATAAACTTTCTAAGCTTTGGGTTATTCATAGGGCATGGCCAGTATAAAATATTTATGGCTTACAGCAGTATCTGAAATATGATAAAAACCAAAGTCTTAACAATTGTAATATTATTGTTGTTGTTGATATTATTATTATTATTATTATTATTATTTGGACTAACGAGACAGAAGAATTGGTTCTTCTGAGAGTTGACTAACTGTCCCATTCACAGTGCCCAAAGGCATCCAGCAGACCTTGGTCTGAGTGGTGTTACTGTACCTTTAAGAGGGTGTGGGAGTGCCCAACAGGAGTTTGGGTGTAGAGATGGTACTATTTTTCAGGTGCAGAATTCTAGCTAATTTTGCTCCAGTTGTTAAGGTTGGAACAAGATTCAGTTAGGAAGTGGAGGTGGATGGAAGTGAAACTGAAAAAAGAAACCAATAAAAAACCAAACTAAGAAGCAAATCAAGGCCCAGGTCCGATAGACAGGCTTGAGAGCAGAGGTTGTTCTTAGAGGACTTAGACCTCCCTAAAACCAAGCCCAATCCTTCAAACTGCCTGTAAAAGGAAGATTCTAAGGGTGCAGCTGATGGCAGACGGATGCTCACAGAGGACACAGAGTGAGGGCAGCAAGGCCAATGGCATCCCTGCTCTATGCGGGCTGTGGGTCTTAAATATGGTGAGGCCATATTTGTTTATGACAAAACTCAGGGTTGAACACAGCTAGGTCTGCAGGTTAAAGGTCTTGAGAGCCGATAGTAAAAATGACTTTTTCCATTTGTAGTTACATTACTTATTTTATTCCATCTCTGATCCATCCCTACTTGAACCAAAGATTCACTGTTATTAAGAGGATATGATAAATTTGCCTTATTGATTGAATTAATGCTATGATTGTAATGGTCAAAAACAATCAGGATAAGTGAACATATAGGCACTTATGCACTGTTCATGGTTTCTGGCTATTGCTTCCTAGGCTGAGATTGATGATATGCTAGATACTCTGTGTGTAGGGACAGGGTCACCATTCACATCCCAGAAAGTCCTATAATGTCATCAACAGCGAAGCAACTTGGGTCCATTGTAAAATGTCAGTGTAACTGCACAGATTTTATATGATTCTAGTAAAAAACAGGGAAACTTAATATTTGGTTAGCTGATGCTGTCCTATTGTGGACAAATATACCTTTTCCTTATTTTTATTTTAAATACTTTTAAATGTTTATTTATTTTTGAGAGAGAAAGAGAGAGAACGCGGGGGGAGGGGCTGAAAGAGAGGGAGACAGAGGATCTGAAGCTGGCTCTATGCCAACAGCAGAGAGCCCTATGCGAGGCTTGAACTCATGGATTATGAGATCATGACCTGGGCTGAAGTTGGACGCTTAACGTTTTGAGCCACCCAGGTGCCCCTCAATATGCCTTTTCTTTTTCTTTTCCTTTAAAAAAAATTTTTTTTTAACATTTACTTATTTTTGAGAGAGAGAGAGACAGAGTGTGAGCAGGGGAAGGGCAGAGAGAGACGGAGACACAGAATCCGAAACAGGCTCTAGGCTCTCACCTGGCAGCACAGAATCGGATGTTGGGCTCGAACTTATACACCGCGAGATCATGACCTGAGCCAAGTCAGAGGCTTAACCGACTGAGCCACCCAGGCACCCCAATATGCCTTTTCTGTTGGGTTTTTGAAATGATGATAATGGCTCATCTATAGCTAAAGTAACTTACTTAAAAAAAAATATTTATTTATCTTGAGAGAGAGAGAGAGAGAGAGAGCACAAGCGAGTGCCAGGGGGAGGCAGGGGGAGGGGTGGGAGAGAGAGAATCCCAAGCAGGCTCTACACTGTCAGCACAGAGCCCGATGTGGGGCTCCATCCCAAGAATCGTGAGATCATTATATGAACTGAAACTGAGTAGGATGCTTAACTGACTGAGCCACCCAGGAGCCCCTAAAGTAAATTAACAAACCTAGTAGAGGCTATGGAACTTTATGCTCATAACCATCACCTATCTCTTGAAGCTCTCTGGCTCCTAGGGCACCTCATGGTTCTCCTTCTTGTGAGGAGAACCTTCCCAGTTTCCTTTACAGAACCTCCTTTCTTGGCCCATTAATTCTAACATTTCCCTCATCGTGCTCTCAACACCTTCTTTCATTTTATGTACTTTCAATTGTACTTTTCATTCTCACTTAGATGATTATATTTTGAATGTGGAAGACCCCCCCATTCCCTCTATTATCTCTGGTCTTAGCCTATCCTAAGTTCTAGATCTCTATTACTGATTTATAACCAGACCTCTCCTCTGGGATCTCCCACAGATACAATAAGCTTAGCCATTTTTCACACTAATTTTCCTGTTGGCTTAAACCAACCGTAATCATCCCCACAGCCTCATCCAGAGCTGGGGGGCATGCTGACCTCCCTTTAGGGCCTCGCAGAGGACTTCTCAGAGGTGGACTCTGAGTAATTAGAGTTCTTCCAGCAAGCAGGAGAGGCTGTTGATTCTGTAACTAACAGTGTCTGCTCACATACACACATTCCCATTTCACTAAAATTCATATGATAAATTCCTTATCTGGCATTCAATGTCCCTCATAACCTAGACTCAGGCCACTTTTGGACTTTGACCTTTCTCTTCAAATGTCCCCTTTGTTCTGGCCATTGCGGACTACCATTTTTAGGACATGTACATTGCTTTCCCCTCTCTGCTTCACTGGTCAGGCATTACTTCTTGATGTTCTCCTATTTCTCTGTCCATCAAAATACTACTCATCTTTCAAGATGTATCTGAAAAGCTACTTCTAACATGAAGTCATCCATAGGCACCTCAGGGATCTCTTTCTTTTTCTCTCCTTGAATTCCTGTAATACTCTGTTTGGCCTTTCCTACTCGATTTTGGTTTCCTTGAGGTTAAGAACCATACTTAATCATTTTTGTAGTTTCTGTGGTGCCTGGCACACCCTAACTGCCTAACTTACTGTTATTGGATGAATAATGGTTTGACTAAACCATTTTCTGGTCGTGTTTACAATACAGCCAAATATGTCTCATACAGCAAGGGAAGTGATATTGGCATCATCTGGTTGAAAGCAAAGCTTTCCCTCAGATGCACGTCTGTGGTCATACAAAATGAATCCTTTGTGTGCATAGGTTTTAGACACATGTGAAAAAAGAAAAGGAAATATCCTTGTTTCTGAAGTTGGTAAAGCTTGTTTTCCACATCATCTTTGCCTTTCTATGTCTTTTTCGCTTTTTGGTGGGTATCCTACTTGTTTCTCCTTTAGGCATTTCTTATGTTTGGACCTACTGATTTAACTATCCTTGCCCTTCCTGTCACCAGGCCATATTCCTGTACAGTGTTAACATTTTATACAATAGCTTTGCTCTTCTTATATCTTCGAGTACATCTTCGTACATCCTATTTCTAGTGTGGGCAAAAGAGATTCTTATAACAGTGTGTATTGTTGGAACATATTCTCTTATTATTAAACAAACTTTTTTAATGTGTATTTATTTTTGAGAGAGAGAGAGAGAGAGAGAGAGAGAGAGAGAGAGAGAGTGCACGAGTGGGGGAGGGGTAGAGAGAGAGGGAGACACAGAATCTGAAGCAGCTCCAGGCTCTGAGTTGTCAGCACAGAACCTGACGTGGGGCTTGAACTCACGAACCATGAGATCATGACCCGAGCTGAAGTCAGACGTTCAACTGACTGAGCCACTCAGGTGCCCCGAAACATATTCTCTTATTAATGGAAATCTTGTCAAAATGTGTATTTGTAGCAGTGAAAGGGCACAGAGTGAAGCCTGCATGTGGGACAGGACTTTGCAGATATTGACTTAAACGATAAATGATCTATTTTTAAAAAGATTTTATTTATTTGTTTTTATTTTAGAGGGAGAGAGCAAGTGGAGAAGAGGCAGAGGGGGAGAGAGAGAGAATCTTAAGCAGGCTCTCCACTCAGTGCAGAGCCTGACCCGGGGCTTGATTCCACATTCCTGGGATCATGATGTGAGCCAAAATCAAGAGTCTGATGCTTAACTGACTGACCCACCCAGTACCCCAAGGTTTTATTTTTTTAAAGTAATCTCTACATATAACATGGGGCTCGAACTCAACCGTGAGATCCAGAGTGGCATGCTCTGCTGACTGAGCCAGCCAGGCACCCCATAAAGGATCTGTTTTTTTTTTTTAATGCTAATAATGCTTGGAAAGAAATCCAATAATAATTAAAAATAGCATATCCACCAGGGTAACAAAATTGAAACTGTAGTGAAAACCATAGAGATCTGAGTCATCTGAGGGACATGTTGGAGTATTCCTCATTTTCAAAAATAAAGGCCTGTGTGAGCTTGATCTGCACATGGGTGAACTAGTGTGACTACTGTAGACATAAAAGACTGTTTTGAGGTGATCTCGTTTAGATATCTGGATTTTATGTCAGGCGGACGTAGACAGATGTGGCTGAGTCTCTGGTGCTTCCCTACTTGTGTTTTTCCACAGTTCCCTCTGTAACCCTTTTGTTTTCTTCTAGAGATGGGGAGCGGCAAAGCTGAATGCACAGTAGAATGGAAAGTCAACCTGTGAAGCACCTGGTGTAGTAGACGACTCTCATGTGAGCCCTGTTCTGCTGTCCATAGCATTTCCCTGGGAGCTGGCCTGGTCAGCCTGCCATTTGGAGAAGACAGCTTGGTAGGGGCACCATGAGGAGAGCAGAGCTTCTAGATCTGCTTCTGCACTGACCCCTAGAGAAACGGCATGGATAACGGAGAACATAAGATTGAAAATACTATGAACCAACTCACTCACTGATTTTGATGTGTATAACTAAAGATGTGAATGTAAAATACGCAAAATAAGTGAAAATCATCCCTTATTCAGTCAACAGGTTTTAATTGAGCCCCACTATGTTTGAAGAATAGTGTTTATGGAATGAGGTCTTCAAGACGTGGGATTTTTTCCCCTTAGAAAAAAAAATTTGCCTTTTTGGGTCACACATTATTTATTTTACTCATTTTAAATGAAAAAGTATCTGGAAATATATTGCGTATTTCCAAGATTTCTGAAGTCGACTCTAGAATATAATTAGATCCCATCTCAATGACTCACCACTCCCAATAGTGCCATCTGGCTAGTCTTTACCCTTGCGTACAACACATCTCTTCCATCTAATGAGCTACTTCAGACTACATAGCACATTTGCTGTGATCTAAGAAATCAGATAACCCTGATTATTAGAGCTATTTAAAGTAGGAGTCAACACGGCTTGAGTGACTGCCTGAGAGTGTCTCTTAGCAAATAAAGTAAGTGAGTTTTACTTTGAGCATAACATCAGCTTTACAACTGCAATTTCAGCTCCTGGATGGCTCTGGGTCAAACTTCTCAAGGATCCTGGTGAGGCTGAAAAGTCTGACTTTGAACTGTGAAATATGTTTGCACTTAAAATTTAATATCTATGCAGGATACATTTAAAATAAATTATTAAACAAATGACATACTCTTGTGTATATATTTTGCATTTTATAAATGTAACAGTCTGACACCTTATGTATTGTTTTAGAATATATTTTTATATGGATTGGTTTTTACCTCAAGTAGATAAAATCAATCCAGCATCTTACTTATTACCAGAACTTTCTATGTATTCCTGTACTGTTACCACATTACTAGCACAATATGAAGGTGGAAGCACCTTTATAACACGCTTGGAAATTCAAATAATATATTCTGATTCCTAAATCATTATGCTTATGAAAAATGTTTCCATAAGAACACCACAGCTGAAACCTAAATCCATGTAGAAACCTTTTTTTTTTTTTTTTTTAATTAAATCTTAAAAATTGGCTTTTAACATCTGGGCTTGGTGTTCACCTGCTTATTCTGGTCCTTTCGTCTTGGAAGTCTAAAGGAACCCATTTTTCAACCGGTTTCACTGTCAATTCTGCTAGGTGTCATTACAGGCCGGAAGCTGCAGAGGCAAATTGGTTGGCCTTTTCCCTCATACAGTGCTGCTTCTGCTAATGATGAGCACTAAGGGTGACTGATACTGCTTCATAATAGTGTCTCCCAAAATAATAATCCAAATAATATCTACTAAGTAATAATTGAATAATGTATATATTTTCATTTTCTTTAACATTTATTTATTTTTGAGACAGAGACGGAGCATGAGTGGTGGAAGGACAGAGAGAGGGAGACACAGAATCCAAAGCAGGCTTTGAGCTGTCAGCACAGAGCCCGATGTGGGGCTTGAACTCACAGACTGAGAGATTACGACCTGAGCTGAAGTCGGACGCTTAACCGACTGAGCCACCCAGGTACCCCTAATTGAAATAATATTTACTTTTCTAGTACCTAGAGGTACAAGATACAAAAATGTGTCTTTTCTCACATATGCTCTTGGTTTTGTAGTTTTACTGCTTTTTCTTTTTTTTATGTTTATTTATTTATTTTGAGAGAGAGAGAGAGATCATGAGCTGGGGAGAGAGGGAGGAGAGGGAGAATCCCAAGCAGGATCCTAGCTCAGCGAGGAGGCTTGATCTCACTACCCTGAGATCATGACCTGAGCTGAAACCAAGAGTCTAATGCTTAACTGACTAACTCAGGTGCCCCAATTTTTATCGCTTTTTCAATCACCTTATTTTTCATGTACTGATTATTGTTAAAATGTACCTATAGGCACCAAACCCTTAGCTAGCATTGGCTTTATGACTTTTGATATAGAAATGTATACTGGTACATATTGATGTGTACATTGTTGTGCTGATATATGGGGAAAACTTCTTCAGGTACCTTTACGAATATGTTATGGGCCCCTAAAGGAAACGTAATTAATCCTGAAGTGACCTCCCTTTTTCTTCTAGATGACAAGAATAGAGACAGTTGCAGCGATGGGATTCCCTCTTCCACTTTCCACAAGCCAGTCCATGTGAACCTAGAATCTGAGTCCACAAGTGTGCCAGCATAGCAGCCCTTACTCAGGTCCTTGGCCCATCTTCCAAACCAGATTCCTCCCATTCACCCTATTATATAGAAATTCTGGAGACATCACTGAACAGAGAGATGGAAGAAAAGGAGGAAAGAAAATCAATGCTTTAACAACCCATCTATCAATACATGAAGGTATAGGAATGTTTTCATGACAGTTGGAAAGGCTCTGAAGGGGTTACTTGATTACCCAGAATACTTGACTGTGCAGGCTCTAACCTTTACACAATTCACCTTTATACAAACTGCAACCTCCATGGGCCCTTCTGCACAAGGGGATCGTCATATGATTTGTCTCACCAGGTTGCTGTGAGACAATATAGGAGGATGCTTGGCCAATGACTTGTAACTCCATATATATGGATGCTAAGTTAACTATTTATGACTTCCGTAACCTTGCCACATTTTAGGGGCAACAGCACAACAGACATTGTGTTTTTCATTAATTTGATAAACACCTGCTTCTTCCCTCTTCGTGAAATCCCAGTCGAGTTGCTGTGGGGGCCTTATGTTACAAGGGTGATTAACTCACTCAAGGGGTGTGGGGTGGCTACAGAGCCATCTGAAGTCCCAGGGCAGCATGGGTTGGAAGAAGGATGAACCTGGGTGTGTTAGGGAGTCCTAGTAGGAATCAAGGCTTGTTTCAAGGATGCTTCTTGCCGGTACATACGTACTTGCTAGCTGCTTGAGGACCGCCTGCTGACCACAGGACTCCTCCCCCGTGCCCACATAAAGTCTGGTGTCTGGAAATCTCCCATATGGAGTCTTTGAGCATTCTGCTGGTCAGATAGTAGAAAGGAGTACCACACTAGGACTAGCTTCTAGCTCTGGTTCTTCGAAGCCTCAGCCATGGGGACTCTACAAGGTGCATCTGTAAGTGGAGAGGTGACCTCTTTCGGCTGATTACCTCCTTCATCGTACTGAGAATTGGGGAACATAATACCCCAAAGTCCCTCTCCCTCAGAGTCGTGCTGGAGCACTTAAAAATAAAAGGCACCCATGGCCCCAGGGAGTGTTTGCGGGTGTGTGCGTGTGCGCGTGAGGGCCTTTTACTACTCAATAGTCCACTTGCCGACTTCCATCCTTCTCCACCCTCCCCTCCTAGGCCTCCTCAGTGGCCATCAGGGATCCCTACAGACATCACTTCTCCACAGGAGTGGGGTCTCCGAGCCAAAGGGTTTCTGACCTTCGCTGTAAATAGAGGTTCCTTAATGAAGATGTTACAAGTGACCAGGGCCGCAAAGGATTAACTCTCCGAAATCCAATTTACAAAGTTTTTGTAAGTAAGTCGGCTCATGGAGGGGAAGGCAGACCACTGGGTGTGGGAGGGAGCGGGCCTGGGAAACTCTGTCCAGAAAGAGGATCACACCCCACCGCCTCTCTCCCGGGGTACCGGCCGTGCCGCAGTGTCCCAGCCCCTTCTCTCCATTTCTCCACATCTCGGCGCCCGTCATTGCAGGGGACCCCCAGACTCCGGGCGTGCCCCCTGCAGATACCAGGCAGGCTTCGGCCAGGGCGCCCCGCTCCGACGGGGCAGAGGGACGCACTGCAGAGGGACGGCTGGGGAAGCGGGTGGGCGCAGCCAAGCGCGACCCCGGCCCTGCCGCTGCAGCGCGGGCTCACGGCCGCCGGGCTCCCACCCGGCGGTGGGGCGCCGGGGCTTGGCCGCGGTTCAGCCCGCCCGCCCGCCGCCGCCGCCGCCGCCGCCGCCGCTCCCCGCCCCCCGGGTCCCTGGAGGCTCCGCGGCTGCCGGAGCGGGAGGTGGAGCCGAGCCCGCGGCAGCCGCGCAGGAGGGAAAGTTCGGCGGCGGCAGGAGCAGCAGGGGCCGGCCCGGCAGCCCGGAGGGCTCCTTGGGGTGAGTCGGGTCCCCCTCCCGGGGCCGCCAGGCATGGTGTGCCGCGCGGGGGCGTCGGTGCGGCTCGCGGGTCCGCGCAGCTCCGCGTGGCTTCCTCGCGCTGCCCAGCCCGCGACCCCGGGTGGCTCGTGCTGCGGGGGGGGAGACTGAGCCGCGCCCGGCCTCCAGCCATTCCCGGCTGCGGGGGTGCTGCGGGTGCCGGCGGGGGAGGGGGTTCCGCGCCGCGGCGGGGGGCTGGGGCCGGGGCGGCTCGGCCCCGCGGAGGGCGCGGCGCCTTCAGGTGGACGCGCGAGGACGCGGAGCTGGCGACCAGGGAGGGTCCGCGGCCGCCACGCGCGGGCGGTCACTTCGGCTTCGCCACCCTCTCTTGTGGCCTTTAGCTGTTTAATTGCTTTCTCGGGCATCTACTAAAAAAGTATCCTCACACGTGCCCGCGTGACTACTTTGCTGGTGTCGGTGTATTATTTTTGCGGTGATGGAGAGGGTGGAGGGGGCGTGCCGAGGGCGGCCGGTGGGCAGCGTGGTCTGCTGCCTGGGAGCGGGGCGGTGGGGAATGTGTTCGAGGGTCACCGCGATCCGCAGGATGCCCCGAGCAAGTGTTTCGTGCGGTCAGGGGAGAGAAGCTTATCGAGGACGTGGTCTGGGGGGAGGTGAGAGTTTTAAAGGTCCGGGAGGAGGAGGAAAGCTGTACAAAGAGAAGGCAAAGTTGTTGTTTCCGCGACACTTCCTGCACCTGCACTACCGTCAATGATTTTGAAGTTATCTTTACATCGATGAGCGAAGAAAGAGCGATGGGAGAGGAAGAGATTTTCACAGCACTGTACATGCCGAAACAGTGAAGCTTGGGAAACACTAATGAATACTGGAGTGCTTATTTCTCAAACTCCACTCTTATTCTGATTTCAAAGCCTCGGACTAGTTTTTACTTAAATGTCGTTAGAGAGGTCTAGATAAAATAAAGATAATGAACTCCTCTTTCACATCGTTTTACTAGAATTTTAAACTTAATCCCACCGGATTCCTTGGATTTTGTTAACATAGTTCATACAAGAAAGCCATAATTACTGTAGTGTTACTTGCACAATGAGGATTAATAAGCCCTGTGCAGGATTAATAAACCCTGTGCTGTCATGTTGCTAATGGGAAGGAGGGAAATCTTTCAAACTTGGAAATAGAAGCATAAAGGAAAAAAATAAAGCCTTAGTCATAAAAAAGTGACTCGAATACGTGTAATAGTGCATAATACGATATGGGATCCTGTGTTGTGTTCCCAGAGAATGTCAGTTCCTGGAAAGCAAGAGATGGGACATACCCAATAAATATTTAATAATTTCTTTGCATTGAATTACCATGCTATATGTTCTCTAAATTATACAGTATTGAAATGCTTTAATTCTGTTCATCTTTGTGTTCCAAATCTCATATGTCTGCTATTAATGGCAGTATTAATGGAGTTCAAAGCAAACTCTCAAACTTTGGGATTCACCAATTTATAGTGAAGTGAACATTTGCTTTGGTATCCCAGGTACCTGGGCTCCAAACAGCCTCTCCCATTTATTAACTGTATAACCTTGGGCAAGTCACTTACTCTTTCCCAGCCGTGCTTTCCTATTTTGTAAAATGCCAGCAATATTCCTCACTTTATGGAGGTGTTAGGCAGAGTGAAATAACATTTAGGATCTTATCCCTGTGCCTGGAGCACAGTAAGTACTTTGTAAATGTTGTCTCTCCTTTGTCTTCCTTTATTTTCAGGAATCCTCAACTCTGGTATGTTTTCAACTTTTTTTTTTTTTAATTTTTTTTCAACGTTTTTTATTTATTTTTGGGACAGAGAGAGACAGAGCATGAACGGGGGAGGGGCAGAGAGAGAGGGAGACACAGAATCGGAAACAGGCTCCAGGCTCCAGGCTGCGAGCCATCAGCCCAGAGCCTGATGCGGGGCTCGAACTCACGGACCGCAAGATCGTGACCTGGCTGAAGTCGGACGCTTAACCGACTGCGCCACCCAGGCGCCCCCCAACTTTTTTTTTTTTAATTTAAAAACCTTTCTGTGCAATCTTATTTTTCCATTCGTTCATGCATTCAACCTCATTTTGCTGAACAACTTCAGATGCTCCCCTTTATGGGTGTTTGAAAATGAGGAGAACACTTTGAGGGTGGGGTGGGCAGTACTTCAGGTTTTTACTGTTGGTAAGAACCCATTGTAAGGTCGTAATATGGTGAGTTGTACTTCTCAGTCTTCATATTATTCTAGCTGTCCTCAGTGTAACATGATTACATTGAAGAGGAAGCCATGTGCGGGCGCTCATCTCTCCTGTTTACCCTGTCTCCGTGCCTGGCTCAGTGCCTAGCAGGGTGTAGGGGCTTAATAAACATCTGTCAATTTGAACACTGAAGGTAATGAAGTTAGTCTTCAGGTCACATCCTTTTTTTTTTAATATATATTCCTGATGAAAGGACCTTGGGATTCTAAATGATAGCCCTACTATATTTTAAGGGTAATAGAGGTTATTAAAGAAGCAAAGCTCAGGTAGACTTTATTACCTATTGATTTTGCCCTCATGATGAAGCAGTCTTAGGAAATGGATAAAGCCAAGTTCAGGCAGCAGCTTCACCACTAGGGGCCTCCTCTGCCTAGTGTATCACCTTGGGTGGGCGTTTATTGCCATTATTCTGTCCTTTAAGATAGCAAAGGAATTTAACTAACTTGGTTTTTGACTTGGAGTACTTTATTAGAAAAGGGCAACCTTGTGTGAAAAGCATTACCAAAGTCCTGAAAAGAAATGAAAGCTATCTTAAATGATGGATTCGGTACTATTTTAGAAAAACTTTAAAGGTTTAAAGGAGATTTGAGAATTGGGCTTTTTACTTTGTACATCCTTATATTCAAACTTTTAAGAAAATTGTCTAAATAAATATATGATTTTGTTAGAGCATTTTCAAGTTTTTTTAGGTATGTCTTTGATGAAGCTTATTTTTACCTTTTAATGTGTTAAATTTCTTTTTAAATGTTTTTATCCATTTTTGAGACAGAGAGAGACAGGGCACAAGCAGGGGAGGGGAAGAGAGAGAGGGTGACACAGAATCTGAAGCAGGCTCCAGGCTCTGAGGTGTCAGCACAAAGCCCGACTCGGGGCTCAAACTCACAGACTGCGAGATCATGACCTGAGTCGAAGTCAGACACTCAACTGTCTGAGCCACCCAGGCTCCCCTTTTAATGTGTTTAAAATTGCTTTATTTCCTAAACAGGTACTTGTAGCACTAATAATAATACAAGTTTTTCTTCAGGAATGTTATCCTGCTAGAAGGAGCTTCTCGTCTCTCTCTCTTTTATTTTTAAAGAGGCCACATTAAGTTCCACCTTTAAAAAATATGTTTCATTACATTCCAAGACATATTATTGAAAGGCATTTTTCTTCTGTGAGGTTTTGAAAAGAGCTCTTATTTCAAAATTCTAATCTGAATGAAGTTAGTCATTGAGACTGTTGAACAACTCAAAGGTGTGTTGGTGTTTTTGTCAGATGTAATTTGCTATTTGGTAGAAAAAATACTGACAATGTATGTAAGCAAACATTATTACTGAAAATATTGCCATATTGTTTGCAAGTGAATAAGAGAATATTATATTCCAGGTTTTCTTTGAAATTTAATTACAATGGCAAACTAAACACTGTTAGTCTGTAAAGTAAAATTAACAACAGTTAGAGAAGAGTTCAGAGCATTGCATTGTAGGCCCAACCTCTTGCCAAGGGATTTCTTCTCTTAGCAGGAAGTCTCTGAGTTCAAAAAATTATCAGATATCCAATTCTTTATTTTTAAAAAATTTTTCTTATTTTAAAAAATGTTTATTTACTTCTGAGAGAGAGAGAGATATGGAGAGAACATGAGTGGGGGAGGGGCAGAGAGAGAGAGGGAGACAGAATCCGAAGCAGGCTCCAGGCTCCAGAGCTGTCAACACAGAGCCCAATGTGCGGCTCGAACTCATGCACTGAGAGATCATGACCTGAGCCGAAGTCGGATGCTTAACCGACTAAGCCACCCAGGTGTCCCAGACATCAAATTCTGATTTTTATATGGTGGGATTTTAAAACAAGGCAATCTGATTTTCACTGTTTTTCCACCAAGGTCTAGATCTGGACTCTTTAGGGAATAACTTTTAGGAATAACTTTTGTGTAAAGGTCATAGATAATTTATATTATCACTTTAAGTGAAACACGTTTGGATTATTTTTAGGATTCTGAGCACAACAAAAAGTTACACAGATCTCATTTGCATAAACGAATGCTTCTCCAGAACTGCAAGAGTATTGTTTTTACCCTCATACATCCAGCTGGTAAAGGTGTGGCGTCCCCCTGTCTCTCCTTCCCCAGCTGAAGCTGGGTCTAAGCCACAATGATAGGTATAGAGCCAGATCCAGGATGAATTTTCATTTGGGCAAGAGCCCCTGACCTGACCAAGATTGCAGATGCTTGAGGAAATGAACATCTTTATACCTGGGAGTATTTTTAGGAACCTGCACTGGGGAGGTGCCTCCTGGAGGGACAGAAACGGCAACTGTGTGCTAGAGTTTGCAGTGGCGTATTTGGAACCCATTACTTAGTGAAACATTACTTTGCCACACAGATAATTTTTGTTGTTGTTTTTAGACAATGCAGAACCTAACATTTGGGTATCCTGGGGTCAGATATGGTACTTTCATTATCAGACACAGAGACATTTGAGTTGATGGAGAAAGAGGGAAACAGGAAGCAGGGAAGAGGTAGGTAGGAATTGTCTATTTATACCCAACAAGAGAGTCTACCTTCTTTTCATGTTCCTACGTGGTCCATGGCTGCGCAGCTGAATAAGAAGTGTTGTTCACTGGTGATTTTGAGGTTTACTCATCTACTGTGTTGAGGCAGTTACTGAAATGATGATCTTCAGCTTCAGGTCCTGGGTACTCCCCAAAGTGACTTTCTACTCCTGTCTCCCATTTGTTAGAAACTTGCTAACTTTAGTGTATCAGTTAATACATGTAAACACAGCTGCTGCTAGCCCGCGAGGTACCTCTTTATGGTGGACAACCCATGCCAGTGGATTGGGCTTCAGCCCCATTCACTTGCAGCTGGGCTCTCTTGTGCGGCACAGTGTATACAACTGTGTGTGATGCTCTTGTCTGGAGAAGTGGTTAGACCAGTGCCTGGCACATAGTTCATACCACTGTTGGTGGTGGTTGTTACTATTTTAGTATTATTACCCATGGTATTGCTTGATGATCATTGTAGTTCCACGGTAATCTGGAATAGATGATTCAGGTGAATTTAGTGCTTATAACATTTGCAGAGGTAAGTGATTCATGTCGGGTTTCTTGTTGCACTTCTGTTAGAGTTCTCCTCAGGGGATAAAATGGCTACCACTTAGGGCCACTGAACCACACAGCAGCTGCTCTGCTAAGTGTGGGCCACGAGCCTCTCATTTAATCAGCATAATCACCTTAGGAAACAGGCACTATTAGTGTTTGCATCTTACAGGTGAGGAAACTAGGGTTTGGAGAGGTGTGTTACTTGTTCTAGGTCAGTTTGTAAGTTCTCTGCCTGGTCCGGGAGTTCACATCTGCTAGGTCTGACTCTAGGACTTGAGCTCATAACCTCTGTGCCATCTTCGAGGATGTGGAGAAAGAAGAACCCTCTTGCACTGTTGGTGGAAATGCAAACTGGTGCAGCCACAAGTATGGAAACACCCCAAGATTGATGAATGGATAAAGAAGATGTATATGATGGAATATTACTCAACCATAAAAAAGAATGAAAGAATGAAATCTTGCCATTTGCAACAACATGGATGGATGTAGAGAATATTATGCTACGTGAAATAAATCAGAAAAAGGCAAATACCAGCTGATTTCACTCATATGTGGCATTTAAGAAACAAAACAAATGAGCAAAGGGAAAAAAAAAGAGAGGAAAACCAAGTGACAGTTTATTAACTATAGAGAACAAATTGATGGTTAACAGAGGGGAGGTGGGTGGGCAGAGATGGGTGAATAGGCAATGGAGATTAAGTAGTACACTGTGATGGGCACTGGGTGATGTAAGGGAGTGTTGAATCACTGTACACCCGAAACTAATATTACACTGTATGTTAACTAACTGGAATTTAAGTAGAAGCTTAGAAAACCTCTGTGCCATCTTTTCTGGCATGAGTACTCAGTGAATTGGCAGTCCAGAAAACATCTTAGTGTTCTGAGGGTTAACAAAACATGAAAACTTTGATTTTCCTTAGATTGTTGTACTTACATCTACTTCTGAGCATGACAGAGCAAGATGACAAGTGAATTTTTATCAGGAAGTCTACTTCAGCACTTTTTATTTATAGATTTTTATGTGTAGCTTTTTCTTGGAGCTCAAAATACAATACAATGTGGTACAACTTATTTCTGTACGACATTTAACTTCTTATCAAGGCACTTTGCGGGCTTCTTGTAAGCAGAATATATGAATAAAATCAAGTGTGTGGGTTGCAGAATATTAAAGTGTGAAGGCTGGAATCAACCATTCATGCATTCATCCAACACATATTTATTATTCCCCTCTTAGCTGAAGGCACTCTGCTGGACACTACAGAAATGGCAAGTTGTGGAAGATCTCAGTAGGGGGGAAAGCATTTGAGCCTTGGGAGCTGGGCAATCCCGGGCTTTGAATCCCAGCTCCACCACTGACTGACTGGGGCTCCTGGTCCCATCATTGAACATCTCTGAGGTTTAGTTTGTTTGTGTGCCTAGTGAGGTTAATAATAATATCTTATAGGCTGTTGCAAGAATAAAAGGAGCTGTAAAGGGAAAGAGCAGAGCCACCAGACATAATAGGTGCTACGGATAACGGCACTCTTCCCCTCCTTCCTTCATATATGTCTCTTTTTGCCCTCTCTCTTCTCTCTCCTACTCCCTCCTGCCTTAGAGGGCGTGTGGAAGAGATGAAAATATCTACATTCAAGGTAGGCTGTGATGAATTCTTCTAAAATGTCAATTTCTGGTTCTCCCTCTTGAGGCCTGGGACAGACCTGGTGTTGGGTGATCCGTGAGCTGGTGCCAGTGTAGGATTTGTGTCACCCTGGATTGCCACCCAGGCTGGCCAGAAGGGTATGAATTCAGGAGGCAAAGGCAGCTCAGAGCCCAGGATAAGGGCCTATGGTTTAGAATACGGTTGGGATCCAAGGAGTGTGTGTGAGGCTATTTTGAGGAGTAGCTGAGAACTCAGGTCTTAGGAAAACTGGAACAAACCAGAAATGAAATTGGAGGTGGGCTGCATAGAAAGGGTCTGGGATCTAGATAGAGAGCAAGGCAAAAACATGAGCAGTTTATTCTTGAGGGACACATGGTTGAGTCACGTGGCTTTAGGCTGGGTGGGCTCTGATGAGGAGCTAGGAAGAGGTCTGCAGCCTGTCTGCATCCCCACGTTGGTGCATTGCCTATTAGATGCCTCTAGCTCCTTGGTCTCCTACTGCAGGGTTTTTCCAAAAGCAGTGCATCCTCTTTTAGCAAGGAGCTAAGTAAAAATTATTAGTTGTTGCCAGTTCTCCTCCAGGTCTTTGAGAGGTAGCTGGAACCACAGGAAAATAAGCTGTTCTTTTGGTTCCCAGTCAGAGATTTGGTTACATACACCCAGATCTGTTTCACAGAAAGGCAGGGAGCCAGGTCCATGGGGCCCAGGATAGAGTCCTGTTGGCATTTCTGTAGAGTGGGCTGTGTTGTAAGATCAGGGAGTGTTTTTAGAGAGATGTTCCTAGTGGTTTTATGGTAATGAGCCACCTTGTTTGGTGTCCAGGGCAGATGCTGTGTGCGGTAGGGAGGGAATGCGGGTTTTACAAAATCATTACAGTTCGCAATGTCTGCCTCAGCCAGGGAGCAGGAGGCCTTGACTCATTATTTATTATGTGTTGGCACATAAGCATAAACCAGTCCTTCTGTGAATAAGCAAACAGAACCTGCCCAGGTGCAAAAGAAGCTTGATTCAGGGTTTTTTAAAAATGCAAAACATTTAGAAACAGTATTGAATTGGGGAACAGTTTGTTAAAAGCAAGTTACTGTAACTTTCAAAAGCCCATTTTATAGAATTAATAGAGCATCTTGAAATGAAATGACCAAGCAAACTGAAAAAAAAACAAGTGGGGCGCCTGGGTGGCGCAGTCAGTTCAACTTCCAACTTTGGCTCAGATCATGATCTCCTGGTTTGTGAGTCGAGCCCCACGTAGGGCTCTGTGCTGATAGCTCAGAGCCTGGAGCCTGCTTCGGATTCTGTGTCTCATTCTCTCTCTGCACCCCCCCCCCCCCGCTTGTGCTCTGTTTCTCTCAAAAATAAATAAATGTAAAAAAAGTATTAAAAAAACAAGAGAAGGATAGCTTGGTGGGAAGAAGAATAGTACCTGAAATGAAATCCAAGTTAGTTCATATGGTTCTTGGGAAGATTAGGGGAATGAATGTGTACACTGAGCCCTTGAATAAGTGAGAAAATGCAGGAAACAGTGAACTGCATAAGGAAGCAACACTTCAACGAATGGGTTTGGCCATTGGAGTCCATTCACCCAGCCTCACAGCTCCACTCTCTCTTAACTATGTGATCTTGGGCAACTTACTTAATTCTTTTCTTTTTTTAATATTTATTTTTGATAGAGAGAGGGGGCAGGGAGAGACACAGAGACTGGAGTGGGCTCCAGGCTCTGAGCTGTCAGTCCAGAGCCTGATGCGGGGCTTGAACTCACAACTGCCAGATCATGACCTGAGCTGAAGTCAGATGCTTAACTGAGCCACCCAGGTGCCCCAACTTACTTAATTCTTTAGATCCCACTTTTCTCATCTATAAAATGAGGGTAATAGTTCTTATCTTACTGGATGGTGTGCTTATTGGATTGATTTAGATAACGTATGTAAACTGCTTAGCATATGGTAATAAATCATACACATCAGCTGTTATTACTACACGAACACACAGGAAGGAAGCACGGAAGAGAAAACAAGGATCAAGGAGCATTTGGAAGGCTAGAAGGAGCATTCTGTATTTGCCATGGACCCTGAATTTCTAATTCTACTCTTGGAAAGTTTTAATGTCTTAAGTTCTAGATGATTATAATCAAATATGTCTTGAACACCTACTGTGTATATGTCACTGTGATAAGATGATTGGAGGTGGCCACTAATCCTAGAAAACCACCTTTGATATCCTTATGTAACTTACAGTTTTTGACTGAGAGGAGCAAGATGGTGACTGAGACTTAATGTTGAAATAATGTTGAAATAATGGATTCCTAGTGTTCTTTGGCTACTTTATTATTATTTTTATTATTTTTTTGTGATTTTTTAAAATATAATTTATTATCAAATTGGCTAACATACAGTGTGTACAGTGTGCTCTTGGTTTTGGGGGTAGATTCCCGTGGTTCATCACTTACATGCAACACCCAGTGCTCATCCCAACAAGTGCCCTCCTCAATGCCCATCACCCATTTCCCCCTCTCCCCCCCCCCAATTAACTCTCAGTTTGTTCTCTATAGAGAACAAACTTATGGTTTGCCCCCCTCCTTCTCTGTAACTATTTTTTTCCCCTTCCCTTCCCCCATGGTCTTCTGTTAAGTTTCTCAAGTTTCACACATGAGTGAAAACATATATCTGTCCTTCTCTGACTGACTTATTTCACTTAACATAATACTTTCCAGTTCCATCCACGTTGCTACAAATAGCATGATTTCATTCTTTCTCGTTGTCCTTTGGCTATTTTAATTAGCTGTCCAAAAGAGAATAGCTGTCCTTTTCTTATTTCCCATCTATTCTGTACACAAATGGATAGGAAATAAGTACTTCTTCTTGGGCCATCATAGATGTGACTCAAAACACCCAGGATACCTTTGGATATCTTATTTGCATAGACATAAGATTTATTTAAATATTATCTGTAGTTACATAATGAGGAACCAAGGGAGGAGACTTGTGTTTTGTTGGGGGGTGGGAGGGAGGGAGGAGTTTCTTTGGATGTACCTATGCCCTGCACGCTCGGGCTTTAATCGAAAGCATGTTCTTTGGTGGGAGATTCCTTTTGTTTTTTCACTAAATTCATGGTCCATAGATTTCTGGGCCTGAATAACTGGAGTGAGCTCAGTTTGAGGAATGTGTGTGTGTATGTATCTCTCTTCCAGATGGAGGTGTCGACAAGTTGCTCCAGAAGGAGACTAGATTAGTGGAGGAAGGGTTCCAGAACTGACTCACTCTGTGGCCACGAACGCATTCTTAATCCCTAAAGTAGGAATTTACTCATTGAGGCCCAGGGGCCATTTGAATGCAAAGCAATGAAATTTATGGACTGTGAATGGATTCATCAATCCAAATGGTGGTTGAAGCCAAAATCTGAACATGAAACTAGTAATTCTGTTGGATCAAGTAAGCTGATCCAACATCTTGGGTCTTGAGTTGTCTCAAAATGTTTTTTATGTGTTTTCTTTCTTTTCTTTTGTTTTTTTTTAAGAGAGTATATATTGTCCACTTAAGTAATTACAAATCCTGAGGATGTTTTCTATGCGTATCCTTGGGAATACAAGAAAATTTATCCAATTTCACTGGAATTACCTTTTTGTCTGCCTCTGAGAATGAGTCTGGACCAATCCCTGGGTCATTATTAGTGTGGATAATACAGGCCATGAGAATATTTATTTAGACCCTTTATGCAGGGTAGGTATTTTCATGCTCATGTTCTGGGGGAAATGAGGTAGGAATAGTTGCAGGAACTGTAAGCTTTTTAGGTTCTCTCCCACTCAAGACAGTGGCTTCAGAACCCAACTGTAGAAATTATTTGCTCACTGACTGCCTGGACTGTGCCTTCTTTTCCATCCTTTGAAGATGGTGAATTTCATTGATGGCCAAAGGGTGACCAGTGAGTGTTTATACTTTTCACCGGAGTGGGGGCAGGTGGGTGGGTGCTGGTCCCTTATAGAACCTTCTGATTGCCTGAAAGCATGAAGGGTTTTTTATTCGGCTTGTGGAGATGGTCCAGCTTAGGGTGAAGATGCATGGGAGGCACCTGCTTCTTTAGATTCCTTTCCCTGGTCTCCATAAGTGACTGTTTGCTTATTCTTGGGGCAAATGTTATGCCAGCGTGAAATAGACAGGTATTACTGCTATTCTTTTTTTTTTTTTTAACGTTTATTTATTTTTTCGACAGAGAGAGACAGACCATGAACGGGGGAGGGTCAGAGAGAGGGAGACACAGAATCTGAAACAGGCTCCAGGTTCTGAGCTGTCAGCACAGAGCCCGACGCGGGGCTCGAACTCACGGACGGACCGTGAGATCATGACCTGAGCCGAAGTTGGCCGCTTAACCGACTGAGCCACCCAGGTGCCCCTTCTGCTATTCTTAATCACGTAGGAATGAGAGTCAGAGAATGAATGGAGAAGCTTTTAATAAAGCTGGCCAGGTTAATTTATTTTATCTAGATGAATTAGAAATCTTTGAAATGGCAATACTGTATATTTGAAAGGGACACATGGACCCTGGAGGATTTGAAGACTTCATTTAATAGTCTTGTTCATGACTTGCTGGGGTTAGAAGTAATGGGGGAACCATTGGTTAACAAAAATCCATTACCAGAAATAATGTCATCTCTGAAATTGCTTGGTTTAATATCAGTATTTTGCAGAAATAATAGCATCTTAGGTACCATGGCCATCTGGTTGGTAATTTTAGGTGCCCCTACAATGATACACCACCTGCCCATTCTCAGATTTAGAATCTGGTTATGGAACTCCTTCTGTGTGCTTGGTACTGTGCTCAGGGCTAGAGATAGAGATGAAAAGATGGGTTTCTGACCTCAAGGAGCTCACAGGACAGTGTAATACAAAGAAGGGAATATATCCTCAAGCTATGGCTTAATGACATGTGGAACATCTTCCCTGGGGCTAGTAAGCTCTTAGTGCCCACTGCAAGTCCAAGGGGATTGTTTTTTATTTCCTGTTGACTCTACAACATCACAAATGGAAATAACATCAAAAGCTTCATGAATCAAATTGCTTCTAAATGTTCCAGCTTCATCTATACACATCTAGCTAGATTAAGATTTGAAATCTTTTGTTCTCTGCACTTCAAATCCATGATCTTTCTGGAAACACTCGGTAAGAATAGTTCTGGAGGAGTTTGTTTGGGGACACAAATAAAAAATGGGATTATTTGTGCCAAGGAGAGGTAAGATGTGGATATGGGAATCATTGCAGCCAAGTCAAGGTTGAATAATTGGTTTTTCGATTAAAATGAGGCCCATTTTATCCTGGGAATTCAGAAATGCAGAAGCTTAGGAAGAAATCTATTATGTGCTAAACACTATTTGAAGCACTTTATTTGTGGAGTTTTTTTAAACCCATGCAAAAATATTTGAAGAGCTATTTATATAGATGAAATATGTTGGCTGGGTCAGATGACTATGGCAGGCAGAACCAGCATTTGAACACAGATGTGTTTGCCATGAAAGCTCCTTCTCCCAAGGCTGTCATAGTACCTCCCTAGGTACCCACACGATGGTGGGCACTGTAGCTGCTTTTATGCTCTCCTTGGACAAGTCTGTAGACTCTTGGAGCATTGGGACCATAGTTTACACAGTTTTCCGATACATTCCAAGGAGTGTGTAGCACAGTGTGTAGGCACATAGGTTCTCTGTAAATATGCATGGAATTAACAAATGTAGCAATTTAAAAGTCTTAGCAAGCATCTGGGTTCATGAATGGGCATGTTGCCTTCTAGGATCTTTGTATCTGCATGCAAAGCTGGCCTTGGAGAGACCAAGCAGATAACCCACCCTCAGAAATCTCTTACTATAATTTGCAGTTCATAAGTGTGCCTGTTTTTTTAACTATATTCCTGCGTACTGTTTGCTTACTTCGTGTTTTCTTAAAAGCTTAATATAAACAAATTATGTATTCATAATCTTGTGGCAGGCTAGGTGGATTTAATAGAGTCAGGAAAGCTTCCAACGTATTAAGTGTTCTTGAAGGTAATAAAAAGGAGGACTAATTATCTCACTGAAAAGGTTATAACAGAGATGTTGGACATCTTGACTCAGTGGGATTTTTGACAGCAGCAAAAGTAGTTAAGAAAAGATAGCTTTGAGAAACAGCAAAGATGAGTTTTAAACCTAGTTATTTTATTAAATCTATGGTGTGGGTGTATCTATAAGCAAGAGGACATAACTAAATAATGAATGCATTGTGTCTGGGGTTGGAATGGTAATTTGAAAGTACGTGGCTGGTGTTCACAGTTGGAGCCTGTGAGATTTTACATTTAATGATTATACCTTTCCCGGAGCCATCTGTCTCTCTCTTTAATAAGCAATATCCCTTATCAGGTCTGATTTGTGTACATTGATTACACCATTATACTTGTTAAATATTAAAGCATTTTTCCCCTTGTGTGAAGTCTAATTAGGCAAAGTGTTCAGTGCAAGCTTGGCATTATCATTCAGAATAACAGCCTGGTCATTACCTACGACAGACCTCAGCTTCCTGGATCATTTGTCCCCCGCCCGCCATCAGAGTCTGGTATACCAAATATAGTGCCTGAAAGTTTGATGAGAGTTTTGGCACTGTTGGGCCATTAAGAAGGGTCATGCTACAAAGATTAAAAAAACCTTTTAAAAATGAATGCAGACATTTATTATCTATAGTTTGTATTTTGCATGTATCAGGCTTCTGAACAGATACACCTGCTGAAATTAATTTTATGAAATTAAAGAATCTTAAAAAACTTTAAAGGATAAAAACATAGGTTACAATGATGTTTGGATGAAGAGAAAGCCAGTCAAGAAGTAGTTGCATTTTACACATATACATACTACTGGTAAAAATAAGAATTTTCGATATCAAGCCACTATCACTTGAAGGCCATGTGGTGATCCGTTACAGTCTTCTTGAACTTATTTGTGCAGTCTACTTCAAAAATTGACTTGCATCATTGACTTAATAGCAAGCATACAGGGCCCAAAATAAGATTATTAATCACTTGGTATCTTTGATAAGTTATCTAGCATCGTTTTGAGACAACTACTATGATGGATGTTGTCTTTTTTCTTTCTTAGGTATTCATAGTACTTTATTTTTTAAAAATTTGTATTAAAATTTTTTTTAAATGTTATGTATTTTTGAGAGAGAGAGAACAAGAGTGACAGTGCATGAGTGGGGGGGGGGGGTCAGAGAGAGAGGGGTAGACAAAGAATCCAAAGTGTGCTCCAGGCTCTGAGCTATCAGCACAGAGACCAACATGGGGCTCAAACCCACGAACTGTGAGATCATGACCTGAACCAAAGTCGGAAACTTAACCGACTGAGCCACCCAGACGTCCCTTCATAGTACTTTCTTATTTATTATTTAAATTTCTAAAAAAATCTGCAGACTACCATGGGCATGCAGAAACACACAGGTGCACACATACTCACATGTGTGATCTGGGGCTGATCGGCACAAACCAGTTAGGAATAGGTCCAGTTTATTGCTTGTTATTTTCAAGAAGAGCTTTCAAGCCATAAGTTCTATGTGATTATGTCATCAGGCTAATAGGTTTTCCCTCTCAGTGGTCCCAGAAGCTCACATTGGGGTTTTTGAAAGTGCCTTTATCCTTTTATAATTGCAAGTAGCAATGGCATTGCTCTTTCTTTTTTTTCCTTTCTTTCTTTTGAGAGAGGACACAAGTGAGTGAGGGTGGAGAGAGAGAGAGGGAGAGAGAGAGAATCCCACAAAAGGGAGAGAGAGAGAGAGAGAGAGAGAGAGAGAGAGAGAGAGAGAGAGAGAAGCGGGGCTCACCTTATGCAGGGCTCATGTTCACCCGATGCGGGGAATGAGCTCCTCTGAAGCGGGGCTTGAGCTCACCCAATGTGGGACTCGAACTCACTAACCATGAGATCATGACCTGAGCTGAAGTCAGTTGCTTAACTGACGGAGCCACCCAGGCACTCACAGGCATTGCTTTCTATTTATGCATTGTGGAAAGCGGTCGGAGTATCTCCTTAATATGAGAATTCATTTTGAGTTGTTTTTGAATATAGTCAAATCAAAATGACATTTGGCTGTGGATTAAAATTTGGATATAGAGATCAAAGAATGGAAGGGAACTTCCATTTTCTGGCCTACTTTTTCTGTTTCCCAAATGGAGAAGCTGAAGCTCAGAGAGGCAGAGTGGCTCAGCCAGAGTCACAAGGGTGTCAGCAGCAGGCTCAGAGCTGGAGTTCTGTTGTTCCACTGCACTTTCTCCTCAGGAAAGTTGGGGACCCTTGGCAGATGATGAAGTCTGGACCACTTCCCATTTCCCAGACCCTTCACAGGTATGGGGAGCCTTGGCCTGGATAGGTTAGAAAAGTTTTGAAGGAAAGATTGCTGCTTTACAACTGGCTGAAGACAGAGATGCTAAAATCTGAATCTGTCTTGGGTTGCAGAAGAATTTATATTTTGTGTTTGCTAATTGGCATATTGTGAGAAACTGAGAACTCAGAGCCAGTGCCTGCCTTTGATAATCTCAGAATTCAGTAGGGAACAGGCAGGATAGCAGACAGCTGTCCCGGGTATCCAAGGAAAGGTTGTCTGTTATTGGACCAGACGAGGGCTCAGCTGGAGAGTCAGGTCTTCTGTTTCCATAGGCCCAGAGCCTGTAATGACCATTATCAGGCCCTGAGTAAGTCATCAAACTAACATGCCTCCAGGTTGAGAAGGATCTAGAAGGCCAAGGGGTTGATTTACTTTTTGACACATAATTATGATAATGGTTAATGACAAGCATGGTGGTTAAACACATGGAGTCTGAAACCTAATGTGTTTGGGTTAGACCAGCTTCCATGAACTAGTGGTCGAATTTAGGCAAGTTACTTTACCACCCTGAGCCTCACTTGTCTTGTCTATAACATGGGAGTGATAGCAAACGTTTATATTGTACTCACTACATGACAGCTTCTGTCTCAGTGCTTTAGGAATATTAACTCATGTAATCCTCACAACAATGCTATGAGGTGGCTACTGCCATTACTCCCACTTTACAGATGAGGAGACTGATGCCCACAGAATTTCAGCGTATTGCTCAAGGTTATACAGCTAAGGATCAGAATTGGGGTTTGAATCTTGGTGTCTGTTGCTCTTTGTCAGTTTCCTATGCTACCTCTCACTGGGATTAAGATTATTGTAAGGAGGGGTGCCTGGGTAGCTCAGTCAGTTAAGTGTCCAACTTTGGCTCGGGTCATGATCTCCTTCTCCCTCTCTCCCTCTCTCCCTGTCCCCACTCACATTTTCTTTCTCTCTCAAAATAAAGAAATAAACTTTAAAAATATTATTGTAAGGATCAAGTGGGATAAGCATACAAGAAATATCAGCTGTCATTGTTAGTTATAATAAAGCTAACATTGCCTTAATAACAACAACCATAAAATCTACAAGATCAGCACCTTCTTTTCCCTTAGACAAGCTCCAGAGAAGCCAGATCATAATCAAGAAGTTGCTTTGGCTATTACAGAAGTAATGCAGAGAGAATTCAGAAGACTATAAAGTGTCCTTGCTGCTCAGGCAGTGTTGGTATAGCTAAGGTAGAGTCGGCCAGTGGGGTCAGCTCGATTGAATTTCTGGCCATGACCCTGTTTTAGCTCCGAGGGCTTGCAGACTTTTTCTACCACTTACAGATCTGAGGTGCCAGTGATCAACTCTGTAATATTGACTCCTGTCTGTCATCCAGATGATTAAATATAATAGAGATGCTAAGGTCATTGTCTATGCCGCAGAACTAACCGCCACTATGGAAGTCGCTAAGAACAACACTCTGATCCTGTGAGGAAATCTTTCAACCACTTGTAGAAGTCATTTTTTGATGAGATTCCTCCATTGTGAGTTAACAGCCTAATTCTCAGACTGCAGTTTTGTTTGCAAATCACTTTGCTATGGAGTTTAGATGTTATTTTGTTTTTGTTCTTTTGTTTACTTTTACATTCATAGGTTATGTGTAAGTATATGTAAATGTAATGTGTGTGCACATTTTAATTTATAATAAAGTGAACAACTACCCAGATAAGCATCTAGAACATTCCCTTTGAAGTTCCTCACATGTGCTTACTGGTCATATTTCCTTCCTTCATCCCGTCCCCACCCCTACCCCAGGGGTAACTGCTCTTCCAAATATTGTATTAATTGTTTCCTTGCTTTTCTTTACAGTTTTACCACAAAGGTGCATCCCCACATAATTTATTTCTTTTTGTCACAGGCAGTTGAAGTGGAAAGTTTGACTACTGCCTCAAGATATACTAGATAGAAGTTACTGAAATAAGTAGTGAGAAAGAGCAAAATAGGCATTTTCAAAGGAAATATCTGAACACCGCGTTCTTCACTGGGAGGGTATAAAAAGCATTGATACAGGATTTGTAAGGGGGTTTACTTGGAGAAGCCACTGCGGTGAGTCTGCATCATTTCCCTTTCCTGGAAGAAGCATGAGTTGGGGGTCTGCCCCCTCAGTCCAAGCCCAGAGAGAGGTTGTCTGGAGAACTGGGAGCTTGGTGGACTGGCTGTGCATCTGGTGAGATGTTTTGGTGTTGTGGCTGAGTGGGGAGCAGCTGTGATAGGGCTACCCCCACTGCCACGTTTGTTGGAGTGATTGTGCATGCTTCCCATGTGGCCCTTGCAGGAATGGAGAGCCAGCCTGGAACTGTTGGGCCTCTGTCCAAGTGGCATAGTCAGCAAAGGGATTTAAAGTGAATTTCATGGCTGGGTGGGGGTGGCAAACAGAGGACTTGAATGCATCACTCATAGAGCAAGGATTTTGAAAACCCACAAAACCATCCATAAGAGACAGGGAGTTGGGCTTAAGTATCTACTGGTCCAGAGAATATGAAGCCCTCTGTACTAGTGAGGGGTACGTTTGCATGCATATATAAATGAAAGAACAACGGCAACACAAAATAGATGTTTATTTCTCTCTTACAAAGAATATGTCAGGAAATAGTTCCAGTTCATGGATGGGATGGTGGCTCCACACAGTTATCAGGAACAGGCCTCCTGGTTCACTGCTCCCAGGGCCCATGGATATTGTCCTCATGTTCATGGTCAAGGGGAGCTGCTAAAGCTCCAGCCATCAAGTCATGTTCCAGGAAGCTGGGGGGGAGGAAGCACAGAGGAAAGGTCTGCCCCATCCCTTTTGAGGATTCTTTCAGAGTACACCACCCACCATTTTGCTTATGTCTCATTAGTCAGAGTTCAGTCACAGGGTCACGCCTAGCTCTGAGCCAGGCCAGGAAATCTCTCCTTGTTGTGGGGCAGCCATGGGCCCAGCTTAAAATTGGGATTCTTTTTGTAAAGAGGAAGAGGCTAATAGGTATTGGGGGCAGCTGGCAGCCTCTGTCACTTCATTTTCTCCCCATGTTCCAGCCCTGAAGGGGAGAGAAAGAGCAGCCAGCAAGTGGGGCAGGATGTGGGTAGAGAAGACTGAGGCTGGTGGTCCACCTGAATACATCCTGACTGGGCATATGGGATGGAGAAAGAAGTCTTTTTTTTTTTTTTTCTTTTGCCTTAAAGTGTCGATTAATATATTGACCTTTACATTTCATTTTCTGAATCACAATTGTGTTTTGTGACTTAAAGGAACTTTAGGATTTTCTGTTACCTATAAGTGGCAGAGAATGATGGGGCCTTCTAGAATTTCCCTTGAGTAACAAAGGGAAAATAGACCCTCAATATTATATATATTTCAACTTGATAAGGTCTTTATTATTATACATAACCATCATGCCATTTCCACACCTAAAAAGTTAATAATCAGTCTTTAAAAAATCACCTTATTTTGTGACTATGTGTGGTGATGGATGTTAACTGGACTCATTTTGCAATATATACAAATATCAAGTCAATAACCTTGTATACCTGAAACTAATATAATGTTATATGTCAGTTATACCTCAAAAAGTGCATACTCTAACTTAGTAACTCTGCTTATAAGGATTTATTCTAAGGAGATCTCAGACTAGTATCTAAAGATACAGGTAAAGTGGGGGAGGTGGGTGGGGGGATGGGTTAAATCAGTGATAGGGATTAAGGAGTACACTTATTGTGCTGAGTACCCAGCGTCATGTGGAAGTGTTGAATCACTATATTGTACACCTGAGACTAATATTACATTTTATCCTAACTGGAATTTAGATAAAAACTTGAAAAAATAAGGATATAGGTAAATCATGTTCATTGAAGCCTTATCTATAGAAAAAAATTCTAAATATCAATCAGTGGGAAATGGTTAAAACATTATAGTACTTCCAGACAAGGGAATTATTATTAGCTATTAAAAATGGTGATATAGATGATTAGTGATGTGAAAATATGTAAAATATATCGATGAGTGGAAAAAAAATGAATTTTCCTTATCTCAAAAAGTGTCTTTTTGTTTGTTTGAATCTCCATTGCAAAAGGTGAGCATGTGTTAGGTGTATTTCAGGCGCATGGAAAAGCGTGCATAGATTAGCATGTGGTGTTCCTCTATCAGCACAGGGACCTAAACCTCTTAGCAAACACGGTGACTTGTGCATTGCTTCTGTTACCCTTACATGAAAAGTCTGTTTTAGGAATTGTGGAAGAGGTTAGTGATAATCCATATCGACATAAAACTTCATGTGTCACATAGCTGCTGACTCCTGAGCCAGAAGGCTTGAGACAGCAGAATTTGATTTGGTGATTATCCTGGCCAGGGAATTGATTTGTTCTTACTCATGGAAAGTACAGGTCTTTGGAGTGAGAAAGAATGGGAATAGAATTTCACTTTGACCACTGGTAGAGCATGGGCTTTGGATGTGACTTTGTAATGGTAACGTAACCACAAGGAGCATGTTTGACAAGAGCACTTTATAAGAATGTGTATTTAGAATATATGGGTAGGATTTTGTTTTAATTTGTCAAATTTACTGGATACCTTCCATATAAAGCACTGACTGTAAAACAAAAGAAACAGAAAACAATGGGTTTGATAGGTTGGTACTGCCTTGTTCTCCCTGATTCTGTCCAGATGTTCTACTTTTTATCAAATTCTGTGGTTAATCCTTAGAAATCCTCTTTCACTGCTATCCCATTCCCCAACATGTCAGTATAAAGGGCTGGTTAAGAAGTACAATCATTTGAAAGTACAGGTGCTTCACTTTTTAGTTATTCATATATTATCCTCTTAATACTTCCAAAATGAATTTGAGATATCTACATGTCCTTCTTTTAGAAAGAACAAGTAACAAAAACAACAAATCCTGTATCATTACAGTTACCAAATAAGTCAGAAAATTATTCACATTCTGAGAAAATAGTCACCAAACTTTCCTTCGCAGGATGCAGTAGTGTAGGATTGTACAGATAGCAGTTCACATAGCGAGGTAGTGTATTTAGAAATGACGTAATTTATAAAGATACACATATATAAGTTTTTTGCAACTTGACCTATTGCCAAAAGTAAAGTGTCTGTGAATACTTCTTACTTTTGGTATATGTTGTGAACTCTTGAACCTTGATGTTATTTTTGTTGTTTATTCTATTAACACATGCCCATTGAGCCTTTGCTCTGTGCCCTGCATTGTACTGATGCTGGGGGAAAGCCACATAAAGACACAGCTGCTTTTTATTCTAATTTCAGGGTTGGGGAAATTTAATATCTGAGTGAAAGGTCAACTACTGGTGAGTCAGAATTTGTTTTCATGTTCTGGTTTTCAAGAGTTGGGACTTGAGGACAGCAACTAACTTTGGTACATGTTTTATGGCAGCTGACAAACAGAGTTAACCACAATAGGCAATTATTGATTTTAATTGGTATATCTTGTGGAAACATTGCTAAAAACTCTACTTTTTATTTCAGGAAGTTAAAACATAGTGTTTTTGAGTGCAGATTTTTCTTGTTAGTTCATGTATCCATCAAAGACAGTAGGGAGATATGATTAGCCATTATGTTAGTTTGTTTGAAAACATGCCATTTTTAGCACACTAATTTTTATAAAAAGGGGAGATCTGATGAAAGCTGGATTGATCCAGACTACAACATTAGCTTATATTACCTGATGTTCTTAACTTGGAAGATTTAGAATTGATTGTAAGAAAGTGTTTGGCAAATGACACTTTCAAATGAAATGATCTTGTTTTCAGATCCAAGCTCTAATGTCATACATAATTGAAATGCTGCAGCATGGCCTGACAACTTGGTTATTATTCGATTCAACATTTTAATTTATTTTCTGAACTATTAACCATGGCAACAATTTAAAAAGAGTTCTTAATATAAAATTATAGATGATGCTGACAAATAAATACCTGTTGTTGTTGATCAAGAATTAAAGCCTAGGGGCGTCTGGGTGGTTTGGTTGGTTAAGTGTGTGACTCCTGATCTCAGGTCAGGTCGTGATCTCACGGGTTCGTGAGTTCGAGCTCTGCATGGGGCTCTGTGCTGATGGGGATGGTGGGCAGCCTGCTTGGGATTCTCTCTCCCTGTCTCTCTGCCCCTCCCTCACTCGTGCTGTCTCTCTCAAAATAAACAAATAAACTTAAAAAAAAAAAAACCTAAGCAAGAGCTTTTTTTTTTTTTTTTTTTTAAATTGTGGTAAAATATACATGACAGGGAGCCTGGGTGGCTCAGTCGGTTAAGCGTCCGGCTTCAGCTCAGGTTGTGATCTCGTGGTTCGTGAATTCAAGCCCCGCGTCAGGCTCTGTGCTGATGGCTCAGAGCCTGGAGCCTGTTTCAGATTCTGTGTCTCCCTCTCTCTGACCCTCCCCCGTTCATGCTCTGTCTCTCTCTGTCTCAAAAATAAACATTAAAAAAAAAATAAAATATACATGACAAAAAATTTACTGTCTTAACCATTTTTAAGTGTACAGTTCAGTGGCATTAAGTTCATTTGCATTGTTGTCACCACCACCATCTCCAGAACTCCTTCAGGAGCTTTTTTTTTTTTTTTAATGTTTATTTATTTATTTATTTATTTATTTAAAAAATTTTTTTTTCCCAACGTTTTTTATTTATTTTTGGGACAGAGAGAGACAGAGCATGAACAGGGGTTATATTGAGGCACTGTATTCTAGCTAGCCTTGATGGGATTTTGCATGGAAAGGTGGCATCACAAATTCTTAGGTCTTCGAGTTGTGAAATGGTGTGTTACAAACCCCCATCATTAGAGAACTCACAATTCCCTTTTTTTTTTTTTTAATTTTTTTTTTAATTTTTTTTTCAACGTTTTTTATTTATTTTTGGGACAGAGAGAAACAGAGCATGAACGGGGGAGGAGCAGAGAGAGAGGGAGACACAGCATCGGAAACAGGCTCCAGGCTCCGAGCCATCAGCCCAGAGCCTGACGCGGGGCTCGAACTCACGGACCGCGAGATCGTGACCTGGCTGAAGTCGGACGCTTAACCGACTGCGCCACCCAGGCGCCCCACAATTCCCTTTCTTTAAGGGAAACTTCCACTTCACCACACCACCTGGTCCCACGGGGGACCCTTGGCAAGATTAGTTCCCTGATGTTTCCATGTGTTTCCCACTCCTCCTCCGACAGGTGTCTGTTCAAAGTCCCCCAAGCTTCAGAATGTGGCCCGGTGGCATAAGGAATTCGGGAGGCCAGGTTCCTGTCTGTCTGAGTGTGGTGCTTGAGAGCTGGTTTCAGCTGGCTTGTGAACTGAGATTCCTGGTTAGCGAGGAAATTCTGGCTGGTGGAGTTGGGGTCTAGTCTGTGCAAGATGATTGGAATGATGGAACACAAGAATGATGTCAGTGTTATTGACAAATCAATACCAGCAATTTAAAGCACATGCTGCTCTAGGAATACAGTCAGGGATGATCAGAGACTGCACCTTCCGCAGCCCTGTGGGCTGTCACTCTTACTCAGGAGTCCGTGCTGCCGTGGGCTCTAGATGTGCCTGGGAGGGACAGCTGCCAGGTGGGCCCATGTCCAAGGCTCTGCACACAAGGACAGAGCTGACAGTCAGCTCAGAGCAATGACCTAGTTATTCCTTCCTGTGGGTCCACCTTATGCATTTTACTTTTTGCTCATTCCCCCATCCCCCTCCTATTTATTGGGTAAAGTCCATTCAGAAAGCAGCCTACTTCCACATTGTAATTCCGGCCTCAGCATGGACATAATAAAAGTTTAACAATGCAGAACATTTTCAGTCATCTAGCATAAGCCGTTTCTCTATTAGCAATTTGATTTGAAGTCCTCTACTTTGCAAATTCTCTTAGTGACTGCATTTTCAAACCCCTCCAGGGCCTACCGGGGGCTGTGCTTGGAGCTGCATGTCACATGATCTGTTAGTTCCTTCCTGGGTCTTTATAATCCTCTGGTTGGCTTGGAGCATTCTGATGTGGGAATGGTGACACTGTGGGTCTGATGAAGGGAGTGTGACGACTTTTAGTGTGACTTTGGCTTTGCATTTCTCAAGGAAAGGGCTTTCTGCTCTTCTATAACTGATGCAGATGAGAGGTGTGGTTGTAGGTTAGGACATCTCTAAATATTCCGTGGCCACCATCACAAACTTTTGGAAAGGTTTACCTAAGAGGTCTTCAGTCTGGTGGGCTTCACCAGCACACACAACCTAAGGTTTCACCCTCTGCACACAGGGGATGGCAGTGACATCAGTGCCCCAGTCCTGCTCATGTCATCTGAGTTCCCTCCAGGAAGCTGAGGGTGTCAGGGGGATGAAAATGATGCCCCCTCACAAAAATATGGCACTTCCGCAGTGCGGAACGGCGGGGACTTCTTTGTGGGACACTACTCAGCTCTTCTTCCTCACTGCTGCAGAGGGCCTCTCAGAAGGGAGCCCAGAGCCTCCAGGCACTGGGTAGTGTGGGCTCACCCTTCTCTGTGTGGTCAGGGCAGAAGGCAAGAACAGGGGAAAGGTGTTCCTGTCATAGTCTCCTGCACTGGGCTGCTCCTGGGCTGGGTGGCTGAGGAGAAAAGCAGTGTTAGATTGCCTTTCATTTTGGCCTGCTAAGGCCCTACTCTCTCTAGGCTGAGAGGAACCTGTATCTTCTAGCTAGCCCCGTGATACTGAAGCCTCTCTATAGCACTCTGCATTGTCCAGTCTGTTTGAATTCTTCTGGGGACAGCAAACCCCTACTTTACAAGGAGTCCATTCTGAATCTGGGTGGCTCAACTTGAAAGTTTTCCGTGTGTTTTCTACAGTTTCTACCCATTGGACCTAAATTCTGCCCCTTAGAGGCATGAAGAACAGTGGATAGGGATGGGTGCCAGTTTGCACATAAGCAAGCACTCTGGAAATATGCACCCAGTGACTTGACAAGCAAGCAGAAAAACATACACGTGCATAAATGAGTGGCGACTCCTCAACTCCATGTGTTCTTTTGTGCTATTTAACTCCCTGGGTTTAACACACCCACAGTCTTCCAGGTGTGTGCATTGTTACTTTCCTTCCTTGTGATGGTGGTACATTTCATCTCACACTTAGTTGAATCCCATAGGTCAAATTCAACTGGCTTATACCGTGATGGAAACATCCATGAGATATTTTGTAAAAAGGAATAGAGGAAGTTTGTGTTAATTGCCTTGGGGAAATATACTCAGCTTAAAAGAGAAAAAAAGAAAAGGAGCAGTTAAAAATCTTCCCTTAGTAAATTTATTTAGTAACATGACATTTGTAACCCCTAGCTCCTTAGAAACCTGGCCACTTGCTTGAAGGACAATTTTATTTTAATCATTTCTTTCATCTTCTTGAAATGCCTAGGCTAAATGTCAGTTAAGTCTCCTGGGATCAAGGAAGGGGTTAATTTTTTCCACAGTGCAGTAATATACACCTAAAAACATTCCAGAATTTTTGGTAGAAATTGTAAGAAAGTATTAAAACTTGAGAAATGAATTAACAAGCCACCTTTTTATGCCGCGGCAGCGTGGCCCTTCATTGAATGAATAGCACTTTATTCCACGACTGCATAAATCGTAGGCTGAAATGTAGAGTGAGCATGTGGCCTCTAAATCAATGAGGGTGTGTATGTGTGTGCGCTCAGATTAGAACGAGTCTGTGCAAATAAGATGAAAAGTCTGACCTAAACTCCCAGAACCCCGAAGCAGAAGAATTTTGAGTAAGTTGCTACCTTCAGCTTGCACCGATGTGCTTAGGCTTTTCTTTGGGTTTCTTAAACAGCTCATTCTCACTATAGCACAAATAATTCTTGTTATACAAAGAAAGAATCCTTGATATTTTAGCCTTTGTCCTTGTTCACTTTTCATTTTTAGGGCTGACTGTGTTAATTTTTTTCAAGTCAAATAGCTGAAATACAAGTCTAAAAAATGAAACCACTTCTTCTTGAAATAACATAGAAATTATAATAGTGATACCTTTGTGCTAGTCACTATTGTGTTTTACATAGACTAATTCCCTTAATCCCCATGGCAACCTTCTCAGAGAGGCACTACATTAGCTCCATTTTACAGATGAGGAAACAGAGGCAATGAATGGCTAAATAACTCACCCAGGCCATGCCTCTAGCTGGTGGTGGAGTCTGGGTTTAAGCTCTGGCAGCCTGTCCTGAGTGTAGACTTTAATCACTACTCGATACACTGTCTTAGAACATAACTAGTAGAATTGCTGTCACCCTCATCATGACATCTTGCTTCCACTGTATTATTTAGGATAAGGCCAGGAGGTTACAACAAAGAGACTCAACAATAATTTTAGTAGCTGAAGGAAATAGAAGGTTTTGTTTCCCTCTCATGTGGCCTGAGGGGAGCATTCCAGGTAAGCAGGGTAGTTTTGCTGCATGGAGTCTTTCAAAGACCCCAGACTGTTTCCAGGAGAACTTGTCATCTGTATGGTGGGAGCTAGGTGGTGGCCACGCTCAGCTTCGACCCATTGGGAAAGGGAAGAAAGCGTGGAAGTAGCCGGCCTGCCTTCTGCCTGAGGGCCTCCTAGGCCCAGGCGTGGTGTGCAGCACTTTTGCACACCTTCCTCTTGAAGAGAACTTAGTCGCACCTACTTTAGTCACATGGCCACGCCTACTTGCAAAGAAATATGGGAAATGTAATCAAACCATGGTTTTAGGAAAAAGAGGAGAGCTGAGTTTGATGGGCAACCAGCAGTCTCAACCATGTGTGTAAAAAAGAACATCATTGGGGCGCCTGGGTGGCGCAGTCGGTTAAGCGTCCGACTTCAGCCAGGTCATGATCTCCCGGTCCGTGAGTTCGAGCCCCGCGTCGGGCTCTGGGCTCATGGCTCAGAGCCTGGACCCTGTTTCCGATTCTGTGTCCCCCCCTCTCTCTGCCCCTCCCCCGTTCATGCTCTGTCTCTCTCTGTCCCAAAAATAAATAAACGTTAAAAAAAAAAAATTAAAAAAAAAAAAGAACATCATTATCTTGACATATAGTGACATTATATGTCACATTATAGTGACATATTGTCACTATAAGAAACCAGGCAAGTGAAGGATGTATTTAAAAAAGAGAAAAAAGTCACTCCTATTTCCACCGAAGTGGACTTTTTATTTTAAATTGTCTATCATCCATTCCTTCCCGTAAGCCCTTTGATTTCCTTTGGGGGGATTACATCTCTTGCCTTCGGACAGTGTCTGGTGGAGTTGAAAAGCAGGTGCCATGCCTTCCCCTAGCTCTGGGGGTGGGTGTGTGACCCAAGTTGGGTCAATAGAACCTTCCTTTCCAATGATTTGAGGGGAACGACAAGGAGATTGAAATGCTGGAGCTCGTTCATTCCTGGTGGTGGCACTGGACTGGTCTTCCTGTGTGAGGAAATTCCTCAAGTTGCCACCTTTATAGGTGGTGGTCTACTGGCCGCCTTAGTTCTTGCTTATTTACAAGCTTGGTGTTCAAGATTTCAGTCCCCTGAGCTCCTGGAATTGTTTTGTTTAAGTTAGTCAGAATTGCTCCCTCTTGTTTGCAACCAAAGATCTCTAACTGACGACACACTTGCTCTCCAGAGGAAATCTCTGCCAACATTTGACATATGTTCCTTCCATTGTCTCACGATATATCTTACATATTGTTTATGTAATTTTATACCCATTCTAAAAACAAGTATTATTTCCATTTTACAAAAGTAGCTGGATAGTACTAGATTACATGGATGTTCCATATTTATTAAGGCAGTTAACAATTTTTTGTGTCTTAAATACTTTTTTTAAATTGTGTATCATTTTTGGACCATAGGGCTATTTCATTTATTAATTAAAGGTCCTGAATATTGTTGTGTTAAAATTTAATTTTCACTTATCTTGAAGTTTGTAACTATTTATAATACTTTTTAAAATCCAAACATGTGGAGTTCATATGCTTTCTAATATATAGGCAATTCAGGCAGGATACCAATATTTTGTTAAGAAATTCAAGGCCCCATGACTTTCCCTAATGGCTACAGAGTCGTGCAAAAATTCAGGTTTATTGGTGGCTTGTCTTGGGCTCTATCTTATTTATCGAGATGCTTTCTGGAACCATGCCAGAGACTCTCTAGTTTCTTGGGCAGCCAACAGGCAATGGTTCTGATAGTTGTGCTTTCCAGAACCACACCCTAGTGTGGAGGGTATGCTGCACTGGGAGATGCTTGCCAAAAAGATTAGTGCCTTGGAATTCTCCACCCTTTTGGAAATGGGCAGTTACTCAGATTGTCCAAGGAAAACTCTGTTTAATCGATCTGATGCAGCTTGTTGGGTAAGAATGAAATCAGCGTCAAGTTAAACAGCAGCAGTCATGAGGAGATGAAGGGGTAGACAAACGCAATATTGGAATTTGTGTGTCAAAGATCATGATGAAGTCCCATCAGAGGCAGTAGGGATTGGAGAGGGGCTCTGGGTAAAGTTCCCTGTTCACAGAGGGTGGGCCTGGAGATCTGAAAAAGGGAATATAGGGCACCCTCCTTCCTGCTTGACCCTCCCCCCCATGCCAACCTCTAACCTCCCTGAAAGGTCATGTCATGTAAGCATGACACACAGAGCACATAATGTGTCTGAAGTGGAGCCCACAAGGTTGTGGAACCTGGGACACCTGAGCAGAATAGATTTATATTCATGCCTTGTTTGGAACTCCTTGAACCTTCATTGCATTTTATCAACCCTTATTTATTAGATATTATTATGTTAGATTATTTATTATTAATCCTCTCAGGTCAGGATTTAGTGACTTGTTTTTACTAGACAGCACAGGTCAATACCTAACTCTCATTAAAAAAAAAAATAGAATTCAAGGGAATGGAGTAGGTCTTCTGGGGTTTTTAACCTAATTCCAAAGCATGGCAGAATGCTCTAGTTAGGAACTGTGGGGATCCAAGGTAAAGAAGGCTTTTTCTTATGATTTGTAGCTACTGTGCCTGATGTGGTGCCTGTGTGAGGATTAAGCCCATAGTTGCTCTTGCAATTATTTAAATGACTGAAGTTAAAAACATTGCTTTTGTAATAACAATAAAAATTGTCATCTTCCCTTTTGAAAAAAAAAATTTCTGGTAGGCAAAATAATGGCTTCTCAAAGATGGCCACATTCAGGGCACCAGGGTGGCTCAGTTGGTTAAGTCTGAGCTCAGTCAGTTAAGTCTGAGACTTCGGCTCAGGTCATGATCTCACAGTCTGTGGGTTCAAGCCCTGTGTTGGTACCTGTGCTGGTAGCTCTGTGCCGGCAGCTTGGGGCCTGGAGCCTGCTTTGGATTTTGTCTCTCTCTGTCTGTCTCTGCACCCCCCCCCCCCCCCCCTTGCACTCTGTCTGTCTCTCAAAAATAAATAAACATTAAAAAAAAAAAAGATGGTTGGGGCGCCTGGGTGGCGCAGTCGGTTAAGCGTCCGACTTCAGCCAGGTCACGATCTCGCGGTCCGTGAGTTCGAGCCCCGCGTCGGGCTCTGGGCTGATGGCTCAGAGCCTGGAGCCTGTTTCCGATTCTGTGTCTCCCTCTCTCTCTGCCCCTGCCCCGTTCATGCTCTGTCTCTCTCTGTCCCAAAAATAATAAATAAAACGTTGAAGAAAAAAAAATGTTTAAAAAAAAAAAAAGATGGCCACATTCTGGAATCTGAGTATGTTACCTGCAAAAAGAGTTTTGCCAATGTGATTAGGATTAAGGACCTTGAAATGGGGAGATAATTCTGGATTATGTGGGTGGGGCCAATGTCATCACTAGTCTGTTTTTTAAATGTTTATTTATTTTGAGAGAGAGAGAGAGAGAAAGAGAGCACGACAGCACAAGAGGGGGAGGGGCAGAAGGAGAGAGAGAGAAAATTTCAAGCAGGCTCTGCATGCTCAGCTCAGAGCCTGATGTGGGGCTCGAAATCACAAACCACAAGAAGGTGACTTGAGCCGAAATCAAGAGTTGGATGCTTAACCGACTGAGCCACCCAGGTGCCCCCAATCACTAGTCTTAACAGAGTCAAAGAAGATGTGTTGAAGAAAACAGAACCAGACTGGTGCAGTGTGAGAGAAACTCAACCAGCTATTGCTGGTTTTGAAGATGGAAGAAGGAGCCACTAGCCAAAGAATGAAAGTGGCTTCTGGAAAGGGAAAAGGTAAAGAAATGGATTCTCCCCTAGAAGATTCTACCCTGTGTTTCTGCTGACCTGTTGATTTAGTCCAGTGAGATCTATTTTGGACTTCTGACCAACAGAATTATAAGAGAGTAAATTTGTGTTGTTTTAAGCCATCAAGTTGGTGGTAATTTGTCACAGCAGCCAAGGTAATGAACACAAGTGTGTTTCCGGATCCATCTTCCCCAAGTAAGCCTTGCACAGGTGACTGGACACTGGGAAGCCAGCAGGGAGGTTTTATGCAGAAACTCCACATTGTGGGGGGTTTTGGCACTCAAAAGCCAGAAAATCCTAGGGTTTTAGAAATGGGATATCTGAAGCCCCCCTCCACAAAATAAATGTTAGTATATTACTGTCTCTTTTATTTATTTTTTTTAGGGTAGGCTTCTTGCCCAGTGTGGAGCCCAATGTGGGGCTTGAACTCACAACCCTGAGATCAAAACCCAAGCTGAGATTAAGAGTTGGATGCTTAACTGACTGAGCCACCCAGGCATCTCAGTATATTACTACTTCTATTGATATCAAAAAGTCTCCTATCCTTTAAAGATAGACTCTTTGGTTAAGAGTGGAATTATATATGTTAGAGCTCTGTATCAAATCTATGGTCTTCATTTTCATTGGAATTTGGGACCAGGACTGTTTATAGATCATAGTATAGGCATTTGAATTTTCCAAAGGGTTTATAGAATTTTCTCATGTAGAGTACCACTAAATGGTGAAGGTGCATCATTAAACTTAATTATGAGCTTTTCAAAGGAGGTACTTTTTCCAAAAAGAAAGTCACACAGTGTGGGAGGAGCTAACTATGACCTCTGTACCCTTGAAACATAATAAACCGGTTGACTTACTTCCTCTCCCTCGGCATTCACTTTCTCTTTTATCTCAGCAGCATCTACTTGTTAGTGGCTAGTTTTTATAAATTCCTTTTTTTTTTTTTTTTTTTGCTCTTGCTAACCTGAGGGCCAACAGTCAGCTAAGCTTGAGGTTGAAGATAAACATTTATTCTTTTTCAGAATTTTAGCTGGTATTTGGGTAGCATGAAAATGCTGTGACATTCTCACTGATAGAATTATACTAGATAGCTAATATAGAGTGCTAATGGTTTTTTTTGTTGTTGTTATTGGCAAACTTGTCTTTCATTAGTACGTTAAAAATATGAAACACATACATGTATGCTATTGTTTTCAGTTCTATAGACTTATGCCAAAAGTCCTCCCAAATATAAAAACATGAAAATAAGGGAAATAAGACTTGGCCTTAAATTTTGATATCAGTCTGTTGGGCCTTCAGGTCAGAGCCCAGAATGCTGTCTTTTTAAAGAGGTGAAGAGTTCCCTGGACTTCAGCTAAAGTGTAGCCTAAGTGAATAAAGAGGCTTGTTCTAACATGGAGACATTGAGAAGGGAGACTCTTGAGACGACATTGGAATTGCCTTGCTACACTTTGTCCCCAGAGCACAGATTTGTGGCAGGTAGTGACAGCCAACGAAATACATAGTCCGATTGCTCTGGAAAGACGTGTTGAAATGACTGGATCCATTCTTGTTTTCGTTTCCCCAGTAGCGTTCTGATGATTACTTAGCTTCCCAGGTCACAGATCTTATTAATCGGGAGAATATGCTGGTCCCTGTGATGATATTTCCCATCACCAAGGAATCAGTGCTCCAAACATGTGCAACACTGTAGGCTTGGTTACTCTGAGTTAAACTTGCTGGTTTCACTGGGTTTCTGGGTGTGCAAGGTTGGTGTCCCACCACATGTCTGGACTGGGGTGAATCCTAAGAGCTGTGTGGCCCTCCTGTGGGATGGCTGGAGGTATCTGGTTGTGGCCCCAGGTTGTATCTGGTGGCCACAGGCTCATATCTGCACACCCCGAGTAACCGCCTGTGGGCACTAGGTTATGGAAGTGATGTGTAGATGGTGTTGACAGTTTCGTGGCCACCATGCATTTGTATCTTGGCTCTGTCACTTGTGTATATTACTTAAGCTTGCTGGGCCTCAGTTTTCTTATCTGTGAATCGAGGAGACTACCTCCATTTTAGGGTACTTGGTACATAGTAAGTATTTAAGAAATTTTAGCTGTTAGTATTATGTTTATTAGCTAAAGGCATCATAGATTACTGTGAACAGTTCATTCATTCATTCATTCATTCATTTATATAAAAGTTTTGAGCCCCGTTTTGCTGTGTCAATTTCTGGGAGAGAGCAGTCAGCGGGCCTCAAGGCCTGATTCTTTTTGCTGCCCTCTTGGTTTTTATGTTCTTTTTCTCATCCGATTGTAAAAAAAGACATCAATAGATACTTATTTTAAACCATTCAAAATGTATGGATTCCAATGTAAGCACTTCAGCCAAACTCAGTTAACCCAGCTTTAAATCACACACAGAAAAGAATTTGATGCAAACTTTATTTTTTCTTGAATTGGATACTTACTATGTGTTTGGTAGCCAGCATGTTAAGATACTCTATTATAGCAACATTTTTAGTTCTAAATCTTTATATTGGTTGTGCCAGGGAATTTATTTTTATAGCTATTAATTTTTCTTTTGAAATTAATATGCTAAGGGATACATTTAATGATCCATAAAAATATTGACTTTATGTAAAAGAAACAGCCAAAGACAATTAGCATATATTAATTTGCACATGTAGTCTAGCTCATTAGATGTAAATATGCTTTCAATATAGTGCATGATATTTTTTGACTATGTGATATGGTAAGAAGACATTGCTCTTTTCAAGTTTAATCTTTTGGGTGACAAACAGAATTCTGTTGACTTGTTACAGCCTATGTGGTTTGGGTAAAATATTTTTGTAGTTACTGATTTCATAGTGAAAGCTGTGCTTTCCATTGTTTTTGGATTAGAATCCTTTTATATGTGTTGGGTGGGGTTGGCAAAGGCAGAGGGCTTGAGGTCTTGGCTTGTTCCGGGCATCTGGAGGACCAGCTTTGTGGTCTGCAGGGTGTTGTTTACAAGGAGGACCAAGGAACCTCCAGAGAAAGAGTGTGGACCAAGCAGGATGGCCCTGAGAGTTAGCAACCATTGTCAGCTCTGAGGGTGAGGTGGGATTTATGCCTAGCACGTTGCCCTCTGTCTGGCCTGGCCTGATGAACTTGGGGCCCAGTCCTAGTGTGCAGTGGCACTTTTTAAAAGAGAGGGTGTGAATACTGAATGGTGTGTAGGGTAGAGGCAGGGATGCAGAAGGCACAGAGCAGCCCCTGCTTATGGCCTGCGTGGAGCACAGTGTGGGGATGAAAGGTGGCTCCCCCATTTGGGATTATGAGTAAGTCAGGGACTTGGAGTGGGAGAGAGAGAGAGGCCAGTATGCTCTTGTAGGGGGTGCAGGTCGTGGAGATCGCCAGTGACAGAGGACTCACCGAGTGATTCCACGCGGAAGACATGGCAGATATCTCTCATGTGGTTCGTGGGCACCAACCTTGAGTCTAGAACCCAGCAGGGAGCATTTCAAGGTGGCCAAGTTCCAGCAGGGAGAGGGCTGGGTACACATTTTAGTGGCTGTTTCTCATGACCCCTGTATACTGCCCAGCAGCCTGTATGTTATCTGGAAAACAGTGCTGCAAACCTGTTGGTGTGTTTTTGTGGATGTCCTTGCTGTCCAGCTCCTACAGGAGATGAGCTCAGAAGGCCTAGAGGCCTTTGCACAGTGCAGGCATTAGGTTCAGATTCCTTATCAAGGCTTTTGTTATGATGGTTTAAAACATGCAACCCAAATCCTCTGCCAGGGCATTCTTGGGCAAGAGCCAGCAGCACCAGAATCATCTGGAGAGAGATGGAGGAAAGTTTTTCCCCTTTAGGCCCTGAGAGCACATATTTAGGACTCTCAGAAAAAGTAGGTGGATGGACAGGGGAGGGGGAGGGAGTGGAGAGAGAGAATCAGAGTGACACATTCCCACGCCCACACCTGGCAGAGCCACAGTCCTCAGCCCTGTCCGTGGAAGGGGAGCCACCACTTGAAAATACTCCTTAAGAAGCTCAGATGCGTGCGGTTCCATTGGTAGAGATTTATTCTCTTGGAATAAAGACACTGGAGAATAGTGTCTCTCCAGGTGAGATAAATGTCAGATTTTAGTGCAGAGTGGCCCAATTTCAGTGCTTTTAGCTAGAAGCCACTTCTCCCTGCTCTGAACTCTCTTAGCACCCCAGCTATGGCTCATGTGCTTGTCACGTTCCATCTGGTATTATGATTATTCCTCTGAGTTTCTTATCTCCCCTTGATAGATTATAACCATTTGAGGGCTGGGATTAGGTTTTATTTATCTCTCTTATTATTAAACACACCACTTTCCTGCATCACTTAGGAATTGAGTTTGGCTCTGTGTACTAGAAGACCTAAAACTCTGGCTTGAAATATGGGGGTTTATTTTTCTTATGCAGCAAGAAGTGCAGAGGCAGTGATCCAGGACTGGCATGGTAGCTCCCAGGATCCTTTAGCTTTCTACTCAGGTTTACAAAATGGCTCTTGTACCCCTGTCAGTACATCTGTCTTTCAGGCAGTAGGAAAGGGAATGGTGAGGTCAAAGGTATAGACCAGCTGAGTGTTCTTCTCTTATTATTAGCAATAGGAGAGCTTTCCTGGAAGGCCTCAACCAGTCGGCTTCTGCTCACATCTCACTGGCTGGAAGTAGGTTGTCCTTAGCTGCAAGAGTGAGTCGGAAATGAAGTTGTTTTTGTTTGTTTTTTAAGGAGGATACATTGCTGCCTGGAGCCAAGTTGGGGTTCTGTTGGTAAAGGAGGGAGGAGAATGTAGGCAGCTAGCATTGCCAGGCATACTCCCACAGGGAAGTGACTCAAATAAACACTTGTTGAATGAGCGGCTTTAACAGTGGACAAGAAGCTGTGTAGCCAGAGGGAAGATCAAGGTCTAGACCTGGTAACAGCACGGGGAGTTTTGCTGAAGCCTGCTTTTACCATCATCCGAGGATATTTGAGCATTTAACTTTTGGCATTCATTGTCTTGTAGTTTTTCTTTTATCGACCCCAGCTGTGCTGAGGTTTAGTTGACAAATAAAATTGTAATATATTTAAAGTATACAATGTGATTATTTGATATATATACACACAATATGAAAGGATTCCTACAATCGAGTTTATTTACATCTCTCACCTCACATAGTTACCTTTTTGTGTGTGTGTGAGAATGCCTAAAATCTATTCCTTTGGCAGATTTCAAGTGTATAATACAGTGTTATTAATTATAGTCAGCATGCTGTGTCCTTAAAACTTACTCCTCTTATAACTGGAAGTTTGTTCTGTTTGACCAACTGTCTCCCATCCCCCTACCCACCTCCCCCACCAGTCCCTAGAAACCACTATTCTACTGTTTCTGTGATATGAGTTCCTTTGTTGTTGTTGTTGTTTTTAAGATTCTGCACGTAAGTGATACCATATAGTATTTGTCTTTCTCTATTTGGCTTATTTCACTTAGTATGAATGCCCTCCAGGTTTGTCCATGTGGCTGCAAATGGTAGGACTGCCTTCTTTTTTATGGATGTATTATATTCAATTGTGTGTATATTTTATATATTTTTATATGTATAAATACAGTTTTATATGTAATATTGAAATATATATACGCACGTATATATGTGTGTGTGTGTGTGTGTGTGTGTGTGTGTGTGTGTGTATATATATATATATATATATATATATATATAATACATACTACAAGGGCTGCCTGGGTGGCTTAGTCAGTTAAGTGTCCAACTTTGGCTCAGGTCATGATCTTATGGTTTGTGAGTTCAAACCCTGCATCAGGCTCTGTGCTGACAGCTCAGAGCCTGGAGCCTGCTTCAGATTCTGTGTCTCCCTCTCTCTCTGCCCCTCCCCTACTCATGCTCTGTCTCTCTCTCTCTCTCTCTTTCAAAAATAAACATTAAAAAAAAGTAAAATACATACCACATTTTCTTGATTCATCCATCAGTGGACATGCAGGTTGTTCCCATCTTGGCTATTGTGAATAAATTTGCGATGCAGATATATTTTCAAGATAGTGATTTCATTTTCTCTGGATATATACCTAGATGTAGGATTGCTGGGATATATTGTTTTTTAATTTTTTGAGGAAACTCCATTCTGTTTTGCGTAATGGCTATACCAGTTTACTTTCCCACCAACAGCATACAAGGGTTCTCTCTTCTTTACATCCTTGCCAGAATTTATTATCTCTTGTTTTTTTGATAATAGACATCTTTGCAGATGTAAGGTGACACCTCATTGTGGTTTTTATTTGCATTTCACTGATGATAAGTGATGTTGAGCATCTTTTCATGTACCTGCTGGCTATCTGAATGTTCTTTGGAAAAATTTTTGTTCTGAATAAACCCCATTTTTATTTATTTATTTATTTATTTATTTATTTATTTTTAATTTTTTTTTAACGTTTATTTATTTTTGAGACAGAGAGAGACAGCATGAATGGGGAAGGGCCAGAGAGAGGGAGACACAGAATCTGAAACAGGCTCCAGGCTCTGAGCTGTCAGCACAGAGCCCGACGCCGGGCTCGAACTCCCGGACCGCGAGATCATGACCTGAGCTGAAGTCAGCCGCTTAACCGACTGAGCCACCCAGGCGCTCCTAAACCCCATTTTTAAATCAGGTTACTTAATTTTTTGCTGTTGTGTTATAAGAATTCTTTATATATTTTGGATATTCTTGATCAGATATGTGGCTTGCAAATATTTTCTCCCATTCTGCAGATTGCCTTTACATTTTGTTGTTTGTTTTCCTTGCTGTGCAGAAACTTTTTCGTTTGACATAATTCCACTTGTTTATTTTGCAAAAGTTGCGTTTGCTTTTGATGTCGTGTTGGGAAATTGCTGCCAAGACTGATGCCCAGAAGTTTTTCTCCTATGTTTTCTTCTAGGAGTTTTGTGGTTTTAGGCATTAAATTTAAGTCTTTAAGCCATTTCAAGTTAATTTTTGTGAGTGGTATAAGATAGGGATCTAATCTCATTCACGCGGTTGTCCATTTTTCCCAGTACCATTTATTAAAGGGACTATCCTTTCCCCACTGAGTATTCATGGCTCCTTTGATACATATTAATTGATTGTATATATGTGGGTTTATTTCTAGGCTCTCTATATACTGTTCCATTGGTCCATTTTTATGTCAGTGCTATACTGTTTTGATCACTATTGCTTCATAATATAATCTGAAATCAGGAAGTATGTTGCCTCTAGCTGAGTTCTTCTTTCTCAGGATTAGGTCTTTTTTGGCTCCATATAAATTTTAGGATACTTTTTCTATTTCTGTGAAGAATGCTGTTGGAATTTTGATGGGGATTACATTGAATCTATAGATGGCTTTGGGTAACAGGTGACATGTTGACCATATAAATTCCTCCTATCTGTGAACACACGGTATCTTTCCATTTGTGTCATCTTTAATTTCTTCCACTAAGTTCTTATAGTTTTTACTATACAGACCTTTCACCACCTTGGTTAAATTTATTCCTAAATATTTTATTGTTTTTGATACTATTGCAAATAAGATTTTCTTTCTTTCTAGGAGTTTTATATTTTAGGTATTAAATTTTAGTCTTTAATCCATTTTGAGTTAATCTCTGTGTATGGTATAAGATAGGGGTCCAATTTCATTCTTTTGTATATGGATATCCAGTTTTCCTAGCACCATTTATTAAAGAGATTGTCCTAGGGCACCTGGGTGGCTCAGTCAGTTAAGTGTCCAGCTCTTGATTTCAGCTCAGGTCATGACCTCATGGTTGTGAGATGGAGCCCTGTGTCAGGCTCCACGCATAGCCACAGTGTAGAGCCTGCTTGAGATTCTGTCTCTGTCTCTCTCTCTCTGCTCCTCCCCTGCTCATGTTCTCTCTCTTTCTCTCAAAATCAATTAATAAACATTTAAAGAGACTCTTTTCCCCCATTGTGAATTGGTGGCACCTTTGTCAAAAATTCATTCACTGTTAAGCATGGGTTTATTTCTGGGCTCTGTATGCTGTTCCTTTGATATCTGTTTTTGTTTTTGTACCAATACCATACTTTTCCCCCCATTATTATAGCTTTGTAATATAGTTTAAAATCAGGAAGTGTGATGCCTTTGTTTTTCTGGTTCAAGATTGCTTTAGTTTTTTGAGGTCTGTTCTGGTTCTGTATGAATTTTAGGATTGTTTTTTGTTTTCTTTTTTTAAAAATTAAAAAAAATGCTTTTATTTATTTTTGAGAGAGAGCAAGCAAGCAGGGGAGGGGCAGAGAGAGAGGGAGACACAGAATCCAAAGCAGGCTCCAGGCTCTCAGCTGTCAGCACAGAGCCTGATGTGGGGGTTGAACCCACAAACTGTGAGATCATGACCTGAGCCAAAGTCTGACACGTAATCGATTGAGCCACCCAGGCACCCTGGGATTGTTTTTTCTATTTCAATGAAAAATGCCATTGGGATTTTGATAGGGGTCGCACGTAGATGGCTTTGGCAAGTATGGATATTCTTGCAGTTTTTCTGAAAATATCTTAATGCAATGGGAAATTTCTGACTTGTGGCTGGATCAGGGCTTCAGTGTTGTTTACCGCAGCAGGGTTAAGTATCTTATGAATCCTGGTTGGTTGTAACAGCAGCAGCCTGACTGACTTACTTCCAGGGACATCTTCATATAATGACAAATATCAGCATGTAAACTGCCCCTTGCCAACTTTGTATCGTGGAGAGTGCAGGTTATCTGTGCCAGCATGGTCAGGAATGAATTTCACTTTCTCATACATTCTCATCCTTCCTCTAGAAACATATATACATGTAGCAACATAAAACAAGTCAGAAAGACAAATGAGTCAAAGAAAAAAATAAGGGTAGGGCTTATGATTTTAGCCAGAGCTCAAGTTTAAGTTACTATACAAAATCTATGCCACAGGGTCCTGTATATTTTGCTAGACATAGGAGACAAATTTAGCTTTCAGCTTTTTAACAGTGAGCAGGTAAGAGGAAAAGAATTCTTTATCCAGTTCACAGTGTCAGTAAGGCAAAGACAGCTACTTAGGAGAAGCTCAACTCTTTCTTTCTTTCTTTCTTTCTTTCTTTCTTTCTTTCTTTCTTACTTTCTTTTAAAATTTTTCTTTAACATTTATTCATTTGTGAGAGACAGAGTGTGAGTGGGAAAGGGGCAGAGAGGGAAACACAGAATCTGAAGCAGGCTCCAGGCTCTGAGCTGTCAGCAGAGAGCTTGATGCGGGGCTCAAACTCATGGACTGTGAGATTGTGACCTGAGGAAGTAGATGCTTAACTGACTGAGCCACCCAGGTGCCCCTCAACTCTTTCTGATCCTGGGAGATCTTGTAGGGCAGAGAGGTCTGTCAACAGCCATAACAGCTCAAGCTGGCTTGGGCTGATGAAGAGTGTGGATTATAGAAATCTAGGTAAGGGAGGAAATTCATTCTTCTTCTTGGCCTGAGAGGGTTTCATGGGGCCACACTTGCAGAGGGGGTAGGGGGTAGTTTGGAAAAAAGTCCTGTGGAATCAGAGCATAGCTTTGTATGGAGGCATCACGGGAGGCAATGTGGGCAAATTTAGGGATGGCTAAATGGTTTGGACTTTATCAGGTAAACAATGGCAAACTGTGAAGTGTTTTGGGGCAGGGAAGTAACATGATCAAAGCAGTGTTTTTGAAAATTGCTAAGTACTTGGGGCTCCTGGGTGGCTCAGTCAGTTAAGCATCTGACTTCCACTCAGGTCATGATTTCACGGTTTGAGGATTCGAACCCCATATCTGGCTCTGTGCTGACAGCTTGGAGCCTGGAGCCTGCTTTGGATTCTGTGTCTCCCTCTTTTCTCTGCCCCTCCTCCTCTGGTCACACTCTGTCTGTCTCTCTCTCTCAAAAATAAATAAACATTAAAAGAATTACTAAGTATTCATGATGGGAAAACATTGCCTATGATAATTATAAGTTCATATAAAATAAAAACAGTACACTGATGGCAAGAAAAAAGAAAAGAGAATGTGCTCAATTGGATTATTTTAAAAACACAGATGCATTTCTGGTGACCATGCATTTCTGAAGCATACGGATTGTACACATGGCACAGGAACTGTGTACACAGCACAGGAATTGTGCACGCAGCATAGGAACTGTGCACATTTGTTCCAGTTTCACTGTTTGGCTTTCACTTTGTCAACAGGAAAATGGATAAGAAATTAAAGCCTTTTATGTTCTGAACCTTTCAGGCATCATAAATGTGGACCGTTGGCACTGAGCCCTGCAGCTCCAGGGAGAGAGTTAGCTGAGGCTCATGATGCTCCAATCTCTGACTGGGTGGACAGGGCAGGGGCTGTTGTAGGGCTCCTGGGCCTTGGGGATATTGGTGCCTGCTACATAGCAGTGCCCGAGGCTAGATTAAGGAACCCTTTTGGGATTAAGGAGTGAGAAACTAGAAATGGTCTCTTGCCTTGAAGAAAATAGTCTACAGGAATATGGTATGGGTTTGTGGTTCCTGGGCAACCAAGGTGAGGTTGTGGCTAACTTGGTCCCGATCGAGAACTCAGGGAATTGGGTCCTGGGAACCAGGGCCTGCTAGCTGTTTGGTGTTATCCTAATCCCAAAACGACACAAAGAGGAACTTGAAGAGAATGTTTGCAGTAGTGGGACTGTTTTTTAAGGTATTGTGGTGGTGATTATAGAATTTGTTGCATTTGTCAATATCCATATACTGTACACACAGAGTCTGGAGACCTGGCAGTGAACTCGTAGCCTTGAGACTTGAAAGGCCATTGTGCTGCCACATTGTCAGTAATCTCCTCTTACGTGCTCTCTGTCTCTGTGACCCCCTGGAACAATCCTTTGTTATATTGGCCATGGCAGCAGCCACACAGTAAATTTGTTGTACCTCGCTTCTGTCACACAAAGTAACTTTCCCTTGAACCTGTATTGAATGAGATACAATGGCAGCGGCTTCCTCCAAGGAAATTAAAGTTGCTCATTAGTGACTTAGTGCGCCTGGTGGGGTGACATGAGGAGGGGTAAAGGGAAGCTCAGTCCTACACAGACTTTCCCTGTGGTTGTGAGGCGTGCTCGGTCCTCAGCAGCCACTCAACTGGTGGCCTATCCCTCCCACTTGCCTGCCAGGCACACACTCTGAGACCTGGCGGTGAGGATGGATCCTGAGGGTTTGGATTAGATGCTGTGTTTCTTTCTTCTTCTTTTTTTAATGTCTATTTATTAAAAAAATTTTTTTATGTTTTATTTTACATTTGAGAGACAAAGAGTGAGCGGGGTGGGGGGAGGGGGAGGGTTGCTGTGGGGAGAAGGAGACAGAATCCAAAGCAGGCTCCAGGCTCTGAGCTAATAGCACAGAGCCTGATTCGGGGCTTGAACTCACAAGTGAACTCATGACCTGAGGTGAAGTTGGATGCTTAACTGACTGAGCCACCCAGGTGCCCCTGTTTATTTATTTATTTTGAGAGAGAGAGAGAAAGAGAGAGCAAGTGAGCACATGTGAGCTGGAGAGGAGCAGAGACAGAGAGAGGGAGAGAGAGAATCCCAAACAGGCTCTGTGCTGTCAGTGCGGATCCTGACACGGGGCTCAAACTCATGAACCTCAAGATCATGCCGTGAGCCAGAATCAGGAGTGGAATGCTTAACTGACTGGGCCACTCAGGTGCCCCTACATGTTGTGTTTCTATAATGGCCTTTCTGAAAGGGTGTGGGCATTTCACCAGGCAACTCCCAAGTCCCAGCCCAAGGCCTTATGAACCTCCTTCTTTATGGTCACAAAAGTTTGTGTCAAGTGGCCTCCATGTTCACTGTGAACAGAAACCACTGTGCAGTTGGCCACACAGGTTGGCCAGGCCCAGTAGAGCTGGTGGGGCAGAGCCGGATGCCGGGAATAGGCTTTGGAGGATCCAGACTTGAATCTCAACTTTGCCACTTAGCAGTTATGTGACCTTCAGCAAGTTACTGAGCTTCAGTTTCCTCATGCCACAAATTTGGTTCATAATATAGATACCTTTTAAGTTATGAGGCTTAAATTAGAAAATACAAAAGCATCAAGCACTGTGCTTGGGACTCAGGAACTAAGCTCATTCCATTCCTCTTCCCTGCCAAAAGCAGTTATTTCTTAGGATGATAATTATATACAAAACCCCCAACATCTGCATAGCACAGATACATATGTCTGTGAGTAAAAAGGTCATTCTTGGTGGAGTGAATAGGTTGAAAATGCAAAGAGGTATTTCATTGTCCAGTTGAAGATGCAGAGGGATGGAAAGATCTGGAAAGCACTTTGCTCTCAACCTTACAGTGAAAAAAAAACTGGACAAAGAGCAAGTTAACAACTGTTCTTGAGCCAAAGATAGTACTGAGGTTGCAAGATCCAGAACATAGAGAGAGGTGGGCGTTTGCAGGGAGGGATGAGACACAAGCACTAACGCACTGTGTGAGCTACTGAAGAGGAATTCAGCCAGGGTGACTGGAGAATGGTGCAGGCTGGCTGAGTGAGCACTGGCGAAAGTGAGGGAAGCCCTCGGGGTTGCAAACATGGGGGGGGGGGGTGTTTGTACCCTCTTGCAAGTTTTTCTCCACGAACTATGCTAGTCACTCACAGAAAAGTTTGAGAGTGTCCAGGGAAAGTGTTCTCTGTGGAGCCGAACCAGGAGAAGAAACAGCAGCTGCTCTGAAAAGGGCAAGAAATTTTGCCTAGATTTCTTTTGTATCTCCTCTATAGAACAGAAGCTTTGTTTTGGGAGAGAGGCAACAAACACCAGCATCTTTTGGGCGCTGGTAAAATCTTTCTGTAGCTGGGGAAGAAAACAGGAAAAAAAAAAAAAAACCTCAACCCTGGTGGGGGAGGGGCAAGATTACAAGCTGGATTCAGGACTCTGAACTCAGGAGAGGGCAGGGTTACCGAGGGATGGGCAGGATCACCGAATAGGCCATCTTTCCCAAGATTCAGGGATATGGTACCTGCCTAACACTGGGGATAAATCAGAATAACAGAGGACACTCTCTATCCCCACTCCACCACCAGGGTAACAAGCATGAGGTAGTAACTAATTTGCAAGAGGCAGACTTTCTCTGTGGGCATGGTGAAAAGAAAAGATTGAAGGCCAAGGGTGCAGCAATCATTGGAAAACAAATAGACTGGCATTCAGGGTATAAAATAGACTGAGCACAGGGTATGACTAGCCTGTGGGTCACTGAGGATCACCACAGCAACAACAGACTTCTAAGCCAGCCCAGCTCCCGATTAGATTAGTGCAAACCCTGACACTCAAGGCCAGGCAGAAGGAAAGGCGTGCACATTTCCAGGCATTAAAAAAATATTTACCTCGCCTCTACTCTCTTATCTAAGATGCCCAAACTTAAAAAAAAAAAAAAAACAACTATGAGGCATATGAAAAGACAAAAGAAAGCCACAAAAACAAAAAACAGGAGACAAAGCAATCATTAGAATCAGACTGGATATGTCACGGATGTTGGAACTATCTGGCAGGGACTTTAAAATAACTATGATTAAATAGACTAACTGCTGTAATAGAAATGGTGGACAATGGGCAAGATCCTGTGGGGCAACAGAAATTACCCAAACTGAAGCACAAAGAGAAAAAAAGTAAAACCAACAACAGAACGAAACAAAAAGAACATCCAAGACCAGCAGGATGGTATCAGACAGTCAAATGTATACTTTATTGGATCACCAGAAGGAGATGGAAGATAGAGTGGGGAAGGCAAAAAATATTTGGAGAAATAATGGCTGAGAAGTTCGCAAAATTAGTGACACCAAATCACAGATCCAAGAAACTCAGATAATACCAGTCAGGATGAATATACCAAAACAAAACACACCTAGGCAAATAATACTCATATGTTTATCAACCAAAAAATAAAAATAAAAAAATTAAAAAAAAGGAGAAAATCCTAAAGGAGAAAATCCTAAAGGCAGCCAGAGAGAAAAGGACACATTACAGAGGAACAAAGATAAGAATTATCCCTGTTCAGAAACTATGCAAGTTAGAATATAATGAAGTGACATTTTTTAAAGTGCTAAAAGCAAAGAGCTGTCAACCCAGAATTCTATGCCTAGTGAAAATCTATTTCAAAAATGAAAGAGAATGAAAGATTTCCTCAAACAAAAACTGGAAATTCATTGCCAGCTCATCAACGCTACATGAAATGTTAAAGAAAGGTCTTTAGGCAGTAGGATTATGATACCAGATAGAATTCTGGGTCTCTACAGAGAAATGAAGAACACTGGGTATGAAATAAATGAAGGTAATTGAATTGAAAAATTCAATTTTTCCTACTTTTAATTCTAAAAGAACATTGTTCAAAGCAAAATAGTTGCACTGTATTGTATATTTGTAACTTAAAAAAAAGTTTATTTATTTTGAGAGGGGGTTGGGGGGAGGGATAGAGGGAGAGAGGGAGAAACTCAAGCAGGCTCTGAGCTGCCAACACAGAGCCTAATGAGGGGTTCGAACTCACAAACCGTGAGATCGTGACCTGAGCCAAAACCAAGAGTTGTATGCCCAACTGAGTGAGCCACCCAGGTGTCCCCTAACCTACTTTTTAGAATGTATGACAACAATAGCACAGGTAATGAGACTGAGGAATTAGGACTCCACCACACATACCATGGTAAGGCCTTTACCCTTCATGTGGAGCAGTGTAATGGTGTTCGAAGGTAAGCTCTGACGGACTGAAGGTATAGGGTAGAACTGCCATAACAGAGGTCAGTACAAAGTACAGTGGTGACATGGGAGAGGAGCACCAAAATGATCTTGACCAAGAAAGGAAACAGGAAAGGAGCAGTCAGGGAGGTGAGTGGAGAACAGTGTGTTCTTCCAGGAGCCAGAAGAAGAGAGCATTTCATGTCGGGGGAAAGTGGATGTTCATGTGAAGCAATACAAAAATATTGTGGAAAGTGAAAAAGATAGTGTCTGTAAGAGTCAGTGATCAGGCAGACTGACCAGCCATCCTTCCATAACTGTTTCCATAGGCAGGTCAGGAGAGGTCATTGAATGAAAGGTTGAGTTGTGAATGGGCAGTGAGAGAGTGGAGGAATCTACCCTAGGCTTCTTTTAAATAGAAAAGATGGGAGGTCAGCCTGTGGGGATTGGGAAGAGGGAAAGTGGAATTGTAGGAAGTTATCTGTGGTTTACTCAGCAGACAATGGAGGTATGAAATAATTGGAGTAAAACATAGAAATGATGAATGGGAAGTCCTTGGATTCAAGTAATTAAAGCAAGGTAGCAGGTCTAGGCTGTGAAAGGAGAAACAGCTCCTTCATTTAAGGACAGGCTGCAGGGAAGTGAGGTAAAGCCAGAGAACCCTTTGGATGCAGAGGGGAGGATGCTGAGGTGAGCTCATTCTCAGCAAAGTAAAGTAGGGCATAGGTCTCCTACAAGTTACAGAAAGTCATTTTGTGAATATCTTCTGTGGTTGCCTTTCATCACATCTTGTTTTTTTCCTCTTTCTTCCAATCCCCTATTGTATTAGTTTTTTAGGGCTGCCATAATAGAGTTACTACATAATGGGTGACTTAAAAAACAGAAATGTGTTGTCTCTATTCTGAAGGCTGAAAGTCAGAATTATGGTGTGGGCAGAGCCATGCTCCCTCTGAAACCTGTAAGAGAGAATCCTTCCTTGCCTATTCCCAGGTTCTGGTATTTTGCAAGTACTCCTTAGTGTTCCTTGGCTTGTAGCTGCATCTTTCAAATCTGACTATTGTCACATGGCGTTTTCCTGTGTGTCCCTATGTTCACATGGGTGTCTTCTTGTAAGGGTACCAGTACTTAGTTCAATATAACATTGAACTAAGGGCCCACCCTGCTCCAGTACGACCTCATCGTATCTAATTGCAACAACCCTATTTCCAAATAAGGTCACATTCTGAGTACTGGAAGTTAGGACTTCAACATATCTTTTTGGGGGGCCACAGTTCAACTCCTATATCTACTAAATCTTCATCCCTCTTTACAAAGTTTTCTTTGAGGAAATCCAACTCAGCATCTAGAACCCATTGAAATGCTACCTCTTACCTGAGGCCTTTCCTGAACTTCTTTCCCTACCCCTTTCTTTTGTGCTCCCCAAATCTCTTATGTGGTACAGTATGTGGCTTGTTATCCCTCTCTGTTCAGTGTGACTCACCTTCCTGAGAGCAGAAATTGTCCAATGGCTCTGTATACCCTCGACAGAGTCCAGTCCTTGTGAAATGGCTTAAAATCTCACAAACCAGCACAAACCGTTATTTGATAATTCAGCAATAAAGGAGAATCTGGGAATTCAGGATAAAGGAGCTATTTAGAGTAGACGGGTACTAATCAGGTGAGCTTTCCTGAAAGTGATGGGATTGGGCGTTGGGAGACAGGAGGAAGAGAGAACATTCTAGGCTGTTTATTGAAAATATTTTTTGTTGGAGGGGAAGATTGTGACTGTGTTTCCTTATAATGACATTTTTAAATGTTCTGCACAGGGTTCACCTAGTAGCTCTTATGGCAAACAGTCAGTTACCACAGCTGGGATGCTTCCTGTCAAACTCTGCCCTCTGCACAGTTTTGAAAATGCTGCCGGTGTTGCTATATGTGCATTTAGGGACCGCAGTGAGATGGTCACCCATCTTTAGTAAGGTAACAGAAATTGTCCGCATGATTTTTTTCTTTCTTGGTACCATTTTGGTCCAGAAGGCAATTAAAAGAAATGCAGTGGTTGGTGCGTCTGTTTTTTGATGGTGGTGGTTGGAGTGCAGAGACTTGATGGAGAATAAGGAAGAGTTTTGTGGGCATGTCTTTAGGATGTGCTCAGTTTGGTAGTTTGGTAGAAGCACTCTGGGGCCACTTAGGCCCTTGGAGAACAAGCAGAATAAATCTTCAGAAATAGAGTGTTCATTGATAGAGGTAGGCGATGTGAATTACAACCATTACAACCATTCCTTAGTACCTAGTGCAGGCAGCTAAGATCTTCTTTGGCGCATCTGTACTCTTAGTGTTCCTATGTAGTTGGGCAGGGTACAAAGGAAGGAGTGTGAGTTTTGGAGTTGAATAGCCATGAGTTCCAACCTGGCCTCACCATTTTATTACTCCTGTGATCTTGGACACATAGCTTCCTCATTGGTAAAGTGGAGATGATACCATATTTGGGATTCTTGAGAAAAATCAATGAAGTAAGATTTGAAAGTGGCTAGCCCACTCATGCTAGGCATGTCAAAGATGCCACATGCTGTTAGTTTACCCTTTCCTAGTTTTGAAGAGTGTGGGACATCCCAGCAAAGAGGCAGGAAATGGCCACCTGTGGGCAAGCCACATGTCAGCTGGGAATAGAAATAAATTAGGGGACATTCAGTGTTCTTCTTTTTTAATTGCCTGAGATACATTGGGCAATTAAGCTTCTGAAAAATACTAATTCTTTTTTTAAAGCTTATTTATTTAATTTGACAGAGAGAGGGAGAGAGAATGGGGCAGAGGTTGAGAGAGGGGGAGAGAGAGAATCCCAAGCAGGCTCTGCACTGTCAGCATAGAGCCCATCACAGGGCTCAATCTCAAGAACTGTGAGATCATGACCTGAGCTGAAATCGAGTCAGATGCTTAACTGACTGAGCCACCCAGGAGGTCCCCCCACCCCGCCGCAAAAACTAATTTTTAAGTGTAGTAACGTTGACTTAGCAATTTGTACTCTAGAAGTGTTCATATAAGTTTTATTTGTGCTGTCCCTTTATTTTTTAACTTTTTTATTTTTTATTTTTTAACATTTACATCCAAATTAGTTAGCATATAGTGCAACAATGATTTCAGGAGTAGATTCCTTAGTGCCCCTTACCCATTTAGCACATCCCCCCTTCCACAACCCCTCCTGTAACCCTCAGTTTGTTTTCCATATTTATGAGTCTCTTCTGCTTTGTCCCCCTCCCTGTTTTTATATTATTTTTGCTTCCCTTCCTTTATGTTCATCTGTTTTGTCTCTTAAAGTCCTCATATGAGTGAAGTTATATGATTTTTGTCTTTCTCTGACTAATTTCACTTAGCATAATACCCTCCAGTTTCATCCACGTAGTTGCAAATGGCAAGATTTCATTCTTTTTGATTGCCGAGTAATACTCCATTGTGTGTGTGTGTGTGTGTGTGTGTGTGTGTGTGTACACACACACACACACACACACACACACACACACACACACCACATCTTCTTTATCCATCCATCCATCGATGGACATTTGGGCTCTTTCCATACTTTGGCTATTGTTGATAGTGCTGCTATAAACATGGGGGTGCATGTGTCCCTTCGAAATAGCACACCTGTATCCCTTGGATAAATGCTTAGTAGTGCAATTGCTGGGTCGTAGGGTAGTTCTATTTTCAGTTTTTTGAGGAACCTCCATAATGTTTTCCAGAATGGCTGCACCAGCTTGCATTCCCATGTGCTGTCCCTTTAAATAGATACTACAGTGTTGGAATACATTACTTCCTGCCATTCAGCATACAAGATTTGATCTACTATATTTCATCACCAAAGTGAGTCCTGTTAAAATTTATTGTTGAACTTGTTGGAATCTCTTCCTTTGTGTCTTTTTCTGCTTCCTCCCCGCCCCACCTTCCTGCAGGAGGGAAATGTTTTCCGCTGCTGTAAAATTGATTGATAAACATTTCAGGTTGAAAATAGCAGTTTTAAAACTTTCAGCTTCTGTCTTTTCTCCCTCCAGCACTGCTAAACTATCACTTTTGATGATTACTTACTTTTTATTGGGCCTGACTTGGCACAAGGACTATGAATTCTCCTTTAAAGACGTACAAGAGCCTAAAGTCAAATTGCCCTCCAAAATATAGTTATATTGGAAGTATAAATTAAGAAAAAAAAAGAATATGTAAAGATTGACCCGAAATCTCTGAGGTAGCAGCAGGGTTCTGGTGGGGTGGTGAACCACAGAGTCCGTCTTCCTTGGAGAATATGGTGACTGTCTGATTAATCCTTCTTTCTGGGGTACTTTTAGAAGAAATGTCAGAGGGGAGGTTGAGGGGTAATTCCATTGAATAACAGGGGAGAATGTGAACTAGACAGTCTACTAGGCGATTCACAGCTCTCGAGCATTAATATAAAAGGAGCACAGATGCTGGTGAAGAATTCAGGAGCACGGCCTCCGAAACTGGCAAACCGTAAGGAAGAAATAATTACAGGGTTTCAGCCCAATTTCACGCATTATACAAGAAGTGTTAAATGAAGAAGTTTTACCCTTTAAACATGCTCTCTTTTCTTTTTTCATACAGAAAAGTACAGGCAGTAATAGCAGGAGCATTCATGGACCACTCCCTAGAATTAATGAAGAGTTTTAACGTTGTGCCATGTTTGCCTCAGTGCTTCTGAAATGGAAGAAATAAAGTATTCCTGATAAAGGTGTTCTTTGTTCTCCCACCTCCCTCCCGGGAGGAGACCACTACGGTGACTTTTGTGTGCTTCTTGTCACCAAACCCACAGTCGTTATGATGATCTACTTCTTTTACAGGAACCGTCCTTTTACAGGTGATTTTACCGCCTTATGACATGTGCCGTAAAATAGGCCAGATGACAGCAGCAACCTTGCCCGACTGTCTCTCGGCTGGTCATTATTTCTCGACATCTGGATTATAGACCCTGTTCACTCCCCATCCATTGTCATGCTGTGTTAATTTTTAATTATGCATTTTATGGGATGACAGAGATAATTACAATTAATTTATGCCTTCTTTTTGGTATTTTTAAAAAACACTTTAACTCAGAAGTCGCAGATAATTTATAGGGATAGGGATTAAGCCGATTTACTAGCAACGTTTTCCTGGAAGTATTCCTTCAGGAGGAAAAGTCAAACCTCCAGGGAGTAAATACTTCTCACACATAGTCTTGCCTGCTTCCAGGCTGTGAAGTGAAAATAAAAAGTAATTAGTCATTTCCACCTACTGTGGACATGTGCTCCAACCTGGCCTTCACCTGTGTGTTTGGTGTAGTCGCTGACAGGAACAAAGGTTTGGAAGTGGCCTTTAAAAGAGGAAGGCCTCAATCCCCAAGTGGCCCAGGACTCTTTACTGAGCCTCATCTGCCAGCTTATCCTGTGTGGGCCTCAACTTGGAATGTGCTTCAGAAACATCTGGGGAGCCTGGCAAACTCCGCATGCCCAGGCTGCACCAGGGCAATCCTATTCGAGTCTGGGAGCAGACTCCAACATCAGGGGCTTCTACGGCTCTCCTGGGGATTTCACTGCTTGCCAAGTTGAGAAGCACTTTGTTAAAGCATGCAGCCATCCTGGCCTTCTTCTAGGCCCTTGAACTTGCCAAGGGCTTCCTGGCCCCTGGAGAACTTGCTATTCCCTGTACTGGAACCACTTTATTCCCTTATATTAAATTATACTTCTTCAGGTGAGCCTTCCTTGACCAGCACATCCAAAATAGTTCCCCCATCCACCAGCAGCTAGACTGAAGCATTGTACCCTATTTTTTCCTTCTTAGCACCACATTGAAATTGTCTGTTAATTTGTTCACTTGCTTATTGTCTCCCCTTCCCCAACTAGAATATAACCCCCTTGAGGCCAGGACCTTGCTTTCTTGTTTATCACTGTATTCCTGATGCCCAGCTTGGTGCCTGGCATAATACATACGTATAAAATATTTGTTAAATGAGAATGAATTCTTTTTTTTTTAATATATGAAATTTATTGTCAAATTGGTTTCCATACAACACCCAGTGCTCATCCCAAAAGGTGCCCTCCTCAATACCCATCACCCACCCTCCCCTCCCTCCCACCCCCCATCAACCCTCAGTTTGTTCTCAGTTTTTAACAGTCTCTTATGCTTTGGCTCTCTCCCACTCTAACCTCTTTTTTTTTTTTCCTTCCCCTCCCCCATGGGTTTCTGTTAAGTTTCTCAGGATCCACATAAGAGTGAAAACATATGGTATCTGTCTTTCTCTGTATGGCTTATTTCACTTAGCATCACATTCTCCAGTTCTATCCACGTTGCTACAAAGGGCCATATTTCGTTCTTTCTCATTGCCATGTAGTACTCCATTGTGTATATAAACCACAATTTCTTTATCCATTCATCAGTTGATGGACATTTAGGCTCTTTCCATAATTTGTCTATTGTTGAGAGTGCTGCTATAAACATTGGGGTACAAGTGCCCCTATGCGTCAGTACTCCTGTATCCCTTGGGTAAATTCCTAGCAGTGCTATTGCTGGGTCATAGGGTAGGTCTATTTTTAATTTTCCGAGGAACCTCCACACTGTTTTCCAGAGTGGCTGCACCAATTTGCATAAATGAGAATGAATTCTAATATCAATAGGCATCAATGGACTACTGGGCATAACTTTAAGTTCTCTTTCTAATATCTAAAGAAGGTTAATTTCTTTTCTGAAAAGATGTTCCTGTCTTGTTATAAGCATTTAATCAGAATGTAGGGCAACGTATCCTTTAATCTAGCTTTTGCCCTGTTTTCTGATCTTGCCCTCAATATCTCCTAACAACAACAACAACAACAACAACAACAACAACAACAACACAGACACAAACATGTATACAATAATAATCAGCTTACGGGGACTTCACATACTTTATCTGATGTCATCCCTTTCTGTGGGATGGACATGATTAAGCACAAATGATGAAACAGGCATAGAGCAGTAAAACACCATGTCTAAGTCCACACACGTATAAGAGACAGAACTGGGATATAAATATTGGGTGTCGTATATTGGGACACCATGAGAAGAATGTGTGGACATTAGACCTCTCCAGGGTTAGGGGGCACTTGCCACCCCTCCATGTAATGTTGATGGCTGTGCCCTCTCCCCCTGAACTTCTGTGCTTTTTTTGGTTTAAAAACTCATAGGGAATGAATAGGATAGTGAGTACAATTGGAGAAAGGATGGAGAGGTAAGGAGGAGGAAGTCTTTCTCACCTCTTGCCTTTCATATGGCACCCTCTTTTTGGGTGCAGTGCTGAGTCTTTGGCTCAAATGTAGTTGAGTACCTTTACTACAATGGGTTTGTGCACGCCTTGTGGATGTGACTTTCCTAACTTACCATGAACACTGGGTAGCATGTTTTGTAGGTGAAGAACTGGAGTGGCTTGGCTCTATTTCACTCGATTGGCTTGTAAAGGAAACCCGTCCTCCTCAGTGTATTCCTGGGAATGCCTTAATCATGGGAGACCACAAGTTTTAGGAAAAGATCCTAAAATCTGGAGTGGTCATTAATCAGTGGGTCAGATTCAAAGATGCTGACTAATAGCGATGAAAATATGTCCCCTTGCCAGGACTCCCTTGTGATAGATGCACTTGCACCCTCGTGATGATGGGTGCTGAATTTACCAGTATGCTTCACAACTTAGATGTATGCACTACAGGTAGGAATTATTGCATTATTCTGACATTAAAACGTAAACAAAACAAGGTAATGTGATCAGCTACTTTGACCTCAGTACCAGACTGAAGGGCTTCCTTCACCCCAATGACTCTTTAAATAAAAACGGTCTCCATCTCTGATACTGTGTTACTTCTGGGCAGTGCTGGTAGAGGCATTATCATTCTTCCTGAGGCTGACCTATCCCACTCGAATGTCCTTATCTTAAATCGCACAGCTTTAAATGAAATAATTGGTAAACAGGTTGGCGACTGAGGTGTTATTGAGCCCCTCAGTTCCCAGGGCTATTAATGGGGAGTTAAATGTTGTAATTGGTTAATGCTTAATTGTACTGTGCCTTTGGACACAGAACTGCTTGATTTATTTGTCAACCAAGTGGGAATTTCCTGGGTTTTGTACCAGTATTTCCATCCACACTGTTGGTGTGCTCAAATCCTATTTCACCTCATGCTGCTTTTTTTCTTGAGCTGCCTTCTGGATTTCTCTGACTTGGGTGACTTTGGTCGGTAGGTCAGAAAGGCCGTAGCCTCATGTTGGCTGGACCAGTCAGAGCTTCCCTTGGGCCCCCCTCCTGCCCCTTTCTATACAGCCTTACGGTTACAGTTTCCCCTTTGTGAAGTATTTTTAGCTTGAGGACGGTCTGTTGTGTTGATTTTGCTCTGATAAGGGAAGTGAGGGCCCACAGCACAAGGCCGGTGCCTGGAGTCACATCCTGGGGGGACCCTGACCTTTAGAGGCATCTGTGGCACAGGAGCGACAGACATTTATTACCATTATTTACTCTTTCCCCATCAAAATGATTCCTCTTCTTCCTTCGTGGTCAGAGACAAAAAAGAGATTCTTCTGGATGTTTTGTGGACTTCAGGCTGGGAAAAGGCACTCCTTTAAACCTGATTCAGTGTATTCCAGTGTCTGATTTTAGCACTGGCATTTTTCACATTCTTGATTGCTTGCACGACAGTGGCCTGACTGCTCCCGGAGGTGACCATCAGTCTCCACTGTGGTTTTCCTTTTAGGAAGTAATGTTTCCTTTGAGGATGTTGAGGAAATTCTGTTCCCCACAACATAGATATGGGTGGAGCTGGGCTTGGGTTCACACACCACAGGGACAATGACCCTCTGCTGTTTTGTGAAATCCTCTTTGAGCTGGAAATAGAATTTTCCTTAATTTAAATGAGTTAAATGTTAAATTGGGGAGGGTTGGTGGGTTCACTGACAAAGGAAAGGGTATGAACCACTCTCTTCCATGCTGTGGCTTCCTCTGTAAGGGCCGTGTGTGATTGCAGGGTGGGGAGACTTTAGAAATCTATTTTTAAATAGATTTTTAAAGAGAGTATTAGTGGTGCTTTGGAAAAGCTCATCTAACCCCCTATGTAACAGGGGTCCAAGAGTGACTCAGATGCCCTGTTACTCTTCTTGTCTCCTCTTTGGCAGCACTTTCATTGATTGCCTTGTTTTTCCAGGCAGGGGTGGGGGAGGCAGTGGCAGAGGAAGGGAGCCGGAGAAGAGTGTGGGGATAGCCAAGTGATTTGCCTAATTAACCAGTAAGTGTGGCTGATTTGGGGGACTCTTATTCTTTCATTCCTTCAAACCTTTTAGAACATCTGGCATGTGCAGGGTAGAGTGTTAGTCTTCCTGGAGGCTGGAAGAGCGGATGGCTGCTTGTTGGGAGGATGGAGCAGCCAGATCACCACACGCTGCACTCGAGGCCTCTGAGAACTAGGTGTCAGGTGAGCGAAGAAGAGCCAGTGTCTCCCCGGGAATGGGCAGTTGCTCAGAGAACATTGATAGGTGTAGCTTACCTGGAGGAAAACTAAAATTAGCCATACTGCGTAGCTCAAGGTTTGGATATTGTGCAGGACTTTGTTTAGAATATGTTTTTAAGTGAATGAATCTGGTAACTTTGTATCAACCAGTGAGACTTGCAAGCCAGAAGACGATTCCTTGTATTTGACTAAACTTTTTTTTCCCATGTGAGATACTACGTGGCCTGACCGATAGTAATCAGTCCTCCAGTTACTTGAGTCTCTTAGGAGAAGTAAGCCCCTTCTTGTGATGTAACAACCTTGAGCAAGTTCCCTTCTGAGTTTCCCTGACTAGGATGATTTTGGTCAGTGGATTAGAAGGGCAGCAGCCTCGTGTTGGCTGGACCCCTCAAGCTGGTCAGAGCGGTTCTGCAGCCTTCTCCTACCCCTTTCTACATATCCTTAGGGGTGTAAGTATCCCTTTGGGAACTATTCTTAGCCTGAAGACTGTTCATGGTGTTGATTTTGATCAGATAAGATAAGGAGGGAAGTTAGAGCACACCAGGAAGGGGGCTGAGGAGGGTGTGTGCTGGAGGGGAGGGATCCCAGTCCTTGGCTCTGGTCTAAGAGTGGGGCTGTTGCAGGGCTGGGCTATATTTACTCTCTTTAGTGGAGACCTGTTAAAAACCTAGAGAAAACCCAGTGCTTTTCCTCCTAGACCAGACCCGTGACAGCTTGGTGCTTGTCAGGTAGGAGCCATTAATATGGCACGTGAGGCTTTGATTTGGGGCTTGAGGATTTGGTATGATGGGGACACATGGGGCTTGGGGAGGAGTGAGAGAGGATGTGCATCCAGGAAGGCTAGACAGTATATAACAAGGTTCAGGATGGGAAAACCTAGGTGAATACAGGGCACAACCAGTGGCTCAATTGGGAGGGTTTGGAGTGTGAAGGGGAGAGGTGGGAAGGTGGGAAAGTTGCCAAGAGCACATACGGACTAAGGCGTTTGGACTTTATTCAGGTAACAGAGGTCACTGAAGACTTCGGTGAAGGGTGTGATGTGATCAAATCTCCATTTTTGGGAGATTCATCTTGTAATGGTGGATGGTGGACAGGAAGGCTTTCTATCAGAGACTATGGTAATGGTCTAAACAGTATTTATGGTAACACGTAAAACAGCTGTGAAGCCAGTCAGATGTTTTGCCAGAGCTATAAGAATCTCAGGTCCTACAGAAAATAATATCTCAAATAGAAGAGCGATTTAGGGATGACATATCATAAGAATTTTCATTAATGAATTGACAATGCTTTAAGATTAGTGTGTCTGTGGAGATTGGTTTGTGTGTGTATATTAGTTTGTTATGTTTGATATTGTCTTGAAGTTAAACACATGTACTCTGGAACCAGACTGACTGGATTTAACAATGATTTTTTTTAATGTTCTTTTTAAAATTTATTTTTTAGAGACAAAGAGAGACAGGGTGTGAGTGGGGCAGGGGCCGAGAGAGGGAGACACAGAATCCGAAGCAGGCTCCAGGCTCTAGGCTCTGAGCTGTCAGCATAGAACCAGATGTGGGGCTCAAACTCACGAACCATGAGATCATGACTTGAGCTGAAGTCAGATGCTTAACTGACTGAGCCACCCAGGTGCCTCCAGACTGCCTGGATTTAAAGCCCAGCCTCAGCGTTTATAGCCGTGAGACCTTAGGTAAATTACCTAACCTTTCTGTGCCTCAGTGCTTGCCACCTAGGATGCACTTCATAAGGGTTAATGTCATTGTCATCATCATCATCATCATCCTTATCATTAGAATCATTCATTTTTGAGAGAGCGAGAGCACATGTGCACTGGGGAGGGGCAGAGAGAGAGGGAGACAGAGGAACTGAAGCCCGCTCAGCGGTGTTGACAGCAGAGAGCCCAATAGCACCATTCATTTCTAACACAGAGATTCATTTCTAACATCATTCATTACTACAGAGATAGGATCTTTTCAGTGTCCTAAGTTTACCTGTTTAAGAATAGCATTTGGCTGAGAGTACAGACCCCTCTGCCACCACTGCATGATTTTAAACTCTAAACGGCTTATTTTCTTAATAAGAAGACTGGAGGTAGAGTTGCTCTCACTGCCTTGGTGACTTAAGGATGTCAGGGTAACTGAGATTCTCTTGGTCTCATTTCTTCATTGGCTCAAGAAGGCTGCTGCAGCTCCAGCCATGAAGTCTGTCAGACTGAAGGAAAAAAGAATGAAGGGTAGAAGACCAAAAGGGTAACTGCCAGTTGAATAAGCTCTCTTTACAATTCTTTTCTAGAAACCCAGCCTAAGGACTTCCACTGATACCTTGCTGGCCATCTCTGTCTTCCAGGGATGTGGAAAAGGTAATTTTCTCTGGGCATTTTGCCCCCCTCAAGAATACAGGTGTTCAGTTTCAAAGGAAAAAAAGAGAAGGATGGGTACTGTATGGGCACTAGCAGTCTTTGCCACAGTGGGAGCCACTGCAGGAAAGCTACCTCAAGGCCTTCAGTGAATTTTGCCTATTTCTAAATTAGCAATTGGATTGCCTTCTCCCAGATTGACAGCTCCTGGTAGTATAATCATTGACATTTTTAGCGTGTATTCAGCTTTTGCCATTAGCAAATTTGTTCAAGAAAGAAAAGACGATTGCAGAAAGATATGGGAACATAAAATGTTTTAAACTCAATTGTCGGTATAGGTGTCGGGGTTGGGGGGGGTGTCTTAGTTTATACCTAAAGATACATTCTGTGTATCACATAATAGATACTCCCTGAGGTGAGGTGGTAAGGTGCCCAAGAAGTTCCTTTTTTTTTTAAAGATTAATACTTCATTCCAATGTATATACCACATTTTGTTTATCTACTCATTGTTGATAGACAGTTGGGTTGCTTCCAACTTTTGGCTATTACAAATAATGCTACTATGGGGTGGCTGGGTGGCTCAGTCGGTTAAGCGTCTGACTCTTGACTTGGGCTCAGGTCATGATCTCACGGTTCCCACGTGGGTTCGAGCCCTGCATTGGGCTCTGCACTGACAGTGCTGAGCCTGCTTGGGATTCTGTCTCCCTCTCTCTCTGCCCCTCCCCCGCTTGCTCTCTCTATCTCTCTCTCAAAATAAATAAAAGTAAACTTAAAAAAACCCCAACTAATGCTACTGTGAATGTGAGCATACAAATATTTCTTTGAGACTGTGCTTTCAATTCTTTTGGGTATATATCTAAAAGTGGAATTACTGGATCATTTAAAAACTATTATTATTATTATTATTATTATTATTATTTTTAAATAGACTCCACACCCAACGTGGGGCTTGAACCCACAACCCCGAGATTGAGAGTCACATGCTCTACTGACTGAGCCAGCCAGGCACTCTGCGTATGATAATTTTTAAACAGTTTTTTGAGGAACAGCCATGCCATTTTCCACAGCAGCTGCATCATTTTACATTCCCAGAAGCAATGCACAAAAATTCCAGTTTCTCCATATCCTCGCCAACATGTATTGTTTCCTGGTTTTCGTTTGTTTGTTTTTGTTTGTTTTCTGTTTTTTTTGGATAGTAGCCATCCTAATAGGTGTGAGGTACTTAAGTTTTAAATCAGTACCAAGAGTGCCTCCAGACTGACCTCTTCCGGAATCACTGCTCCTTTGCCCATCCTTGTTCCTCTTTGGGCAAGTTACTTAGCCTGTGAGCCTGTTTCATTTTCTGTACAATGTAAATGTCTCTATGGAAGGGTTGTATGGATGTTGTTGAGATTATGCCCTATGCTGTGTGCCCATTCCAGTATTTTTATTGCCCTGGAAAAGCTAAAAGCATTACCAAAGGTACATGTTTATTAATATTCCCATTGTACCTAGCTGTAGTTTATTTTCCTACATCCTAACCAAAAACGCAATGTTTCCAAAGTAGAGAGAGTATTGGTCTTCGAACCAGGAGGCGTGGAATTGAATTCCAGCTTTCCCACTTTTTAGTTGAGGGAACTAGGACAAATATCTGGGTCTTATTTTCTTTATCTGTGAGAAATGGCACGACAGTGGGCACCTCATGGGACTGTTCTTTTACAACTACCTCTTCCTGCCTCCCCTCAACAGCTTACAGGTTTTTCCCCCCCAACTTTATTGAAATTTTATCGACATGTAACACATGTGAGTTTAAGGCGTACAATGTGGTAATTTGACGCACATATCTACTGCAAAATGATTACCACGATAAGGTTGGCTAACACCTCCATCCCCTGAGATACTTTTTACATGTGTGGTCATAACATTTAAGATCTACTTTCATAACAACTTTCAAGTATATAATACAGCATTGTTTTTAATGTTTATTTAGTTTTGAGAGAGGGAGAGAGAGAGAGAGAGGGAGAGAGAGAATGTGCATGGTAGAGGGGCTGAGAGTGAGGGAGACAGAGGATCTGAGGCGGGTGCTGCGCTGACAACAGAGAGCCCAATGGGGCTTGAACTCACGAACTGTGAGATCATGACCTGAGCCAAAGGTGGATGCTTAACCAACTGAACCACCCAGGTGCCCCCATAATACAGTATGCTGCACATTAGATCCCCGGAATTTATTCACTGTGTGGCTGGGAATTTGTCCTCTTTGAGCAATGTCTCCCTGTTGCACGTACCCTCTAGCCTAGGAAACACCATTCTACTCTCTGTCCCTGTGAGTTCACCTCTTTTAGATTCCACATGTGAGAATGTAAGGTATTTGTCTTTCTCTGTCTGGCTTATCTCATTTTAGCAGAGGGCCCTCAAGGTCCATCCGTGTTGTCACAAATGGCAGGATTTCCTTCTTTTTTAATGGCTGAATGATATATTCCATTGTATTTATGTACCATGCCTTCTCTATCGTTCATCTGTCGATGGTCACTTTCTGTGCCTTGGCTACTGTAAGTAATGCTTCAGTGAACTTGGAGGGGCAGGTATCTCTTTGAGATAGTGTTCTCATTTCCTTGGGATATAGTCAGTCACAAGTGGGATTCTAAGAGCCTAAATTTTGCTACCACCTTATAACTTCCCAGTCACTATTCACCTGTTGAAGTTCAAGCTTTCCTGCAAGCTGCTCTGACCCTTCTCACTGTGAATCTGATTGTCAGGTCAGATATGTGCTGGCCTCCATCTTCCTCGAATTTTTTTTTTTTTTTTTTTTTTTTTTTTTGCCAGATCTGACATCCGTACTTGACTACTTTATTCTTGACCTTCCTTTTTGGTTCCTGGGACACCACTTCCCTTTGATTTTCCTTTCCCTTTAGACAGTTTTTTCTCAGGGCACCTGGGTGGCTCAGTCTGTTATGCGTCTGACTCTTGGTCTTGGTTCAGGTCATGATCTTGTGAGATCTTGTGAGTCTGAGCCCTGCATCGGGCTCTGTGCTGTCAGTGCAGAGCCTGCTTGGGATTCTCTCTCTCTCCTCTCTCTCCATGCCTCTCCCCTGCTTATACCTTCTCTCTGTCAAAATATATGAATAAACTTAAAAAAATTTAGATAGTTCTCTCTCAATATCCTATTTCTCTCTTTTGAGTTCTCTTTAGTCTCTCCAGGTGGGGTGTCACCCTTCACATATATTCTGATGACCCTTGAATCTGTATTTCCAGACCTACTTTTCTGAACTCCAGACTCCAGGTTACAGCTCCCTCCTGAGCTCCTTAAAGTCAGCACATCCCAAAGTGAGCTCATTCCCCATTGCGCTACTCAGCCCCAGCAAGGTCCCCCAAACAGCTGGGCCCACCCTGTGGTGCTGGCTAGTGCTGGGTTCCCAGGAGCTCTGGTGCCCCTCCCTCTCTGATGCCACACCCCTCACCCCCTGCTGCCCTTGGCCCAGTCTCCACATTTTCCTGACCGTCACTCTTGCTCTTCCTTCCGTTCCACTTCTGCCCTTCCCTGGTACTTGATGCCTAGCTGTCTTGCAGGGAGATGGCCCGACCTCCCCCAGGGCTGATCTGGTTCACCATTCTGTCTGGACACCCTCCCTGCCATTACTATTCCTCTGCCTGAACTCCCACCCATTCACCTTATACCAAGACCAGAGATCTGGGTGTCATTCTGGACTCCTCCTCATTCCTCTCCCTTGGGACCCACAGCTGAGTGTCACTAAGACTGAAAGTACTGCTTGGCTCCCAAGTGTTCCCTCCATGCCTTCACCACCAGTTTTCTTTTTGGGGCCATGATCATCTCTCCTTGTTGCTGTTGCTTCAGCCTCATGTTTACTTGCTTTGTCCCATTCTGCCCCCCCCCTTTTTTTTAAATTAAAAAAATTTTTTAAATGTTCATTTATTTTTGAGAGAGAGAGAGAACGTGCAAGTTGGGGGGAGGAGTGCAGAGAGAGAGGGAGACACAGAATCTCAAGCAGGGCCAGGCTTGGAGCTGTCAGCACAGAGCTCGAAGTGGGGCTTGAATCCACGGACCTTGAGATCATGACCTGAGCCGAAGTCAGTTGCTCAACCGACTGAGCCACCCAGGCGCCCCTCTCTGTCTCCATCCTTGCCTCTTCCTGGCCATCCTCCACCCTGCTGTTAGATCCTATAATGCTGATGCTCTGAGCTGCTTAAAACTTGCACATCCCCTTGGTGTGGGATCAAGGACCAATTCCTATGAATGGCACACACGAGCCCTCTGTGATCTGTTCTCGCCATATTCATCTCCTGCCTCAACCCCCTGCTCTTCTGAGCTACAGCAAACCACTCGGGATTGCTTCTCATATTTGTATTCATTTGCACACACTGCCTTCTGCTTGGAAGGCTCTCTCTACCTTGTCTTCCTGGGAAATTCCTACTCATCATTTAAGATTCAGCTCCATTATAGTCCTCTCTGTCATAATGAGAGCAGCTAACATTTGCATGTGCTTCCTGTGTGCCAGTCACTGCTCTAAATGGTCTACATGCACTCGTGGGGTCCTCACAACAACCCTCTTGTGGTCTCTTCATTTTACAGTTGGGAAACAGAGGCAGAGAGAGGTTAAATGTCCTGTGCAAGTCACACAGCTAGCAAATGAGAGGCTGGGACCTGAAGGCAGGCAGTCTCATTTTAGACTTTGGGCTCTTAACCCCTGGAGCAGCCCTGGCTATGTTAGGCAGAGGCGGCCACTCCCTCCTTGTGCTAGCCGGCCCTCGCCTGACCCAAATACATCCCTGTTGTGGCATTTAGTATACTCTCTTCCAGTACACAGTGAGCCCCTTGGGGGTAGCATGCTTAGATCCTGGTGTGGGGACCCTGACTTGCCCATTTAGATACCCTCATTGCCTAGTGGTACATACTCATCAGAATTCTTTTGAAGAATAACTGAGGGAATATACTGAATATTAGTTGAATGCATGATCAGTGAAAACCTTTGTAAGGTGGAAAACAAGGATTGGCCAGTTTGGGGCAAATCTGGCTTCCTGCCTGATTTTGCACTGCCCACAAGCTAAGAGTGGTTTTATTTTATTTTATTTTATTTTTTTAAATTTTTTTTTAACGTTTATTTATTTTTGAGACAGAGAGAGACACAGCATGAACGGGGGAGGGGCAGAGAGAGAGGGAGACACAGAATCGGAAGTAGGTTCCAGGCTCTGAGCCATCAGCCCAGAGCCCGACGCGGTGCTCGAACTCGCGGACCGCGAGATCGTGACCTGAGCCGAAGTCAGACGCTTAACCGACTGAGCCACCCAGGCGCCCCAAGAGTGGTTTTAATAGATACATATTTGTGATCGATCTGATGAGAAGGAACACTAACTCTAAACCTCAATTGAGTGAAATGTTATCCTTCTCAAAAGAATCCTGTTTTTCTTCGTTTGATCTATGTTATTTTCAATTGCTGTTACTATCTTTTGAATTTTGTCAATAGCAAATTTGAGGAAATGTGTGTGTTCTCTTATTATGTAAGTAAGTACCTGCAGAGTATCCTCAGTTGTGCCCCTCGGTTCACAAACCCTAAAATATTTACTCTTCGGCTTTTTCTAGAAGAGTTTGACCCCTGCTCAAAGTGCTATTTAAATAACAGTAACACTGTTATCGTTATATTATGACGGGGGATTAAAAAATGTAAAATGTTTGGGGCACCTGGGTGGCTTAGTGGGTTAAGCGTCTGACTTCAGTTCAGACCATGATCTCACGGTTAGTGGGTTTGAGCTCTGCATCTGACTCACTGCTGTCAGAGCAGAGTCTGCTTTGGATCCTCTGTCCCCTCCCCCCCCCCACCACCCCTCCCCTGCTCATGCTGTCTCTCAAAATTAAATAAATAAACTTTAAAAAATTTTTGAAGAAAAAAGTAAAATGTTCTGGATGAACTTACCTGATTACGTGGGATAAAGCTTGTGAAGCCTTGGGCAGTAAGGGCTAAACAAATGTTATTTTTCTCTTTTCCATTCCTAGACCTAATTTAGGGTAATATGTAGTTAGTTGGTATGAGGGGAGGTGACTTAAGAAATATGATGCACAGTATCTTGCTTCACTGGGTTATCCTCCTCAGTGGTGTCCAGGGCAGAATGTGTAAAATTTAAGTTGGAGACAGAATCTTGTTGACACAGTTAGGGCCCCAAATTCCTGATGACAGTGACCTGGACTGTAGGACATCTAATTATTTATGATGCCTTGGAGAAAGGCAAAACTCAGCAGGAGCCATAAACAATCTTTCTACACATTTTTTTTAAAGACTACTTATGGGCTTATGTCTACATATATATTTTTTGCTACTGGTCTTAGATCTTTAAAGTCTTTAAAAATTTATATTCAGAGTGTTTCTCTGTTCATTTTTCATTTTATTAAGAAGAAACTATAAATAAAACTTAACAATGCCATCGTTTTTCATTAGTCCTAATGGCTTTGTGACAGGATGAAAGCTGACGTACAGTAATGTTTGATTTTTTTTCTTCCTCAAATGCTGTCGGGCTAGATCATTTAGAAATATTGCAAAATATTCGGTATTGAAGGAGAAAGCTTTTGACTCCAAATTAAAGCAACAACAACAACAAAACAAGACATATGCATTACATCATAGGAAACCTTCCTAACTTTTGGAAGCTCTTCTAAATCACACGTATTCCTTTGTCTTCACATTGTTGTTTCCTTTATTTTCACAATCTCTGCCCCAACCTGCAATGCCAGTGTTTTTATTTCATCATGCTTCAAATTTACCTTGAATTAAAATCTGATTTCTTAGGTTCTTATTCTGGAGCCAGTTGTACAGTTATTTTAACAGGAGGATTTTAGGCCTGTATGGATCCAACCACATTGTTTACAAGGAAGAGAGTGAGGAGAGAGATTATGACAGACATTCATGGTCATATGACTAGGTAGTGGCAGAGCAAAGACAGCCCAGATGAGACCCATGTGCTACAATTTTCTAGCTGAATGTTTTTCCCCTTTTGTAAGTTTTCAGGGATGAAATCATCCAGAAACTTGAGTGGGAAGAAATAACCAAAGTCCAAGTTCTTATTTTTAAAATTAAGTTATGATGATTTAAATTATTTCCAATTCTGTAGACATTTAAAATTGAGTCAATGGTTTTAGAAAAATAATAACAATGTAATGGATTTCACGTCAATGTAACTATAGATAGATTTTCTCGGGACTTGACATTGTTCATAGTGTTAAGTGATGCTGAAGTACTAAGCCCTTGGCATCTAAATTCAAAGCAAGATGAGAGATGTGTGTGAGCTGGTGGGGTCTCAGCCTTGGTCTCCCAGACTCAGCAGGTGGGAGGCGCTGGGGCTGTTCTGCAGACGTGACTCTTCTGTGTGTCATCTTTGCTGCACAGACTCTTGGAGACCTTGTACATTTGTGCAGTGGCTCTTTTTAGAAAATAACCTGTAATTCTGTGCCTGTGTCTTCTGTTTTATTAATGTTTTTTTTTTTCCTTCAGACAGCTGCCTGCATTGGCCTAAGGGCCAAGTGGGAAGAGCTGAGTAACTGTAGAAGGGCTCAGAAGCACACAGTGATAGTCATCACTTCAAGTGTTTCCCTTAACATTTAAGGAAACCCATGCTCTTTCCCTTTCCAGAAGGTCTCATGGACACTAACTGAATATTCTCAAAGGCTGGAGTGTAGTATGCAACACGTATACGTACGTGCCTGTCCGCCTGAGAAAGCTGTCATGTTCACCAGTCCTGGCTGCAGTCCCAGGTCAACGCCACTGTGATCTTCATTGTGTGCAGTGGTCTCTGTTTTGTTTTTTTAACTTTTTATCTTTCTGAAAAGTTAATTATGAGAGTTGTGCTTTCTAAGGTTTGCCATTAAGGATAATTCAGTGATTCCATTTGGAGCACAAGACCCGAAATGGGGGCAGATCTCTCTACAAAACGAGAAGCGTCAAGATAGGTGTTAATACTGTACTTACTGCGTGTTTATGGGTAGTTGCCAAAAGCATACTCATTTTCTGGAACACTGTGTTCTGACTCTAGTTTGTACATCTGTTGTATCTTTCCAGCCAAAAGGAAGTGGAAAGTTGTGAAAATATCAGGCGAGTTTGGGGCCACTTAGTTATTTCAAGTCACAAGTTTCCTTTCACCTGATTAACCTACTCCCTTAATGGTATACGATTGCTCCTGGAAAAAAATTAAAATGTATATTTATTGAGAACCTCAGTGTGTGTGTTAACTTTGTTACTGAGTGTAAGGAAGAACAGGTGGCAAATGTCAGTACAGACTGGTTGCCCCTGCGAGAGCTGGGGTTAGATGGGTGTGAAGTCTGGGTGATTGGGACTGGGGCTAGTGCCCAGGCAGTTGGGTGGACTGGTATCAAAACTGGTTGATTACACACAGGTAAGAACTAAAGACCTATATGCGAATGAATGGGGACTTCCCATGGAAAAAGGTGGTCCCAAAGAAAGTCTTGGGTAGGGAGTGGAGTCAGTTGGGCAGAAATCAGGTAAGGTGTGATCAAGCCTGAAGCTGTGACAGGAGGCTGCATTAGTCATGACCCACTCAGTCAAACAGAAGCCTTTTAATGCCACGACTTAGTTATAAAAGTCTTTGGAAGACCGGAAAGCCAAGTAGGGGATGATGAGGTCACACAGAGATTAGCAGTAGCAGCAAATCACTACCACCCCTGAGGCTGGTAGAACAAAGAGAGGGGAGTTATTGTTATCAGAGGCCAAGAGCCAAATCTATATGGAGGCTCCCAGAAGCAGCGACCATAGAGGGAAGGCCTGTCTGGTGGGAGCTAGAACCATGGAGAAGACAAAGCTGCTGCTGGAGATACCATCCAGAGCAGAGAGAGGAAAGGGAAGCAGCACTCTGGCTTCTTCCTCTCTCCCATCCTCCAGTCTTCTCTGGAGCCAGTCGGCAAGTGAACATGGAAAAGATAGTTTCCAGGGGAAGGGCAGGGAGTGGATCAAATTACAAATACACAAATGACCTCGTGTGGATGAGAGCCTAGGGCAGCGTTGGAGGGAGAGTCACTATTGGCAAGTTTTGAGCTGACAAGAGACCTGAAAGCTTCCATTGGAGCAGCAGAACAAGCCTTCCACAAAGAGTCAGAGAGCCCAGTGTGTCAGACCCATCTGATCTTCCCAGGGTTGTGCCTGAGAGTCTTGTGTGAGGCAACTGTGTGTCTGTCCTCTCTGGCCCAATGCAAGCTCAGCCAGATTTGGGAGAGGTGGGGCCTTTTCAGGAAGCAGGCTTTCTCTTTGTTGGATTCCTAAGGCCACGTGGGGGCTCAGCAGCTGGCCTTTGACCAGGGATCCCTAAAACCTATCTTTTTTAAGTGGCTGAAGGTGTCTGGATGAGTGATGAAGAATCATGTCCATGCGTACTAAAAGAAGGAAAAGTTCTGTGTAAAAAGGTCCTCTCAGGCCTTTGTGTCCTGGATGGCCTCAGAGGCAACACTTTTCTGAGATAGCCATATAAATATCTCAGCCATGAATTTGGGCATCTTCTGGTCTCTGTCCCCCTTCCAGTCACTCTGTGTAGACAATTGCCATTTAATCATTCTCTTCATCATTATCAGCATCTCCAGTGTCTCCATCACAGACATCAAACTTGCTGGAGGTAGGACAGTGTTATCTGCATCGCAGAGAAGGGATGGGTTCAGCTATTTGTAGCAATGGTTCATTATCACTTATTGAACTAAGAATATACACCAGGTGCTGTGCAAAGTGCTTTACGAACAGTTGGTTGGTGGTGCTCAGACTTCAGTGTGACTCAGAATCACCAACAGGACTTGTTAAAATGCAGGTAGCTTCCCCTCTTGACGACTTCCCATCTGCTTCTGGTACAGCAGGTCTAGTGTGGTCCCTGAGGATGTGCATTTCTCACTAGTTTCCAGACGGTGCTGATGCTGTTCACCCCAGGATACACTTAGAGAACCACTGCATCAGTGCCGTGGCTCTTCACAAAGATATGGGCAGGTCTTGTACTCTCTGTCCTGCAGCCGAGTTCGAGGCTACATGGCTGGGAAGCAGTATAGGGAGGTCATTGTTTGGGTCAGCTGTTGGTGTCCCCACTAAGCCTAATGACGCAGGCCTGGCCCATCATTAGGGCTTTGATGCAGCAAGCCTAGATGGCTGCCACCCTCAGTGAAATTTGTAATTTGGTCTTATAACCCTTATGGATTTCTTTCTTAAATTTTATTCTGTGGTGAAAGTGAATTGGCAGGTTATATTAAAAAAAAAAATGTGACCTGGATCGGGTTGGTTAGTGGACTTTTACCTTTTGGTACAAAATGCCCCTGCTACCTGAGGCTGGTGGCTTGTCTGAGGCAGTGAGACCTGGAGGCCCCACGCTGTGGCATTCAGGTGGGATCCTGTGCATGCTCAGCTGTCCTCTGTCTGGGACTTCCCAGGTGCCTGGGGGGACACCTGGACTCACCACCTGCAGTGTGGGGCATTTGCCACCATGCTCAAATGTCTTTCCCTCACCTCAACGGTATGTGTGGCCTGTTGTCCGCCATTTTGTTTCACAGTAAACCAAGGATCTTTTTAATAAACCCAGTCTCCTGCATTGATGAATATGGCGGTCATCCCATGACTTTCACAGAGTGGTTAGCTCATACATTTCACCAGCAAACTCTACCTAACTTCTCAAGTCACCACTGAACAAAGCAGGCCATGGGAAGGCCTAGGGCTTGAAGGATAAAAAGGGTGAGATAGTGAGCATAACACACCACTTCCTTTCCTACTGGATTTGAATAACATATTAATTATTAATTCAGAGTATCTTTATTGTTCCGTCTGCAAACTGCAAATGTGAATTCCAGCCATGTATTTTTAAACAGCTCTATTATGATCAAACAAATTTGAATATCTCATGCAGTTTATTACAAGTGGGCTTTGCTTAGAAGGAAAAAGCTGTTTTATGTATGGTTTCTGTTTTTTCATTTTGGTAAACTGTAGCCAAATTCCAAGTTAGGAGAAATGTGAGCTGTTTACTATTTAATAGGTTCATATATCATACTTGCAGTAGCTTCTGTCATGTTTCCTTTGCGGAAATAGTGAGTTAAGACCCACAGTAGGGAAATCTATGTCCTGGGACCTGGACTAGATTGGAAGAATTGATGAATTTATAGGAATGTGGATAACTAATATGGATAATAAAGACTTAAAAACAGCTTTACTTAGCTCTAAATGCAGTTAATGCTGCCTTCTGGAAAGAAGGGATGTAAAATTACATTTTCTGTAAGAGATGTAGATTTTTTTAGAAATCGATTCCAAAAGTATTCATGTATTAATTGCCCAATCAATATTAAGCAATCTATTAGACAATAACTACTTGCCACCTTTATTTTGAAACACAGTTTTATTCAGATTCTGGTAAATTTGCACCTGCAGTTTTCTAGTTATCTCTAAAATATAGTATTGTGTTTTGTATAATGGGTTTAATACATAGAATTATGTATTAATCTTTCTTGTAGAATTTTTAAGGCGAAGCCAGAGTCTTCTGTAATCCTGCATATCAGTTATTTATTGCTGCATAGCAAACCCTTCCACAAAACATAGTGGCTGAAAACAACCACAGTCATTTATTGAGTCCACAAATAGGCACTTTGGGCAGAGCTTGGCATGGAAAGCTTGCACATTGTGCACATCAGCTGGGGCAGTCCAAAGGCAGCGGGCAGTTGGGGAATGTGGGGGTGAGGTGGGGAGGGGCTACAGAATCCTCTTCCAAGACAGCCATTAACCTGGCTGGCAAGTTGGTGCTAGCTGTAGACTGGGATCCTGCTTAGCTGGGGCAGAGGGCCTGGGGCCTTGGTTCCTCTTCCTGTAACCGTGGTAGAAACACCCAGGCTGGGTTCTAAAAATGATCATCCTGAGAGAGCCAGGTAGAAAGGAGTGGTATAGTCTTCTGACAGCTTTGGAAGTTTCATGGTATTACTTCTGCTCTGCTCTACTGGTCAGCCCAGGTTGAAGGGGAGGGGATCCTAGGCACTGCCTGTTGGATGGGTGGAGTGCCAAAGAGTTTGACAACATATATTAAAGCTGTCACACCCTGATAGACATTTAACTGTGACTTCTCAATGAAAGATCTTGATCAGTTGTTGCTAGGGTGAGGATGCACTGTTCTCATAATTACGTGGCCTGATTGGAATCCATCTTGGCCCATCACGTATGCACTCAACAGTGCTCATCAGGTCTGCACTGTGGTGGACCCAAGTTTTGTTGGAGTAGCGGGGATGCAAGTCGGAATGCAGTACCACTGGAACAATTGGGGATGAGCAATAACATGA